>NW_024581108.1:4494490-4864025 GCF_017639235.1 Corvus kubaryi | reverse complement strand
CGGGCCGCCGAGGGAGCCGCCCGCTGAGCCGGCGCGGTCCGGCGGGCGGGCGGCGGGTCCCGCAGCCCCTCTGGGCCGCGCCTCCTCTCCGGCCCGCCTTCCCGGGGGATGAAACTCGGCAGCGGCTTCCTCGGCGGCGGCGGTGGCGGCAAGAGGGCGGCGGCCATGGAGCCAACGTTCCCCCCCGGCATGGTGATGTTCAACCACCGCCTGCCCCCGGTCACCAGCTTCGCCCGGGCGGCCGCGCCCCCCGCGGCGGCCCAGCACCCCCCGCAGTGCGTGTTACCTCCGGCCGCCGCCGCCGCTTCCTCCACGGCGGCGGGCGAGCCCCCGGCGCCTCCGCCCCCGCAGGACATGACTTTCAAGAAGGAGCCGGCAGGGGCTTTCCCCTCCGCGCCCTCCTCGCAGAGGAGCCCCTGGGGCTTTCTGCAGTCCCTGGTGAGCATCAAGCAAGAGAAACCCAGCGAGCAGGAGGAGGAGGAGCAGCAGCAGCCGCAGCACCATCACCACTATGGGGGGCTTTTCGGGGGAGCGGCAGAGGAGAGACCCCCCGGCCTGGGCAGCAGCGAAGGAACCGGCCAGAGCGTGATCCAGGACCTCAGCCTTCTTCACCACCTGCACCAGCATCCCCACCGAGACCTGCTGCTGACTGGCAGAGGCGAGGGCGCTCCAGGGAGCACGGGTGAGCCAAAGCACGACGCCCAGGTCAAGAAGGCAAAGAGGCCAAAGCCAGAAACTCAGGGAATCAAAGCCAAGCGGAAGCCAAGTGCTTCATCCAAACCCCCCCTGGTGGGAGATGGGGAAGGTGCTGTCGCGTCCCCCAGCCAGAAACCTCACGTCTGCGAACACTGCAGTGCTGCCTTCAGGAGCTCCTATCACTTGCGCAGGCACGTGCTCATCCACACCGGGGAGAGGCCTTTCCAGTGCAGCCAGTGCAGCATGGGCTTCATCCAGAAGTACTTGCTGCAGAGACATGAGAAGATCCACAGTCGGGAGAAGCCTTTTGGGTGTGACCAGTGTAGTATGAAGTTCATCCAGAAGTACCACATGGAAAGACACAAGAGGACGCATAGTGGAGAAAAGCCATACAAATGTGACACTTGTCAGCAGTATTTTTCAAGGACTGATAGACTGTTAAAGCACAGAAGAACATGTGGTGAAGCCATAGGTAAAGCAGGGGCTGGAATGGAGCCTGGATCTTCGAATAGCATGGGTAGCTTGGCTGCATTGTCTCAGGGAAATACAAGTTCCTCAAGGAGAAAAAGTAAAACAAAAAATACATCCACTGAAAACAAAGGAAACAAGTGTAGCAGCAAAATAGCTGAATCTCAAGTTACAAGTAATGTGGCCATACCAAGTTATGCAGTTGATATTCCTATTGTGTCTTCCAGTGGTGGTCTAGTTGGCACAGGCGTAGAAGAACTTCAGAAAAAGGTGCCAAAATTGGTCTTGAAAAAAACGAGCAGAAAACAGGCAGACAAAAATTACATAAATTTTGTATCACCACTGCCAGATATTTTGGGACAAAAACCACTGTCTGGGAAACAGAGTGGCTCTCTAGGCCTAGTAGCCAATACCGGTGTAGAAACTATTGGCCTTCTCCAAAGTACAGGTGGTAAACCGGGTCAAATAAGTAGCAATTACGATGATGCCATGCAGTTTTCAAAGAAAAGAAGATACTTACAAACTGCAAGCAGTAACAGTGCCTTTTCACTTAATGTCGGACACATGACTTCCCAGCAGTCCGTCATCCAGTCTCCAGGTGTTAGCGTTATGGATAACGAAGCTCCTTTATCTCTTATTGATTCAGCATCTTTAAATAATGAAATAAAGTCTTGCCATGACAAGTCTGGTATTCCAGATGAAGTCTTACAGAGCCTTTTGGACCAGTACTCTCACAAATCAGAAGGCCAGAAAGAAGATCCTTTCAGTATAACTGAACAGCGTGTGGACTTGCACACCTCAGGAGAGCATTCAGACATGGTTCAGGAAGAAAACTTGAGCCCTAACTCTCAAACAGTTTCAAATGATAAGGCAAGCATGTTGCAAGAATATTCAAAATACCTCCAACAAGCCTTTGAAAGAACAACCAACAGCACTGGTTTTGCTTTTGGACCCAGTTTCCAGTTTGTTAGCTTGTCTTCAACTCTCCATAACCACTCTTTGTTTCCAGACAAACAGATATACACTACATCTCCACTTGAGTGTGGCTTCAGCCAATCCGTTACCTCAGTATTGCCAACTGCATTGCCAAAACCTCCATTTGGGATGTTGCTTGGCTCTCAGCCAGGCTTTTATTTGTCTGCTTTGGAGGCTTCGCATCAACAGTTGACGCCTTCTCAAGAGCTGGATGATCTCATTGATCCACAGAAAAACTTAGAGACTTCATCGAACTACCAGTCAACATCTCAGAAACTGACTGGCCAGAAGGAACAGAAAAACTTAGAATCCTCAACGAGCTTTCAGATCCCATCTCAGGAGTTAACCAGCCAGATAGATCCTCAGAAGGACATAGAGCCTAGAGCGACCTACCAGATCGAGAACTTTGCACAAGCGTTTGGTTCTCAGTTCAAGTCGGGCAGCAGGGTGCCAATGACTTTTATCACTAACTCTAATGGAGAAGTGGACCATAGAGTAAGGACTTCAGTGTCAGATTTCTCAGGGTATACAAATATGATGTCTGATGTAAGTGAGCCATGTAGTACACGAGTAAAAACCCCAACCAGCCAGAGTTACAGGTAAGGTCCTGACTGTGACCAGGCTGTGGGGTCTTCTTAATGTAATTTGTTTTACTTTGACAACACTGCCATTGGAATGTTTCTACACGGTCCTTTTAAGAATAATGTAACATGCCCTTTCAATGCAACTTTTCATATTTAGTTTATTTTGTTAGTGTGGTTTTTTTAGCTCTGTTTATTATGGTTTTTAATCAAAAATCAATAGTTTTAAAATAGTGTTTTTGTTCAAGTGACAATGTTTAGCAATCAAATTTACATTATGTAGATTGTCAGGGAGTAGCGCAAGAATTTAAAATGCAAAAAATTAACTTTGTTCCTAGGACTAAAGTTTATTCTAATTGCTTTACTCTCAGGAAAGTGTAATGAAGCATGGGAATTCTATGCACCGCTAGTGTATTGGAACTTCCAATTTACAGATGATGACAAATATATCTCAGCTTTTTGAGGAAGGGATCTCTGACATTTCAAATTGCTGTCTCTTATGTCAGCTGATCTGAAAGAATTTTGCTACCTAAATCTTGTTGTTTTTAAAGTACTCCTGTTCTTCCAGGTGACGCTCGTTCCAGGCAGGTGGAGCAAATATTCTCGGGTCTGTACGATGAGCCCTGCACGGTAGCTTTAATCTGAACAGTAATGTCCCCAGAACTTGTGTGTAAGACTGTAATTCCGTAAAGAGATTCTGTTGACACAAACTGTGAGAGCAAAACGTGTGCAGCTGGTTCATGCCATTAAAACCCCAGCTTGAAAGTACAGTCCTAATCCAGATAGGGTTTTGGGATACGTTATTTGTTACACATGGTTCAAAAGAGTCCATCACCTCTCTTGTCCTTTTAGTGTAAAGGGTTCACTCTATTTTATTGTGTTCCTGGTTCCTCTGGACTTGATCTTGGTCATCTACCTGCCCTTCCCCCCTCCGCCCTCCCCCCCCCATTCCCTGTCCCCTTTTCTTTCCCTTTTCCCCTACTCATTCTCTCACCCCAATATAATAGTTAGCATTTAAACAGATTTACATTCCACAAAGTGCATATCTTAGGATGTGCTTTCTGATGTCTTATGGCATCAGGTGATGAACAATGAATACCCACCTGTTTTAGAACTCTGTCGAGGTTTCCATGTACAATAAGAAATAATCTACTCCCAATTGTACATAGTAAGGCCCCTATCCTGCATCAGGATCAGCTACCACGAACCCCTGTGCCCAGCAGTGTCCCAGTGGTGTCACTGGAGCTCTTTAGAGAGAGAGGGGCTTGCAGCAGTTCATCATGGCAGGCTTTTAGGGCCCAAGGCTGCAATTCCATCAAAGGATTCTGGTGATGGCATCAACTACAAAAGTAGAACTTGAGTGGCTTGTTAATATCAACAGAACTTTTCTTTGGAATTATTGCCTTACTTTATGTATATTTTGTGGTACATTATTTATTATATGTGAATCCTGATGAATGCCTGTGGAGCCATGGAAACCTGCTAGAAATACTGGTGGCCATTCAAAGCTGCTGAAACGCAGTGGCACTGCTCTAAACCACTTTTTGCAAATGTATTTTTTGATTAGTTTTTTAATGTAATTTTGGTGATGTTAATGATGATGGTTTTTTATGTACTCTTGGTGATGTTTCAGTCTTACGTACTTTTCTGTTGTCAGGAAGGTACCAGTGGTTGTTTGCAGTCTTATTGTGTAATCAGCCTATTACAGGCTTCCATGTATAATAAAGTTATTAACATTGTGCAAGTGTAAAACACTTCTGTTATGAAAGTGGTGTATTATTAAAGGAATTGTTACAAAAATCCTGGGTAATTTCTCCTGTTGTCCCTCACCACTATGAATAGAAACCTGAGCCCACTCGTGATCTCTTTTGCTAGTAAACTTTTTTTTTGCCCTCACTAATCTAGAATTTGTTCTCCTAGAATCTGTGTAACTCCATTAACTTTTTATTTATACTTGATTCTGTATTTCATGGTAATTCAGTTTAAATAAGCAAACGACAACTGTTCTCTAAACACAGAACCCAGCCTGTTATCAGGGATGGAATAGTCCGTAACCACTGTGTTGGCTTTTTTAGTACCTTTTCTTTTGTTTTACAGAGGTTATAATTTACATTCTTTATATTGTGTGTAGTAGAAGTTGCATATGTATTGTTCTGGCTGTTTGCTTTAACTTAATAAAACCCATTATTCACAAAATCATGAAGGTATCACTTCTGTTATCCAGTCATGCTTTTGAGAACCTATTAAGGAAACATTAGGAGATTAAATTTTGAGAAGGAATAATATAATTTACTGGAATGCTTTCAGTTTGTTTTCTTTGGTTTCCTTTTGAGTCAAATAATCTAAATGTGCTATTTTAGAAACCAGGGGGCAAAACTTATCAAATTTCCTTAAGTTAAAATGTTTATACAGCCTCATCTTTTCAAATCTGTGGTTTTAGTTAAAAATATCTAAATTGCATATTGTTAACTTCAAAGACTTTTCATAATTGTTGGAAGTTCAGAATGACAAATACATAATACAGGAATTTAATTCAAGGTAAAGATTGTAGAAAATCCTCTATCTGCTTTTTGGGGGTTTTATTTGGTTGTAATTTCCCCCTCACCCTCCTGTTAACTCCTGCATTATAAGGGAAGTCCTGTATAAATAGTACTACAGCAAAATACTTTAGAAGCATTTTAGGTAATCTGAAGACAGGTTGTGGATTTACTTAGTTTGTATTTTTCTTCAACTTTGCATGTGAATTTGAATCAAGGCAATGGCATGGGTGAGAAAAATCCTTGGCGTGTTGAAAAACAAGCACAAAAACCTTACCAAAAGTAAATATGCTCAGTGTCCAATATTCAGAACATTGCTAGGAATCATTTAAAAGTATGATGGGAAAATCTGGTGGAATTGTATATGTTCTTTGCTCAGCATTCAAACATGTTTCTAAATAGAGCAGAACTAAATTTTTTCTACTGTAATACGGAGTTCAAACTTTATTTTAATGAAGGTAGGGGTATGTTCAAATTGCATGGAAATCAGGCTGTGGCTTTACCTGGTACATATTAGAAAACTACACAGTAAGTAGTAGTTAACCCATATGAACTAAAGCTTTAATTGGGGATATGTCAGTGAGAGAAGGAAAAGGGAAAGCAAAATGGCTCTGGAATTATTTTCCACTTTATTTCAAGGTTTAGTTTGTTACTGTTTTTAAAGGAATTATGGGAGGGGAATGATAACCTGGTTCCTACCACTAACAGGAATGTAAAGAAGGATGGATAGAGATTATGATAGAAAATTGTGCAGAAACTTACACTTCCTCTTAGAGTAGCTCACGTAACATTATTGCCCTGGAACCAAGTGCATTATGGTGCCTTGAGCTGTGATTGCAGCTCTGTGTCCCAAGCCACTGAAAGTGCATGTCTGACCTGCATATGATCTGGAAGAGCTACTAAAATTTGTTGTCGTTCCTGAATTACTTCCATTGGACAGAGACTTGTGGGAGAAATGTTAGAGTAAGAAACTGAAATGAAAGGAGAATGAAAAAAAAGTGAAACCAGAATGGTGTTAAGGGTATTTGCAATTTCAGGTTTATGGACTACTGATGAAGAAAAGCAGCTTGATGCCTCGTGGAGACCTTGAGAAGCTACTGGAAGAATTCAATGTATTCTCTTAGCAGTTTTTTGTTGTTTGAATTGCTTGGCCTCCCTGTCACCCCCAGTGTTACATGCTTGATAACAGTGTATTTGTCTGAGTGACGCTTCTGCTGGTTTTTTTCCCCACCAACTAGAAATCAGTCTTTTTCATGTGAAGCTGCTGTTGTGGCTGTGGAAATGTTTGTAACACCCAAGAAGATACATGTGAGAATGTGTAAGTTAGCTGCTCGATGCTCTAGTGGTTGAAGGGAATCAGGTCACTTTAAAATCAAAGATCCTGTTTACAGCCCCTGCTGACTACTAGCTTTAAACATTTGAGCTGTAATTTTCCAGTCTCTGTCTGTCTCATGCTCTGTGCACTGTCTTTCTCTGGGAAACTTCTGCAAAAATTGCTCACGTATTTCCTAAAATTAGATGAAGGAAGAAAACTTTCTTGTTCCACTGGTGTTTTCATCATGCTTCTTCAAATCAGAATCATCCTCCCCCAGCTAGGACTTTTGATTATGTTGAATCACTGTTTTTGAAATCTGATAATTAAGTTTTTGAATAATGCTTTTATGTTCAGAGATTTGAAAGTTTGGTAGCTGTATCTCCAGAGATGATCCCTCCAGGACAATGCATCAGGCCCTTTCAATCATTTGGTATGTTAGTCCACGTGGCAGTCTTTTTTCTAATGTGTTGCATATTCTCAGACTGGAATCTTTTCTTGCTGCTTATATAAACTGCAGAGTCTTCGCTTTTAATATTCTTCTCAAGGGATTTTTGTGCAATGTTTTTGTTTGTACAAACACCTAGGAAAGTAAGGTTTACTACTGTGCACATCATTTGAACCACAGGATGTATACCCTGCTTACCAAATGAACAACTCTCATACATGCTGTTATCTATGTTGTTTGAAACTTATTTCTTGAGCAGCCTCATCCTGCAGAGTCCTGCTTCATGCTCTGAGTGTCATCCTGCTTGATGTGGATGCAAACAGCAAGGCAGTGTTGCTTGGAAGAAATTCTCTCTCATCATGTCATCAAGAAATTCATCATTCAAGATGGGGTGAATTGAGGAATCAACAGATGTAGTTCTGGCATTTTTTTAACTTACAATGCTTCATAATCTTTAATGTAAATTTTTGTATATATTGTACTGCTTTGTTTTCATACTGATTCTTTTCAATATTTTGATTTTATTAATTGGATAATGGATTTGGTAATCTTAAACCCAAGGTTCTCCTAAGTAATGGGATGATGCCACACTAGAAAGCTGTCTGTGTACTTGGCCTGAAATTTGATAAAATATTGTATAGCCAGACTCAAAATGAAGAAAGAATCAAGAACTAATTTAAGAATGTATTTTTTTTATTATTTTAATATACTCTGTCTTACCTGAAATGTATTTTAAATAGTCTCTTATTTAGTGCTACAGTTAGCAAAACATTCTGTGAGCTAATGAGGCATGTAGTGGTCATTATGCAGGATCTGCAACAAGCATCAGATATTCTGTAGTAGCTCATATGCCACCTTTGATGCTAAAACCTGCTTTATGTAAAACTAGGTTATTACCATTCAGAATATTCCTGTGTCTTGTTCAGAAGGAACCTTTACTTTGTGCTGTTGGCAAAAGATTTCATTTTGATTTTTATCTCAAAGGCCAAAAGGCTGGTTGTTTTTTCATCCCAGATTTCTCCTTCCAGTGTGTATTTCTGTGTGTGCACATACTCTGTTCCCACTGGATAGGTCAGAATCTTGGCTGGGACATGACGTATGTGGGTGCTGGCATATGGCCAGAAATTACATTGAAGATGGTGAGGATGGGTCAGGCTGCTTAAAGATTCTGAATACTTTTTTTTTCTGGAAGGGGGACAATACCTCCCAGATGGGAATGTTTTCAGATGGTATTATATTCTGAAATGAGTGGGAATAAAACTGGGCTGAGACCTGTGTAGAGTAGAATTTACAAAGAAATCCATGTGCAATTCGATGAGTGACAAGGTTTAGAATCACTTTAATTTGCTTTCCAGTAATGAGGAAATATACAGATGTGTAATAAAACATCTCGCATGTTTTGCTGAGTTGCTTTAAATTCTAGTGGGTAAAATATGTCACTGGATCTTCTTACCTCTTAAACAAAATGATCTTTAGAATGAAAAATACATTCTCTTAGAAGCTGCTCGGTAATACTGGAAAATGAGACTAATAAGGATTAACTTCTTCAGCTGCAGAGGGCATTCATGTTGTGTTAGCTATCTGCTTGGAATTCGGTCAGGGTGGTGGTAACACATTTACTCGTAGAAGCTCCTGGCCCCATGCTGTCTCCAGGGGCAGAAGGCACTCCCAGAGTCTTGGCAGAGAGGACGTGGCCTGCCTTGTGCAGCTGGGCTCAGGCCAGTGGCTGGGAAGTGGGAGAGACAGTGCAGTGAGCTCTGCTTCTTACAGCACTGAGGGGTTTTTGAAGGCCTGCTATTTCCAAGTATTGCTTCACCTTGTGAAACAAATGCAGAGATTTGTGCCAAAAGTCTGCTAGCTCAGATTTGGCCAGAGGGTTGAATAACCCCAGGGGTTATTCAGCAGTAATCAATGGAGATGTGACATTTAAAACTATTTAACCTGTTTAGCTTAAGAATTTGTGAAGGGTAGGTCAAATTATATGATGTTCATGTAATTGGTCCATCAAACCTTATAATTAAACATTTACACTTGGTAATCTTAGTGTAGAGTTAAGTCTGTATGAAATGTGTAGGTGATTTAAAAATTCACTTCCCAAGCTTTCTTAATTAAAACTTCTTTCCAGTCATTTAATAGTAATTTAATATTAGTCTGGGGACATTGGAGTTAAGCTAATTACTCATATTGTGTTCTTGGAACTTGGATTTTTTGAGAGATGGCAATTTTTGTGCAGAAATACTAAATTTGATTATTTATTTTGGAGTTGAGAGACACTTTAGAGTAAAAGTATTTTCATATTTTGTTTTATGTGGTTGTGGAAATTGTACTTCACACATGTTATCTTAAGAGTGGATGGCAAAGGGAATAAGACTGCTGAAATAATTAGTTTTTATAATTTTTAACACCATATTCTGATGCTTACACGTTTTGTTCTTCTCACAATGAAGCTAAATTAAAATCTCTGAGAAAGAGGTCCCTCTAATATAGCATAATGAAGTCTTTAAATGGGTACAGTTGTAGGTCATCATGAATAGGAATGCAGTGACCTTTGTCTTGACAATGAAGCTGACACAAGCTTCTCAGAGCTGTTCTTTTTTTTATTATTTCTCCGCCAGAAAGGACACAAATAAAACAGAGGATCCCCCTTCTCCCATCAGTGAACAAAATCAAAAGACTAGAAAATGTGTTGTAATTTGTCAGTTTGCAAAATCTAGAAATAACACTGACTTCTTTCTCAATATAGACACTGCTGCAGGAACAATTTGTGGCAAGGAGTTGGGAAAAGAAGGAAAGTCTACTTGACTGGCTGTATGATTGGTAAAGGGCCTTCTGGTTTCTTAAGGTACTTTCTAATAGCCTGTTTTGATTGTGGGATACAGAGCAGCAAGGCATTCAAAATTATTACTTGTACTGCTTACAGTTTTGTATCTAGAAAAATCACAAATCTTCCTGTCATTCATTTTACACCCACTTTTGTGGTACATTGCAGGCTTGCAACGCACTGTGTTGGAATCTAGCAGGGCTTGAATTTCTTGGTGGCCCATGTAAAAAAGCAAAGCATTTTGCAGAAAGGACACAAATGTGGTTGTTCCCTGACGGGGAGACACCGTTGCTCTATCCAACTTCAGCAGAGGCTTGTGAATTGCAGTGCTCAGCAATTTTCTTTAACCACAGAGAACCATCTGTCATTCTTAAATAATGGCACTACTTGCTACTTTAGGACTTTTCTCAAGGCTTCAGCAGTGTTGATCTGAATTGTGCTGCCTCTTGTAGAGGAGAGGCCTGTGTAGCAGAGCAAACTCTAAAGTGTGCAGTCAAGGTAATGAATGGAGATTTGTTCCTTTTGTAAGAAGTTATATCTATAGAACTGCTTCTCTATGATCAGATAATGATTTTATTTATTTTTAGCCAAGGACTAAAATGACATGTTTTTTTGAAGACAAGCTTGTTTACTCAATGATGATGAATGATATTCCTGTAAGGCCACAGCCTGGGTGAGTACCTGGAACAGGTATATTGGGAATGTCCCTCTCTGAGAATATGCTTCATCAAAAGGAAAAAAAGAAAGTAAATAAAAGTTTAGAGTATGCACATGTAATTTCAGAGTTGTGTAAACTAAAAGAGTGGAACAGCAGTTAACATATAATACCATAAGTTTTTAAAACCTATTTCAGGAAAACAATACACTGATGCCATATAAATGGATCTAGTGGACAGTGAGAAGTGACTTTAAATATGACATAAAAATAAAAAGGAATGTGGGACACTATGTTAATAGTTGGCTAGAAATATTTAACTTGTTGTTTTCTGTAAATGAGAATACTTACTCCTAAAGCTTACATAATAAGCTGGAACGTGACCAATTTGATACCAGAACAGCAATGTGCTGTTGTGGCAAAAAAGGAGTTCATCCACAGGGATGATTAAGCACCTGGATTCTCTTTGGTAATAGGAGGGGGCTGAGAGAGCTGGGAGTGTTTAGCCTGGAGAAAACCAGGCTCAGCAGGATCTCATCATTGCCTACCAATACCTAAGGAGAAAGAATGGAGATGAGGGAGCCAGACTCTTGGCAGTTGTACCCCCTGGCAGGACAAGAGGTAATGGACACAAAACACATGGACTTCCACAAGAAAACACTTTTACTGGGAGGGTTGTCAAACAGAGGAGTAAGTTGCCAGAAATGTCATGGAATGTCCACCTGAGGAGATATTTGAAGCCCAACTGCATGTGATTCAGGACAGCCTGCTCTACCTCACCTGGCTTGAGCAGGAGATTTGGGCAAAATGATCTCAAGAGGTCGTTTCCAACATCAATAATTATGTGATTCTCTATAGTTTTGTTTGATTGGTGGTCTGTGCCAAATAGGAACCACAGGTTCCATGCTGAAGGGACAGTGTGTGTCTCTAGGAAGTAGTACAATGGTGTGTCTGAAAGTGCGTTGTTTAATGGAACAAATGGACTTGGGAATTCAGGATGTTGCTGGGACTCCTGGTAAGAGGTTCAGTGTTTCAGATGTCTAGCTTGGATACTTGAGTCTGCATTAACTTGCAAGCCTTTTCCATGACAAGTCTTCCCTAGACTTTTGTTAAAGATTAAGAAGAAAAGACGGTGAAAGCATTGTGAAATAAAATTTTTGCTGTTTATATTAAATACAATATAAAAGATATAATAGAAAATATACAATAGATAATTTTTTTTGTTCATTTGTTACTTTGTTTTACTAACTTTCTCCTTTCATTTCTTGTTAGCTGTAGAAGGTTACAAAAAGGAAACATCTAACTGACACTAATTTACCTGATTTGGGAGATGGTATTTGCTTTTTCCCTCTTCTCCCCAAAGTTAGCTGAAATGGCCTGACTTGAAGCTGCTCTTGTTCAGAGCTCATGCAGAGCAAAGCAGGGAGAATGCAGCTTCTGGTTTTGGTTCAGACTTTGACTTGAAATCTTTCTTCTGGAGAAAGGCAGGCACAGAGCATTATCTTATCAGTCTGTTGATAAGTTGTAACAGCATTAGGCTCTTTCAGGCATTGCTGTCAGCTGTTGTTCTGGTCACGGGCTTGGTTGTTGCAAAAGATTGTCTTGACAGGGTGAGACAGCTTTTTTTCCCCTCCTTTTTAAACAGAAAGCAAAAAATGATTAAAAAGGATGGGGATTAAAATGTATGTAGCGAATGGATGACAGCAGGAACATAAGTTTTATATTCCAGACGTTTTTTGAAGCTTAATCAAAGCTGGATATTATGGCGATGTAATTTGGGTCGTCCTGGGTGGGTCTAGTCTGGCTGTTCCTCGGGATCAGGGCAGCAATGCTAAATGGTGCTGCAGTGAATCCTGAGCTTCCATGTGCTGATGGCTGTCAGTTATAATGAGAAGTTTCATAATTTTCACACATCTGCTGTAGATCTAGTTTTAAGTAATGGCTTTTAACAGAGGTCAGAATTTTTTTTACATACTTGCAGTAGGCCTTTCTTTGCTCTACACTTCTTTTGTTTGTTAGACTTGATTTCATCACAGACCTTGGGTTTTATCAGAGGGTGTTGTTTGGACTAACTCAATATTTCCATCCTCAACTTTTCTGGCTTCTATAAACGGTAAGTCTTCGTTGGTTTATGCTTACAGATATGTGTTTTCATGCTTTTAAAACCCTCTGTGCATGCTCAGTGTACACTTGGGTGTATTTGTCAAATATGCATAATCTAAATGCAGTAAAAACTTCAGTGAAAATCCCTGATTCTCTGAGATGCTGCAAAAGAAATATGTTATATTTTTTAAAGGGTAGGTACTGGACTAGTGTTCCTCTAAAGTGTTAGAGGATATTATCGTTTTTGACATGGAAAGCCATATTTTTGCTGAATGCTGTGATTATTGATTTTTATGAAACTTCTTGCTCTAATAATGTGGGAAGATAGCCCTTTATTCATGTGGGTCATTACTGACCTTAGAGGGATTTTCAGAAAATACTTAACTAGCCTCAGGACAGATTTATGGCTTCACGTAATCTTGATTTTCTTCTACAGTTTTTCTGTATATATTTTTCCTTTTTGTGTTTTGTTTTTCTAAGATAGCAGTGAGTAAACAGCCAAAATGCCCCAAGGTGGACTTTCTGTTGGTGATTATCCTCTGGTTCAGTGAGTGGATGAAGCCCTTGGATGAGAAGCACCACTGACATTGGAGCTAGAGAGCAGCTGATGATAGTAACTGGTTTCACCCTCCGTGGAACAGGACCAGGGGAGAACACACCTTTTGAGTTGTTTTCATGGGCACATGCTGATATCTCAGTAAGGGTGTGTTTGGTAATATTGCTCTTCTGGGTGGACTAGGAAGCAGTAACTCAAGAGGATGGACTCTCATTATCTTGGCCTTGACCCTTGTACCTTCTACCTTGTTCCAGTCCTACTTTTCTTCCTGCACTTAACTCAGTAAGCAAACAGCAGTTGTCTCATTCAGATCTCCCTGTTCTACAAGTCTTTGCCTCTCTCTTAGCTCCTGCTTTGCTATTTCCATCATCCTGTGTGTACCCTCCTTCAGTCCTAATCTTATTTCTGCTCCTGCATTCCTTGCCTGACCAGTTTCTGCATCCTGCTACATGTTCTGTTCTTCCCTCCTGTTCCAGGTTCTCCAGACTCCTTGTCCTTATGTGTTATTTCCCTTTGTCTGTGCCTAGATTTTATTTCTTTGCATGAGATGCAGAGGATTGATATTTACTTGCCATGTGAATGTCTTGCTGCTCTTGGGATAAAGAGCTGTTGTAACTGGCCTTTACATGAATAGTTTGGTTTTACCCCTCTTGGCAGGCAGGAGGCACGTATTCTAGCAGGAAGAATAGGGCCAACTACAGTTTTTCAGAAATTTATATCATGTGGATGAATTTAGGTAGATTTTCTTGAAAATACATAGCAGTGTACCCCTGTGACACAATGGATACATTCCTATTGAAACTCAGTCATCTTTGGGAGTACCAGAGATTGCATTTTTAAAAATTTTTTAAAAAATTATTTATTTATTGATAATTAAGACAATGTATTTTTTGTTAGCATTCTTCTTGCAATTGAGCGGGGCTTTCTGAATAACTAATGTATATATTTATTTTCATGTACATGTGTGCACAGAAAGCATCTGACAGTGTCAAATGTGGTTAATGAAAATGTGATCAGCTTTGCAATCACAAGCTACTGACAAAAAGATCTTGAAAGGTTTTGGAGTAAAGTTTTAGAAGGCAAACTATATACTGTTAATTAGAGTAGATCAGTTGAAATAATATTAAAGGCAATGGAGATGGACAGAACTTTTTACAGCTCCCAGTGAAGCATCAGGAATTGCATTGCCTTGGGCAAGTAATGTTACCAGATAGAATAGGTAGTTTATCTCTGGCTGCAGGTTCCATATTCCTAGAGAGGAGCTGGTCCTGCAAATTACCCAGTTGTAATGCAATACATTACTCCTTTTGAAGGCTATTTAATTGAATGAACTGCAGTATAAACAAGTTGTATGGTTACATATATGAAAGCTCCAGAAGGATGTGACTTACTCATTCTGTTGCCCTTCCAAACCCCTTTTTTTAAATTTTCAGTGGAGAATTTTAGAAGGATATTTCAGTGTAGTAAACATTTAATTTTTCTAAACATATCTGTGTAAATTAATACCAAATCTTCCATCATTTAAAAAAATAATTGGAGCTTTATTGAGTATATTTAGGAAAGATGCCTTCTTCTTCCAGTAGTACCTGCAGCCAGAAATTAGTTTTGGTTTACATGTTAAATTGGTAGTGTTGCTTAAAAGAACCACTCTCCAACTGCAGGGAATACTGAGCAATAGTTTTGGGAAGTGTAATTGTAACTGCCCAGATAATGAATTAAATGCTTGTACAGTCTTTTCTCACTGAATAAGAAGATGACATCAATTGCACTTAAAATGTACTTTTTAAACCATTTAAATAAAACTTTCACAGTTATTCTGAGTTGAACCAAATTAGCTTAAGTTGAGGAGTTATCTATTTTGAGCTAAATGGGAATCGCCTTCACATATTGCAGATTGACCACAAGAAAGATGTTATGGTTTTATTTTAAAAGTTTGTCATAAGCTAAAGCAGCACATCACATACAATCGAATGTACACTTTCCAGTCTGTCATAAGCACTGTCTTACCGACTAGTGCAGAGTGTAAGGGTATTGTAAGTAAACTTGGTAGCAAATGGTATTTTTGATTCCACCTTTTTTGTGATGAAAGGAGTAACAGTGTGAGGGATTTAGGCTTTTGCACAGTTAGTGGTCTTGTGTTCTGGGGCTGCATTTTGAATGCTCTAAGGTGGCATTGTTACTGAAAGAAGTCAGTTTGCCTTCTGCAGTCCTTAGCTGCTTGCTCTCTCCAGCAAAAAAACGCAAAACCCAAAAATAAACCCCCAAAAACCACACACACACACAAGGGCAGCTTATTTTTCGTGTAGATAATACATTTCATCCAATTTTTTGCAGCTCACAAAAATACTTACCCTTGTGCAAGTGTGCAGGGGGCACTGAATAGGACAGAGTTGGTGTTTTTCTGTGACAAACTTGATTTAAATTGATCATCAACATGTTTTTCCATTAGTTTAATTGCTGATTGTTCCTGTTCTTTTGTTATACTCTATCTAGAACTTCAGGTCAGGAGGTCAAGTCTGCTGGCATATTTTCCTGTGCCTTCAGAACAGCGTTGCCTCTGGCCCATGTATTCATCTCCCTGCGTGTCATGCTGTTAGTGCTTTCTCTGATGTACTCACTTTAAAAGCACTATTTCTGGGTTTAGATACTCCCTCCAAAACATAAACATGAATAATTTAATTTATATATGACATCACTGTAAGTGATATAAACACATGTAATTGTGTACAGTATGCTAGGAAAGAATTATTTCAGTTATAATGCCTGCTATTTCTAACTGATTACACTGTCTTTGCTAAATTCATATAAAAGGGAAGAAACAACAGAGAGCTGCTTTTGCAGTTGACCTTTTGAAAGTTGAGTTTGCTGCTTGATGTATGCACAGATTTTTCACTTCTGACAAGAAGAAATCCTGTGTCGTCCTCATTTATAATGTATAGACCTCTCTTTCCATATTTATATTATTTAAGAATAGTGTGAGTTCTCAGAAATGCTGCCATTCAAGTGCAGAATGATGGTACCCAGCCTTCTGTGTGTACAGTTTGGAATATGGCGAGGATTCTGCTGGCTTAATTACTGTGCTGCTGCTTTTCTGATTAATGACTGAAACCTTGACTTATTGGACGATCAAAGACCATCTGAATTTCATTGTTTCTGAGGACATGCACAGCTTTGACAGGTCAAGAGAAGAAGAAAATCAACTGACTTTTGGCTAAAATTCATTAATTCCTCAATTGCTTCTTTGAATGAATCCAGTCTTCTTGCTCAGAGAATGTCTCTAAGTGTGAGAAACAGGAACTTCCTAATTCTTCAATCATTGAGTTTTATTTAGACACTACACTGGTAAAAGTTATAGAGTCAAAATGTATTGTGGAGCTGGATTCTCCACATATCAGCAGCTTTCTGAATTTCAGCAGAAGCATTTATGTCCGTAGTTAGGACAACTAACTTAGCAGTTTAATTGATTTCTTGAAAAAGGGGGATTTCTGAAGGTAATCAGGTCTCTGAAAAATGCATTGATTAAAAATAAATCAATCTCTCAGCTGCATAATTTTATAATCTGGTTGGACTTGTATCTCTAGAAGACTGGTTGTTCTGTGGGGTCTGATGCTGGAAATTAGTTGAATGCATAAGCATTATTGGGTGTCCATTGCTGGAAAGCCTTCTGTGGGTTTTGACTTTTAAAAGTGCCTGTACGTTTTTTAGCTCTTAAAGTATAACAAATGCATAAACAGTATCACTGCATCCCAAATCAAACTTACCTGGCTGTATTCTTGCCTCAAAATCAGATTTTGTTTACAATACTATATCAATAAGCTTTTTGAAGTTTTCAGTTTGATTTTTTTTTATCATCTTACGCTAATATAGCACTGCAATATTTAGGATTACAAATACAGCTTTATTTAAAACAAACAACTTTCAGTGAAATTGCATTACCTTTCTACTACTAAACACAGATTTATATGTGAGGACTAGAACACTGAAGGTCTCTGAGTCCAATGTTATAAATGTGAATGTTTCCAGTAGCTAATATTTATGCTTTTTCTTATTTTCTGAAAGGTAATATTACTTGTAAGATACTCATAGTGAAGAGTTGAATATCCTTTTCTTTGTATGAAAGTGTAACAGTCTTCCTCTGACTGATTGTGCAGTCATGACATAGCTGAGGTGAAGATCCAACTTCAAGCATTGCAAGATAAATCATTTCCACATTCTTGCTTAAGTGGCTATTTTAGTGTAGAGAAGCACATTTTCTGTTGAGTGCTAATGCCACTGTCTCCTTGACCCAAGGTCTTAACTATTCTGAGCAAAGTAGATTTGGTACTTAGTGTAAGGAAGAGTTTGCAAGTAAAACAGTTGTGCCATGTAGAAATTTTGAAATTTCTGCACCTTGTGGGATTGTCCATTGATAAAAGTATTGATTGAATGAAGTATGCTTTATACAAGGTATTAATAGACATATTCTTCTTTCTTATTTATAGAAACTGGAGTGGGTGGCTGGGATCACAGCTATGTATACGCTTGTGTAAGGGACATCCAAGAAGGGTGTATGTTTCTCAAGTTATTATTTTGGCCAGCTGCTCTGCCCTTGGTTTTAGCAATGAGATCTATTAGCATGAGGCATTTGGCTAAAAGGGGAGGAAGTAGGAGTGTTTAATGTTGCTTAATGGAAACAAGGCTCTAGTTTTATCTTAATTTTGCTGTTTGAGGGCAGTCTGGCAATTAACTTACGAGAAACAAAGCCACCGAACTATTTTTGTAGTCTTAGCAGATAAATCTCTGGAATTTTGTTAACTAACAATGCTGGTTAAGCTTCAGTAGCTTTATTGCCAGTTGGAATATAATGGAGTTAACTACAGACAGCTACACTTAACATGAGCTAAGGCTATGGCCATTTCTGCTTTCAATGTGCTGCCTTTGAGATGTGTTGCTGCTTTTAGTCTGAGTTGCCAGTACTGTGCCATGATGTTCCCAAACCCCTTGGGCAGTGAAGAGCCACTTCTGCCCCTTGATTGTCCCAGCTTGTGGTGTCAAATTTTTCCACAAATACAGAGAGGCCTTGAATATCTGAAAGGCTTTCTAAGTTTCAAAGAGGAAGAACATTTGCAGGAACAGGGAGAAAGTATATGCAATTATTCTGCTATTCTTTTGACTGCTTGTTTTTAGTGGCTGCATAAGACAATTCTAAAATTGAGTGTTTATGTGGGAGTAAAAAGAAGGATGCTCTTGCCTTGGTGCTACCTGGTGATTCTCCAATTGTTTTTCTAACACTGAATTGTCCAGCTGTATTTGCCAGCGTAGAAAGAGCATGGGACAAGGTCTCTGTCTGCTTCATGCTGTTCCTGCCTTTTGCAAGAGTAGTCTTGCATCTCTCAAAGAGATGAGCTATTGTTTGGAAAAGCCTTTTCCTATTTTTATTGTTTCCTCATCTCAAAAAATAGACTGTAAAAGATAGATGGCATTTACCTTTAAATGAATTTTATTGGGTTTAATTCAAGCAGCAACTTCAGTGACTGTTTATCAAATACCGTCACACTTCTTCCTTTTTAAAGGAAATGGAAAAAATGTCTGACACAAAGGCATCTGAAATGAAACACTCAATAATCACAATATACCAAGATCTTACCTACTGGAAATGCTGTGCGTGAGTGCTGAAAATAAAACACAGACTCATTTAGTCCTGAGCATTTAAAAGTAAATTGTTTGAAACTGAAGAGAATGGATGGAAAATGAGTTTTCCTGGGGAATAAACTTAGGTATTTCAATTTGTGCTTCTTACAATAGATATTTTAGCAGTATGCATAATAAATGTAAAGTTGTTATTTAGTAATGTGAACAATAATGTCAGCAATAATAAGGATGGGTAATGACAGTCCAGCAGCATTTTCTGGCTGAGGATACCAAGGGAAAAACTGTTATTACTCCACAGTTGGTAAAGTATTGTATATATATTTTCTCATTCTCACTTCGTTCAAGCTGCCTGTTAATCAACTATTACTATGCTCTTTTATGTCAGTGCATTATAGGGTGGACTAGCAAAGCTACTCATGAAAGATTCAGCTGCATTAAAAGAATTTGCTTAAAAAAGAAATTCCTTACTGGCTTTACAGGACTGCCCAAAGGAGTCAAGCATTTATGGATATAGCAAGTAGCTATATGGTGGAGTATAAGGAACCATAAATTGTAAGTATTGAATATTGAATCCTAAATAGAAGCTGAAAAGTAAAAGCAAGTGTGGTGTATGTTTTGTGTAATAAACATCTTTAAGGATGCAAAGTAGCCATAGAAAAGTCACTCAAGACCTTGCTTCCCTTTCTACTCATCTTCAGCTTCAGGTACACACAAAATTAGATTTTACTGAGTGAGAAAACTCAACACTTTTTTTTCCCTTTGGAAACGTATTTAATGACACTTGCCTAGCTGCTTCATATTTCTAGTCTTTCTTTTCCCTCCTTGAAATGGAAAGATTTACACAGCATCTGCAGTTGTATGAAACATGAAAAAACGATTAGGTAATTGTTGGGCACAGTATGCTGAACATATAAAGCTTCATGTGACAGCATAAGGTATTAGCTGCAATTGAAGATAAATGTATATTCACATACTCTGCATACTAATTGGTGAAGTTCTGGTTGAGCTAGTGTCTCCCATTTCCTTCCAACCTGAAAATGTTTTCTTTATGGTGGGACTGCAGTGCTGGTTTGCACTTAATTTGATTTTATATTTTTATTTTTATATTCCTTGATTCTAATTTGAATACATGTAGATAAAACACAGGACATATTTCCATGTTAGCTGGAAGTGCTTTTAGAAGTATCAGATCTTTTTACGGTTCTTTCAATTAAACAGTGAAATACGAGTGAGAATGGGTTGCACTGCAGGATGAGTTTACGGTTCTCAGGTAGCTGCAGGTCAGTTGCACGAAACCTATCTTTGACAAGTCCTTCTGTGCAGGGAAAATGTAATAAAGGAATAACTGATATTTCACAGTGTTTCTGAATATACAAAGTATATTTAGTGTTAATTTACATATCCAAAGTTACAGGCCTTTCATCATAAAGATTTTTCTTTTAAAATTGATATTTCCTTTCACCATTGTTCTGAAAAGGAAGGGGAAAAACAAGTCTTTGAAGTAAGTACCTATAGTTGAAACTAGCGTGGACTGAATTCAATGTAACACAGAAGCAACATCATCTCAAACTGGGAGAGGAGAATACTTAGCTCATTAAGTACTTGGTGGCAGTCAAAATATTTAGTTTGACATTTTTCTTACTATGGCTCTCAAGGCTTTGATCTCCTTGCAGAGAAGACTGAGATTTGCAAGGGGCAAATTAGAGCCTAAATATTTAGCAAACTGTATGGCTTTTTACTTAGAACAATAAAAATATGGAGCATTTATTAACTGGACATTAGCATTAATTATTAATGTGAATAAGAGCATGATTAGAGGTTATTATTTGTCATCTTTCGCATCTAGAAGAACCCCTTAGAAATTGTTTCCATGTTTGTCTTAAACACTACCCTTCTTTTTCCCCATCAGATTTATTGCAGTAGTATGAAATTTGTAGGTTTTCAAATGTGGAATATGGATTTCCTCAGCCTTTTTCTGCCTAGTTTCTTGCCTTCTTGCTTTCTGCTTCCCTCCAGGTACCTTTTTCTTACCCTGAACCATTGTCTGTTAATTGTTCTTGTCTTTGTTTCTCTTCTGGTCCAACTATAACTGTGACCTTTAACACACAAAGAAGGACATTTTCTTCTTTTCCACTATTATTGGCTTATGTACAGAACTGTGATAGTCTTTGCAGAGAAACTACCTCTTCTGTTGTTGGCTTCAACCAACTAGAAGCTCTGTTTTTAAATTCTTATTTAACACTTCTGTGCATGTAACTTTTTTCTCAAAATAGTGCACCTCCCATGTGAAGAAAATGCTTGCTTGCAGGATGCTGCCACTGTTGTTTCTCTTTCACTGTGTTGTAGGGATTTTATACCCTTTAACTTTCTCACTGTGGGAAATGACTTTGCAGTGCATGGTGGAAGGAAGCACTGAGGAGCAGGGTAGCTCTGGCTTTAAAGCCAAGTCAGCTGTGTTGTAGAAGCTAAAAGCAAAAATCAACAGTGAGCTGAAAATAAATTGTCTGGGAGAAATATTTTATCTGTGGTATTTCTGCAACATCACTGAATGACTGAAATAGATGTTTGATAGATGTGTCATGAAAGCAGCCCAACTGCTTTCCTCTTTAGAGAAAGTTCAAATTTTTTAAATAGACAAAAAACCAAATTAGATGACTTCTGCATGGCTCTAAACACAGATGGGAAAAAATTTCTCATGTTTAAGTGATTCACTAAAAAAATGTATGCAGGTTGACTTCTTGCCCCTAATTGCATCAGTATTTGAAATTTTCTTTTGCATTGCTGCCTGTAGCTTTAATTTACATTAATTTACATAGCCTAATATTTTTAGGATCTGTCTCCTTGGAATGGCTAACCTCTGCTGTGTTGTAGAGGAACATACTCCGTGGAGATGTTCAGTAGAAGAATTTTTTTTTGGTTGCCTCAAAATTAATTTTTTATGTGTGTCCTCCTCCTTTTGTGAAGTTAAGGTCAGTTTTATTAAAAATAATTGCGTGATTCATATCTGTGACTCACTGTTTTGCCCAGCCCATGAAACAGAAATAGCAAGGCCTCCACAGGAGTCTGCGTTGGGTTAACATCATCAGTGTGTTAAATAGGAAAAGCTTTAGTATGCAAATATAAACAAGGGCCTTGGAAAATCCTAAGCAGAGGAAAATGGGCTGTTTGTCCGTTTTGTAGTGTTTACTTGCTTTTCCCATTATGACAACAGATTTTATTTCCTAAAGCTTGTTCAAGCCGCAGTGTCACTGCGTTCAACCCGAAGGGCACCAGTAACGCCCTTGAGCGCGGGCGAGGGGCCGTGGCGTGAGGCCCGCTCTCATCGCGGGGTGCAGGGCCCTTCCCTGGCTGTGAAGCCCTTTCTGTCCCTGCGTGTCCCTGCCAGGCAGGGCCGGCTGCGGGCAGGGCCGGCTGCAGGCAGGGGCTCAGCCCAGGGGGTGCCCCCGCCGCCCTCAGAGCCCCCGGCCCGGCCTGGCCCCTGCGCTGCGGGCCGGTCACTCTGCGGGCCGCGCTCCCGCAGCCGAGCTATCGGCGGCCAGCAAGGCGCTGGGAATGCTGTAAATGTTGCGGGATTGTGCTGGCCCTGCCGAACAGCTGCATTGATAGCAGGGCCCTTGTACTGCGAGTGAAGTGCTGAGGGATGAAGACAAGCTGAAGAGTTCAGTATTCCTATTTCTCTTCCTCTTTGCTGACTTTGGGGCTCTGAATACCATATTTCCATTGTGTCTTCTTTCCAAGGATTTTTTTGAGCGAGCATAAAGCCTGGCTCATTCCTTGAAAGTAATCAAATTTAGCCTTCTGCAATTTGAATGAACGTCTTAAGGCAGATTTACAAAATAGTCAACAGATGTGTGTTCCTGGACATCAAATGGGAAATCAGTTATGGTTAAGATGTTTGTTGGTTTATTTTTTTTCCTTTTTCTGGTTTGTTGTATGGTTTTTTTTCAGTATGTAAAATAGGATATTGTCCGAGATTGACCTGGAGGGAATTGAAAGTTTCCATGAAGTTATCTTTCAGTATTCTTTTAAGGGAATAATTTTTATTCCTAAAATTCACGTTAGGCAATTCCGCATACTGCACTTTCCTGCCAAGAAACATGATTTCTCAATCACGCTTGTACCATCTGCTTTTGATTCACATATTCATTGTAATTGAATCCTGCGTTATCGGAGTGACTGTACTTGTTCCCAATCGCTAACAAGGTACATAGCTTGCTGACATCTGCATATGGATGGGTTTGAAACTTGTTGTGTCCTGTAATCATTCCACCTCAAAGAAAAGGCTTGGTGAGGAATGAGCCCTCAGGAGCTACAGACTTGATGGCATTCATGGAGGGGTTGTCAAAATTCCTTTAATAGTTTATTATTCAGTGGAGTCATAGCCCATGGTTTCAGGGTATTGTCTTAAACTGAGTTTTGCAAGTTTTGCTCAAATTTAGAGCATACTGTTATCAAGTCAAGGATTTTTAGAGGGTTTTTTTGTTTTGTTTTGTTTGTTCCATTTTGATCTGACCACTTCAATCATTTCCATCAGCTAGACAGTGCTGTGAGCTATTTGTAGGTTAAGCTGATCATTGTATCCCAACGACAACAGAGTTATTTCCCATATCATGATGATTCTGGATGTTATTCTTTCACTCCAGGGCTTACAGTTCAAGGGGAGAATTTTATTGCAGAAATGATAGCTTCCAGGTATTGCTTTAGAATTGAGTTTGTGGTGACTCAGATGTATTTAAATAATTCAATTTAATTATATGTTTTGTAGAAATGGTTACTTAGTTGTAATTTCAACCCTGTTTTTCTTCCTCCTTAACTGAAAGGAATTTTACAGATAATGTTTGATTTTTTAAATTAATAATTACATAATGGTTAGGGTTTGAAGAGACCTTAAACATCATCTACTTCCAACCCTCGATTACTTGTTGAGAATATTCGAAATTTTTGCTCAGGTGACTGGGGAGAAGCTGAACTGCTCTAAATGTTACTGTGTTCTGCCCTAGGTAAGGGAGAAGGAAATGTGCTCAGGATCATGAAGAAGTTGTAAAATGAACTGGAGTGTTTGAAGAAGTGCAACGGACCTTGTAAATTATTTTCTTGGTACCACTATATGTAAAGGTGAAGGAAAATTAAGAAGAGGAAGCTCATTTAGCAGGGTGCATCTAAGTGTGCTTTCCGCCCTGCTGAGTGAAATACCCTGATAAGCCCAAATTGTCCTTGACGTCCCTCTGCTACTGAGGCTAGGAAACTGTAGCAAGGGAGGTGTGATGTTGCTGCTCATTAATTTTCCAACAAATGAGCTGTTGCAGATAGGTAGGAAGTAACCCAGGATTTGTTTTTGTGTTTATTTTTTTAATCTTTAATAATGGCATTTGAACTTGTTTCTAGTAGTTACAGATGTAACTCACAAATGGTTCAAAAATTATTTTTCTTTTCTTTCTCTGAGAAATATGATCTTCAAGCAAGGAACTTTCCTGTACTTTTTCTTTCATTTTTGGTTTTTCTTCCTTTGAAGATTTGGGCCAGCTATCCATTATTTTGTCCTTCTAAACAATTTACAGTGGTGGTGTAGCTGTGTAATATATGTAAGCTGTGTGCCACAGGTTGAGAACAATTTTATTCTTGTATTAATTAGTTTATAATTTCTACTTATTTCTGTAGAATTTAATTTACAGTAGCTTAAAGTAAATGTATTATCATTTGAAAATAATGCATCCTGCAAAGGTGTTTAATATTGAATATGTATTGCCATGCCTGAAAACTGTTGGAATCCTTTGGGTCAAAACTGCCATTGGTTGCAACAGGAAGGTTTGGGGTTTTTTTAAATCTGGTGGAATTTGGAAGTTTCATTCAGCTTTACAGACTGTTGTAGTGTTAATTTAAAAGGTGTAAATAATAGCACTGAAAGGATTCATTTTAAAAGACCATAAGTTAAATCATATTATTTACTATGAAGTTTTATTACTAGATGTTTAATCTTGGACAGATGGAAAAAGTAGTGATTGAGTAACCTGTTTGTCTAGTTTGTTTGATTACTGATTTAGGGAGCTGTCTTCCTTTTGCTGATTGTAGTACTTAACACACATTATGTATTCTACTAGTGTTCTGGAAAGCAAAACTGGAAACAGAGGGTATTGGATCCTTGCAGCTTCTGAGCAGATGATTCTCTAAGTAAACCTGTGGTTAAAACAATTTGAACCAAGCACTGTTTCACTTTTACAGCCAGAAGAATGGTGGCTGTTGTCATGAGCATCACTGAAGAAGAGGTATAATATATGTATGTTTGGGTCCAAAGATTCTAGAGCAGAAAATAGAAGTGGCCTAGAAGCATTTTGTGTGAAGCCTAGTTGGAGTACTGAAACACATTCTTTGTGCTTAATGAGTGTTGACATAATTTTCTTTTTTAACATTAAACATTGTTTAGAGTAGTATTCAAGAATCATCCTTAACAGTGGTTTTTCTCCCTTTTGGATAGTCAGATGGGAGGTTCACAAAACAGCTGCAAACATGTTATCTTGCATGCCTATTATTACAGCATGTTATTGCTGTGGATATTTATGATTCACACACACAAAGATCAGGGTCTCAGGGGTTTTTTTCTCATCCTTTCCTTTTGCTGTAATATATTTTTAATTAGTTAAGTGTAAATGCAGAGATGATCTGGCAACCTGTCACAGAGCCATTGCACCTCGCCTTTCCTCCTGGAAGGCTGGCCTCCAAAAGCTTGGTGTCATGTTGTGTGCCTCAGAAAGTCTCTCCATTCTGAACAAGTTGTATTGGCACTTTCTTTTTCAAAAGTGTATGTGCTCCTGCATTAAGTTACACTGGCTCTGAAGTTTGGTATTTTGTTAGATTAAGGTTTATTTCTTTCCTTCTTAGTGTCACTGGCAGTTGTGTTTTATGAGATATCGATAAATCAGCCCCCTGTTGTGTTCCCATGCTGCTTCAGGTATGGTTTTGCATTTGTATCAAACTAGTGAGTAGTGAATCTTAGTATGAGCAAGAGTTTATCTGCTTCAGTAAATTGGAGTACTGGTCTCTTCCTGCATGTTCTTCTTAAAATACTCATTTGCTTAATGACTGAAGACAAATGCATTAAGGATACTGTGACCTGTGTCTGTAATCATTAAATAGGGATGTGATGATGAAGAAAGAATCGGGAAAATTAGGTACTGCTTTAAGAACTTTTTTTTTTTTTGATACTGACACCAGCTTAATTCACTAGTCTAACAGATCTCCTCTGGCTTTTCTTGTCCACAGACTTTGAAAAAGATGATGGCTGTTTTTCATTATTAAATACTATCTTTCCCATGATTAGCAGTCTAGTGGTGACTAGAGGAAAACTGACTGAAGCACAGATTATGTTGTTATGCAGTAATTACTTAAGCCATGCAGTGGTCTTTTTCTATTCCTGCCAGCGATGTAACAGGTTCAGTTAATAGATCCAGTCCCATGTTTGAAAGTGCCTTGCTTAGTACAGACTCTCATGGTGCGTGCCCAGCCTGACTTTGGGGAGACTCGGTTCAGGACTGTTTTCCTTGCCTGTGAATGATGCAGCCCAGTGTATTTTTAGTGCTGCAATGTATTTATGTTCTGAGATTAGCAGCAGCCTCTCCTGGACTGGGCAGTCACACATGGGCAAAGCTAAACCAACTGGGAATGCCTCCACAGAAGATGGTGCTGGTGACTCTTGCTGCTGATATTCTAGAGAGACTCTTAAGGAGTTTTGTGTTATCCATCTGATATCTTAATAACATAAAATCATTTAGGTGCAAAACATACGAAAAGTTGTGAGTGCAAGAAACAGTCCCAAAGTACCTTAATCCTTCTATCGATAGCACCACTATTGGGTTACACGGTTTTAATCCCAGAGGAGTTGTTGTCTGACATTAAACTGTCCAAATAGTATTTATATCTGCTGCTGCCCTGCAAGATCACTTAACCCTGCAGAGCAGTTTAAAAGTAGTTAATGACAGACCCAGCATGACTTGCCCCTTATGAATGATCACATAAGTTCGACCTGTGCTGTCATGGTTTATGGAGGAAGGCAGTTTGTCCATAGCCTGCTTCAGCCACAGCAGGTAATTTGAAATGAAATGAGACAGTTTCTACAAGCAGATTGATTTGGGAATCTTGCCTGTTCTTCCCTTTGACCCTTGACAAGTTGACACTACAAAGATTGTGACTTTAAAAAATGATTGGGTGCAAATACATTTAGGTAGATGATTTACTATGTGTTAAAGCAAGGACAGTGCATTTAAAATGGAGCTGTGAGGGAAGGTAATTGTAAACTTTAACAACTCGTGTTTTATGTTTCTGTATCTTATTAATTATCTGAGTAGGTGAATCTTCTGATAACAGGAGACCAAGTACTGTATCTAATAAGCTGTGTATGAGTCCACAGCCTCTGCATACCAGTAGTCAGTATTTTAGTTATGCAGAAATAAATGTATGTGATTTAGAAATGCAACTGGAATGCTTTTTTTGAGCTGCAAGGGTTAAGTCTGAAGATGAACATCTGGATATATAGGTTTCCTAATCCAAAGATGTCTTCATTTTGTTATTCTTCTGTAAATGCAGTCATGCAAATACAAATATTGAAATACCAAGATCCAACATATGATAGATAACTGGCAAATATTGAAATAATGAAAGGATGCCAGAGAGAGAGAAAATAAAAATTATGTGTCTATAAATATTCTGTTTTTGCAAAGCATACACCCTCTTAGTTAAAAAGAATTATGTGGACTTTATAAGACGCTAAATGGAGATTTTGAGTGCCTTTTTCTGATTTATGTAATTGGATTTTTCCCAAACTATTATGTGATTAATTACATAATTTGAAAATAAATATCTAAAATATATTGCTTCTGCTGAATTATCCCACAATGATCCAGGATAGTATGTAAAACACAAGTACAAATATTGCTGAAGTATGTATCATATAAATTTCATTATAATTTAAAATTGAATGTTTAATTAAATAGCAGTCCTAGAAAGCATAAACTAATCTTTGATAAGCCACCTAGCATTAAATGTGCTATGAGTGTGTAGTTATAAATGCATAATACAAAGTAAATGTTTGCAGAGACAAAGTTCATCTCTCTGCAGGTCTTTTTTCTACTGTCTGTTCAAAATGCTTTGTATGAAGCATTATTTTGAGGATGCTTATAAAAAAATTCTTATTGGTCTGGGTTGAAATTGTTTAATACCTTTTTGACTGTGTCTTTACTGAACAATATTAGAAGTATTTTGCTGAACTGTTTCTTTATGTTGTCCATTGGGTTTAATAGACGTGCCATTTAATAAGCTCTCTACCTGTAAGGATAGACTATTTGACCTTTGTGACCTGCCAGTGGTAGACATAGTATAAGATTGCTTTGTGAAATAAAGCTGTCGGTAACATCAACAAAATAAAAAATGATCGTATTCCAATACTCTCTGCTCAGTACTATGACAGCACTGAAATATGGAATAAAATTGAAAGTAGATTAGTTTTGGGTCCTAAGTCATGTTTTGACAAGATATAAGAGAGGAGAACATATCTTTGAACTTTTAGTTTTAAAGTTTTTTAATGAAAATATTTATCATTTTGTAAGGTTCCTTCTTTCTTTATCACAGCAGGGCTGTGTAACCTTAAAACAATCCATTCTCTTATTGTGAGGGATATAAATACTGTACTATCTTTTATATTAAACATCATAAAGGATACATGCACAGTATGAAATTGCTTGACACTTGCAAGTAAAGGACTGTCATGTTAATAAAAAGCTTATTGAAGAGGTTGAAAAATCAGTCATTAATAAGCCACATATTTTTAAACTATGTAAAGCATGTAAATACTCCAGACAAGAAGGCAGGTTTTGCCATATTTTCTTCTCTCTTTTTGAAATACTTAAGGTCTAAAGGAATAGTGTAAATGAAAATTATCAGATTGCCTCTTCTGTGCTTATTGTAAACTTTGTATGATTAGAAAAGAAATTAGTACTTTTAGTTGCAGTTATTAATCAAATCAAATGACGAGCTTGCGGGGGGCAATGAGGATGTGACTGTGAATGCTAGAATTTAGGCAACTTGCTTTCAATCTTTTCTGAAGAAGAAAAAAACAAACCAAATGAAGAAACTTTTAAAGAGGGAGTGGGAAAATCCCATCACCAAAATCCACTTTGTACTATAGCTACGTAGTGTGGGAAATGGAAGGGAAGATATATTAAACAGTGAACATAGTCTCTCTGTCTTCGTTTCTGTGCATAGAAATAGAAAAAAAATTAATTTAAACTTCTTAATCTAGGGTTAGCATCATTAGCTCTATCTCATTGTTCATTTTTTTGATACTTTTTTTTTTTGAAAATGCCTTATAGTTTGGGTATTTGCATTTGTCTCTTCAATTCTTCTAAGTGCTTAATTGTTAGTCTAATACAAATAAAAGTTTCTTATTTTTATTTTTTTTAAAAATACTTTTAAGCTAATGAAGTGGGTTTTTTTGTTTTTTTTTCCATGGCTAACATTTATTTTTGAAGCCATAGGAATAAAATACCTTTCCTGAATGAAGTCACAGGATTTCTGCAAAGAAACTACTCTCAGCAAATTTCGGTATTCTCTAGGAAAGACAAGATTTTTTAATGCTAACTCATAAACAAAAATATTAACATAAAATCATGTAGAAAATTCATACAGAATTTCTGTCTTAGCCGGTGCCTCTAAGAGGGCTGCAATGATGTGCTTTTAGCAGAGGTTTATCTTCCTTGGAGCATGATATAACTCTGAAGTTTAGTAAAATAATGTAAACCCATCACAAAGGAATGTTGTCCATCCTCAAACTGTGCCTCAAGTTGTTTGAAATGAAGAGGAGAAAAGCTTGCAGGAAAATCTACCTACTCTGCGTTGGACTGTACTAAAGGACAAATGCATTTTACTGTGTTATGACTTTGTGGTATTGCCCTTTCAGATGGTGTGAAAGCAACATAATTGGATTATCCTCTGGCTCCTTAGATGGTTGAGGTGCTCTTTTGCTGAGATCTTTGGTGGAAACTGTTCTTTCTCTCTTTGAGTGAGGCTGATCCCCATTACTGTTGGTTTCTGTGACTGTAAGTTGTATCCCCTGTAGCAGCATCTTTGCCTTTGCTGTTTTGAGGTCTCAGCGCTTCAGGATCATTTTAATGCCAATGGCCAGCATGGTCCTAGAAAGCAGGGCAGGGGTGGAGAGCATGGAGTATCGGTCACTGGCAAACACTGAGGAGGAGTTTCCTGTGCCCCTTTTTCAGTGGTGAAAAGCTCCTGGAGAGAGTGAACTCCTCATGGCACAGTGAGGTTCTGTTTCCTTGTGTGCCTGGCTGGGGTAGGCAGTAGGATATGGCTATGTTGTGGATTGATTTAGGCCAAAGGAAAACGCTCTCCTGCTTCCCCAGATTTTGCATCAATAGTGTTTCTTGTGGCAGGAGTACTTCTTTTTTCCTTTCAGACTTATATGCATATTTTTAAATGTAGGTTATAATGCTGTTTTTCCTGCTTTCTGGTGCTTCTGCAGAAGCCTGTTGTGTTGGAAGTGGGCTGTAAGTCGGTGAACAGCAGTGATGAAGCACGTGGTTTTGTCTGTAGCTATTCATTTGCTGTTTCACCTCACCATGTGTCTTCTTTATCCTCCCCTAATCATTCCTTGCCCAAATTACAGTGATAGAGTTGCACAGAAAATGGGCAAGAGAAAGTGGTGTCTAGCTGCCCATGATTTGCCAGCAGTTCTTTTGGATTTGCACTCCTTGTCTATCTATGCCAGACAGTTTTTTAGTCATTACGTTGCTAACTCCATGAGACGAACCATGTGGAATTACAAATAGACTAATCCTAAATGGCTTTTTATGAATCAGTATTTGTCAGTGCTGAGAACTGTTGTTACAAAGATATCAAAAATCTGAGTTTAAAGTAACAAATTTCTAGAAACCTTTACCCCAATGGATTAAATGGAGACTGAGAACATTGAAACAATAGAGCAGGTTTTCTTACCTTTAAACAGGAAATTTGAAGTTTTATGCCTATTTGACATGGTACGTGTTTCTTAAAACCTCTGACTTGTTTAAAAGCTGCTTAACCATGTATCTTTTAATTTAATTGCTTTGCATCAAAATTCATAAAGATTTAAGCAGAAGCTCCAGATTCTCCATAATTGACCTGAATAATTGGCTTAAAAATGAAGGTGTAAAAAGTAACATCTAAAAGGAGATATTAAACCAAAGGTAGAGGCGAGGATTGGGAAGTAGTACGAAAGGAGGAATGGGGTAGCACAAGAGACAATGGTGTACCATGCACTGTCTCACAGATCTAGGTCACTCACAGTGCTGCATCTTACATGGACCGTTCTGGGTGATTTTGAAATAAGTGTCAGTATAGTCCAGACAGACTTGTGGAAAACAGCTGTCTGTCACTGTTTTGCGTGGTCCTGGAAGAGAGCCTGAGACTGAATGAAGTATGGGTAGATGCAAATTTTTGAGAATGGACCTGTGAACACTGTATTACAGGGAAGCTGTCAATTAGCCCATTATATCCTTTCTGAAAAGAAACCTTGCCTTTTCAGAATGCTAAGTTGCCTGCAAATCAACACTTGAAAAAGAAGTTATTCCACAGATCATGTAGTGGGCTCTGACATGGATTACTTGGCTCAAGAGTGTTTTGACTAGCATCGTGCAAAATCTTTTCTTGTAAGTTCAAAGTTGCTGCACACTGGCACTAGAAATTTAGCTTAGATTTGCTCTTTTGAACAGACAAGCAGAAGAGTGCAGATTAGAAGTGGTGAACACAGCATAAAATACGTATAAATGCATAGTGTAAAATATATATAAATTACCAGTAATTTCTTTGGACACTCTCCCAATTTTACTATAAAGTACAGTCTTTTAGCAATTGATCGGCCTTTCTTTTCTTTCCCTTCCCACCCCATCAGTGATTATTCTTATTGTTTTTTACAAAAGGCATAATAGATGAATTTACTACTAATTGCTCGTTCTCGAACTTATAACCTTTGTTCAAAATTCCTCAAAAGATTTAAATTGCACAAATAGGACTAACTCGGGACTAAACAAAGGACTTTTGTAAATTTTTTTTTTTTATTCCATGATATCCACAGTCACTGAGGTCCCAAGACATCGTGCCAGGAGCGGTCCCTGCCGGTGTCGCGCTCAGGATCAGGATTTCAAGGCTCGTGGCGTAGGCGCCCGATGGTTTTGCTCCCGCACCGCTCCGAGCGGCCAAGAGGTGGCAGCACCACCTGCGCTGTCCGTGCGCGGGCTCGCGGTGCGGGGCACAAACGGGGGGAAGCCTGTTAAAATGGAGGCTGCGTTTTGTTAACATAGAACTACTTTGTTAGCGCAAAAAATCTATTATGGGAGCTGTGCTTTGCTGCCTGCTCCGCGCTAATGGAGACACAGAAAGTCATGCTAATGATTTTGAGTGTCGCATGTGGGCTCTATGCATGATATTTCAGTGACTGAGCAAATGTCTGATTGTGTAAACCCAAATATTCTCTTCCCCAGGGCAGGGAGTGGCAGTTGATAACACAAGTCTCAATCAGCTGCGTGAGGCCCCACACACTGAGTCTGTGAGCTGCTGCTCCTGTTAGCCAGGGCTGCAGCAGAATCCGCACAATCCCTTGCTGGCCGTCTGCTGTTCACTGAAGGTTTTGATTAATAACTTCCAAGGGATGAAAACTGAAAGAATTTGCAATGGTGGTTTGTCTTCAGTTATTCTCATAATTATTTTTATGAGTAGGACGTGCTAAAGAAATGCTCTGCATTTTGACCAGGCCAGATTGCTTTGGAGAGCAACCTTTTTTTAGCAGCTATTACTGCTGCATGTCACTTTTATGATCCCAGTGAAATAATCTGAAATACAGGTTATTTGTGTTGTACTGAGGTTTTCTTCTTTTTGAAGATATATGTTGTTTATTTTTTTGTTTGCCATATTGAGTTAAAGTCAATGGTACTGCTTAAAGGCTGCACGTTTTTTCCTTCTTTCTGCTTCTGCCAAGTGCTTTTCCATTCGCTGTTTCTTGACATTGCCTGGTGTTTTTGGAGGAAGAGGACCTGATGTTATTCCCTTCAAAGGCTTCACCAACTGGTTTTCGCCTTTCCATTGGTAACCTGTGATAGGTGGACTGCGCCTCATTTTGTGTGTAATTCCATTCTCTCAGGCTCCAGGGTTTGTTTCAGAGTTAAGCTTGCAAATAGAAAGCACATGCTTGAGCTGGTGGAGGTGTGTTAGCAGCCTGTATTGCTCTTTCTTTGTGTTCCTAATATGAACAAATGTTGAAGGGGCTTATAAAATGCCTCCTATTTTCTCCGACACAAGAAAATGGTAATAGACTTGGGTATTGAGAATCACAGGAAGCTCCTTAGCAATGGGAGCCATGCTGCTTTCCCCTGTGGATGAATGAGCTGTTCTCCACTGCAGTTTGAGTCCCAATCGACTTGGGAAGAGAGACGGGAGACCGTAATGATGAATGAAGCTGAGTATCCCAGATGACAGTGTTGTTCACTTATAAACTACTCTAAGTTATTTACTGATTTCCCCCCCCCCCCCCCCCCCCCAAGGTTACATTGCTGTACATAACACAGGTCAGATCTGTACAAGAAATACTCTAGTCTAAGGTGTTTCTGGTAGTTCTTTTTTTTTTTTGCCCTTTCATCTCCTCACACTCTTCTTTCCTCCTCTTCTCCCCTCCTCCTTCTGTTGGAGGAAGAGTTTTGATGATGACAAACCCCATCTATCTGACCAGCACTGGATCTGCCTGTACAGCTCTGTGTTCCTGCAGTGCACTGTGTAGCAATTGTGTGTCAGCTCTAAAACAAAGTTTATGATGTTTTTGAAGACTCTGTTAGTTTCTGCCAATGTTAACCTAGAAACAGCCACAGCAATTCACTACTCTGCGAAGTTAGTTTATGGATCTGGTGGTGCTTGCCAACAGGACTGTAACCCAGAAATGGTGGCATACTGCAGAGTGGAAATCAAAAAGGAGTGAGTCAGATATTCAAGTGATTAAAGAGATGGGCTATTGCATGGCTTTGTCACTGCCACTATGGTCAAGCTTCCCGTGGAACTGCTGTTTCGTGCCACCAGTTAGCAGCCAGGGGAGCTGAGTAAGATACAAATGCAGCAGGAATAATAGTGGTTTCCTTGCCACATCTATTTACCTGGGACTCGTATCTCCCTAATTCTGAAAGGGACTTTTGTTGGATGAATTAAAAAAACAGGCCAAAATACCAATATTATGAAGCCTTGTGATGTATGCCAGCAAGGTTTTTTTCTTGTTTGTATTTTGAATTTTTTTTTTTTTTTTTGAGTAATGCTGACTCTGTGTGTTACTTCTGCATTATCCCAGCTGCTGAAAAAACCCCTGAGGAACATGTTGTAATCCTCTCCCTGAATATGTTATTTTTCTTTCTTCCTCATATGGCAACCCCATAATATGTGGGCACTATCAATCATGCATAGGCTTATCTACAGTCCTTTGTGTAGGTAGGGAATACTATAGAATGGCACCTAAAGTACAGGGTCTTTGGGGACTTCTGTGGCATCATATAGGATGGTTGGCCCTGGAGTTTCTGACTGCAAGACCCATGTTCCATAAACCATCTTACTTCTCTAATATATAATAGAGGTAGAGGACTAAAACAAAACCAAAAGAAAGAAACCCCAGATGTGCATCTTGAGTGCTGCAAAAAAGCTCTGGACATTTGCAATTTGAATAAATAACACACAAACAAGATAACGTGCACAGCAGTCTGTGCATGTAACAAAGAGCTGTTCTTCGCGTGAACATGTTTTTATATGGAACTGTAACAGCCTTCAGATATTCCTTTGTGATATTTTGGTATAGCGCTTTCATAAGAAGAAAAGACTTGACCAGTGTGCCATTAATTGTCTGTATTGAGAAGAAATGCAGGTATGTGTTGCTAGACTTGTTCCAGCTATTTCCGTGCAGGGCAGTTGGATGCAGCATTCTCCCTTGTCTTTTTCTATCTATGGAAGTTGTAAACACCTTTTTTGTAGTTTCTGACACAAAATTCTGTGTTTCATATATATACTTTTTTTTTTTTTAAATTAACACTGTGTCATGGTAGCACTAGTTCAGCTTCAGATATTTTGTTGCTCAGATTTCTTTTGGATTATCAGGCAAACATTCTCCCATGGGCATTGTGCTGCTGCAGGTGGCATATCCTTGGCTTGTTTTGGGGTGTGTGGTAAAATGTTTATCAGCCATTCATTTGTTCTTACCTGTAGTTCAGAGGTTTTAGAGGGAAGGTGGGATGAGTGGGGGCTGTTTTGCACTGCCAGCTTTCTGTAGGTGCCATAGGGTACTGGCTGACCTTCTTTAGGAATCAGTAGAGATGGTGTTTCTTGGATGATTGTTGCTGGTAGCAGGTCACAGTAAGCAATGACCTCATTCCGTCATTGAGACCACTGCTATGTGCTGTGCTGAGAGAGAGCCAATGTCCACTTCAGTGCCTCAAATGTCACGTGGCTGATTTTTTGCCATTTAATTATCACTGTGGATCAAATTCTGTTGTCCTCAGTTAAATAAAACTCCTTTAGTGGATGTTTTTCTTTCCTTAATTTAGCTAGGTAAGATTCTGCTCCAAAACTCTTCCTTGCGCATTTCTCTTGTTGAACTTAGAATTTATGTTACTCACGTTTCTTGGTTCTTCTAGGCTTGGGTCTGAGGTAAATGAAATTAGCAAAATGTAGTATGGAATACTTTAAGGGACTTGTAGAATCCTATTTTGCTGTTTATTTAATAGGTGAAGGTGCAGTGAAAACTTGATCTGCAGAAGGAAATAATAGTCCTTGGGGTGAAAGCAGTGCTCTAAGATTTTGGACATGTTTCATACTTGGTTTTAACTGCAGATGATTTCTATAAGCCAAAAGTCCTTCTGGGCCTCAGCACCTGCAGAATGGGGATGGCAAGGACAGTATCTTCCAAAATGTAGCTAAGGGCAAAAGTAGGAAGAGTGTCACTACTGAAACATATTTACCTAGTGTCATTATTGAAATGTATTTACTTCTCTGCATAAAGTCTGCTTCACCACGTTGTTAAAGAACAGCTTTTTTGCAGTACAGCTGAAGTAAGCGGCTGCTGAGTATCCTGATTCCCTTCATACCTGAGACCTGCTAGTCCCTGCATCAGGGACAGGGAGTAAAGTGGTGTGGGTTTTGAGGGACAAGCTATGTCAGTGCAGCTGTAATTCCTGCTTTTCCTTCCTTTTTCAGGATAGCCCCGTCGTGGGGGTATTTGGTGAGGTTGGAGATGTGGTACTGATTTGTGCCAAGATTCAGTGTGGTGCTGACAATGCTGTATTGCTGTAATTCAAGTTTCCAGGAGAGTAGCAAAGGCTTGTATCTTTGGTGAAGAGGAATCACTGAAGAAACTGTCCTTTCATGTGTGGTAGTGAAACTTTCCCAGAGGACTATGCCATTTCTCAAATCCTTAATTATGTGACGCTGATAGGGAAGTGTTGATTTGGTTAAATTACAGACTGTCTTAACTCTTTCTGAGGGGCTTCATGTCCAGTTTTAGGATTCTTTTGGAAAACAAGTATATGTCTTTGTCAGCTGGTCTGTCCTGCAGGGTTCACACAAACTGCTGCTCTCCTCATGTCCCCAAAACAAGGCTGAGGTCTTCTCTGCAGAGACACTTTGCCTCTCCTTGCTGATGCTCTGGACACATTGACAGCTGCCTTGGAATAGGGCAGAGCCACAAGCCCTTCCTTCAAAACCTCTGTTTCTCTGCTGAGCAATAATTTATTTTATATATATTAAATGTTTATAATAAAATGGAACATCTATAATAATATGTATGTAATACCATTGAAATTAAATTTATAAATATACAAGGTCTGTTCTTCATCCTGGACTGAGCGAATGTAATATTGAGGTGGCCCTTTGTATTTCTTCCAAAAATACAACAAAAATAATTATGGAGTTGGCTCAGAAATAAGACTATGTTATTTTTAAGCTATAAAATAGTATTCAGATTCTTTGGACTCTTTGTCAGGGTTTAGAACCTGCATGGTAGACTTAGATTTTTTTTCTATCATGTACTTTATTTTTCAAATTGGAATCTTCTGTAGTCTTTTCTCTCCATGAGCTTGATGTTAAAGTGAAACATGAAATATTCTGCAGCTTGCAGTAATGCTCTGTAGTCTGCTGTAGAAAGCAAGCACCCTATGCGATGCTAAATAAGAATTAGCTGATATTTTTGATGTCTTCTATCTGAATTGTTTACAGGCTCACTCTGGGTCCCAGCCCGCACAAACTTGAACCCACAACCCTATTTATCCTGTAGAAAATTGAATACAAAATAGCCTTTAATTCATGCTTGCTTTTTCCTGGCACAAGGAAATTGTAAGGATTTAAAGCTGGCATAACATTTGACTTAGTAGAAAAAAACTGGGCCAGTGGATACCTGTACAAACACTTTATTAGAAGTATTTTATTTGAAGTAAACTTCTGTATTTGTATGTGAAATAAGATTTTTGGTGGGATGGTTTTTCAAATTTCCTATGACATGGTGTAATGTCATTGGAAATCCTGTAATGTTTATATATTGAATGAATGTGTTGAATGGCTCAAGAAGTAACATGTCTTGTTCTGCAGAATATTCATATTAAGTTTGTTACCAGTGTGGTAAAGCTCTCATACCTATAAAAATACTTAAGGTAATGCTTGAAATTGTAGGTGAAGGATGGAATTATATTCTGTAGGATTATAAATGCCATGAAAAGATGTTACAGAAAAATATGCAACTATTTAATGTCTGTTTAATATAGAAGGGGAGAAGCTTTTGAGACAAAGATCTCAAGGCAGCTGCCTTGCTTTTCTGAGTGAGAAGAAAGGAAGCCCCTGGAGGCAGGAATGGGTATGGATTTTGGGGATTTGGGTTTGGGTTTCCTGCTGTTGACCATGTCATTTATTTTGTATGTTTTATTAGAGCAAGCTTTGAAGTTTTTGGTGAGGCCAGAACTTTGGTTAGTAGTGATAGCTTTGAAGTGATGGGGATAAACAGGCCTCTCCTTGAACACAAGTGATGTGACTAGCTTCAGTGGAAGGAAAAAACCCCTTATTTTTGCAATAAAGCATTAACGGCACACATAAATGCCATTAGCTTTGGATTTGGGATACTGATATTCACAGGGCAAAAAAAAATTGATTTGACACCTTAGTGGCCATGTTTGAAAGGTCCTCTCTTTTATCTACCTACATCTGAAAAGATTTTGCCAGGATAATACCCTTTGGTTAGCAGTGATGTCAGTAAGTATTTGCCATTGTAACAGGAGAGTGTGCTCAATATTTAGTTTGCCTCCTTTTGGTTCATCTTTGCTGTGGTCATGCTGGCTGGCCACAGTATTGTACCCTCCTTTTGTTCCCTGACCTGCGTGCAGATGCAGAAGTGACTCTTTGAGACAGAGGACAGAGCAGTACAGCCAGTGCCTCTTTCCAGGAGACCAGCTTCTCAGTCTGGAAATGTCCTTCCTCCTTTGTTCAGTGTACTTCTGAGTGTGCTGGCTGACAAGCAGAAGAGCCATGAGGGCTGTGTGTCTTCCTCTGAATCAAGTCTCAGAAGTGCTTAAGAGGTAATGGTTTGCCAGCACCTGAAATCCCTTGTGTGTTTTGGGGAAGAGCAGGGGATAGGTTACCAGCATAAGTTCTTTTTTTTTTCCCCTCTTTCTTGTAGTCTAGCTAATCTATCCCTTTCTCAGTGCTGCCAGGAGGAATTGCCTTGACCAGACGAGTGCTGTGTGTCCCTGTTGCAGTAAGTGGCTATAAGGGAGTCGATGGGGTAGGAGTGCCTGTTTACTTTCATCCGATTGTAGAGCTGTGCCACCTTTAAGTCCTGTTGAGGCAGTGCAGACTCCTCCTCTGGTCCATAGCCCCCATAATGCTGTCCAGGAATTCCAAGTGCAAAGGCTTTAATAGCTTTGCAGTAATGTGAGGTACAAATGCAGTGTCTGTTGCATTGCAGAATCCCTGACAGCAATACCCGGGCTGGGAATTGTAATTGAGGTCCTGTAGTGGTAGCAAGTTTCTGGATTGTGTCATGCAGGGGTAATAGACTGATTCTGCAGCCCAAAGGGAGCAAACTTTGGAGGAAGGGGTTCCAGATGGCTGAACATGGTTCATTTGGCTCAGTTTGTTGGAATTGCAGCGAGCAAATGACTGAACTCTAATAAAGCTTTGTGGATACCAGAACAAAGGAGTTGAGGAGAGTGTAAGGTATGACAAGACAATTGAGCCAGGCTACTTAGCTGCTTATAGACCCCAAGAGAATTGCTTATTTTGCTGTGTCTGAAGGTATATCACTTACAAATTTATCAGGTGCTTATGCTTTAAATAAGAAAGTTCAAATATTTTATAGATTTTATCTATGTATATAAAATATACAATTATATATCATATCTATTTATATATAATTTTTTATATATATTCTTTTTCTGGTGGGGAGCTATTTTAAAGTTTGCAGTTGCAATAGTCTCTATATATGTTTCAGATTTCAGATAATGACTTCATCCCTCAGGTTGAGTGACTGATCTTCATTTTCTCTTTGAAAATGGAGATCAGCTAGGCAATTTAAAATGTGTTACTTTCTTGCAGGTCCTGATTCTTCAATCCTTGTGTGGAACAGTATTTACCTGAATGAATAGTACCATTGTACTAATTTGCAGAAATAATTGCTCTTTGGTTTAGTAAGGGTGACAAAGTTGAGCTTTAATTTGCAACAGCTAAGACATGTGCTAGTGATTTTCTCTTTGCTGCATATAAACAAAGAGTCAGCACAGAAGTATATAGTTTACGGCTTTTCCATGTTGGTATTTTCTGTTTGCTTCTGTGGTATTAAAGGAAAAATCTTAAGACAGCGTTTTTTCATTGTACGAGAATGTTTGTCTAGACTTGTTAAAACAGGAATATATTTCTTGCTTCCTCCTCCTTTAAAGAAGCAAAACATCGATGTCTGAAAAGTTCTGACACTTAAAACTGCTTCTCATCTTGGGAAAAAGAAATGGGAAGAACCAAGTACAGATGTAAAACAAAAAATGTTGATAGAAGCTTAGAAAGAAATAGTGAAGTCAAGGCTTTTCATGGTGATTTTGCAATAACTATACTTGAGCATACACGCTGTGATGTAATCCTACTGCTTTATCATGCCTCTCAGCTGTAGCTGTTCAATGTATTCAGGTCAGTGCAAAACCAGTCACTTCTTCCTCTCCATCTTTCCTGACAATATCAGGTAACAGTATAAAGAAAAAAACCCCCTCCAAACAACACTCCCCCTCCCCCCAAAAAACCCAAACCACAAAGCAAACAAAAATTAATTATTTCACAAGAGTTTCACTTTCCTCTGCCAGCTTACACAATTTTTTCCATTGCCTCTAAGAAGAAGCTTCTGCCTCTGAAGTAATGAGATAGGAGAATGTAGGGGCTTATTTACCTTGGGTAAAACCAGAATAAATTCAAGGAACAGGGTCACCAAGGCTGCAAGAATTCCTATTAACATTTGAATTAATGACAAAGAAAATGAAGTGTCAAACCTTTTAGTCTCATGATGAGTGATGGAGGCTTTTCTTTTTTAGTAGACCAGAAATCCTTATTCTCAATTCCTGGTTTTGTATTTTTGTTGATGAAAGAGTAGGCACTAGTGAGAGAACAACACATTGAACTTTGGGGTTCTTGCTGTTGGGTGCTCAGGACAGAGACACCTAATGATATGTAACTAAAGATGTTGAGTTCTACTTAAAACCACTTGGTCTTTTTTAGTTTTGTTTGGGTTTTTTTTGTTTGTGTGGTTTTTTGTGGGGTTTTTTTTGAGAAAGGGAGGGAATTTCTGTCATTTTTCTTCTAGTGAAATGCGGTTCTGAGTGAAAATGCTTTGTTTCGGTGGCGCAGTCCCTTTCTAGTCTGGGTCAGTGAAAGCCACCCATGAAAGAAAGGACCCGACGTTTGGAAATCCTCTGCTGTCACAACAAAAAGGTCCTTTCTCCCACAAATTCTGCATACTTATTTTGTAGAGTAAGTCAACTTCAAATAGTTTTTCCGTTGTGAAAGAAAAAATGTAAAATACAAAAGTAACAATCAATGCCCCTTGTTCTATTGTAACATCTGTTAAATATCACCCCTAAGTTTATTTTTTTAAGGAGATGTGTAAAGTAGTGTTACAGCAAGGTATATGTAGGCCTGTTTCTGAAAAATGTTTTATTCGACATTGTGCTTGCCATATCAGCTGTCCTTTATCACTGAGTTTCCTCCAGTCTCTTCCTGTAACTTAGCAAGCTGGACAACAACCTCTTTTGATTAGTATTATTTTAATTTTATATAATTTCTTTTTTTTTTTTCCTCAAGTTAGATAATTTTGCAAGTGTTAGAGCATTTGGAGAGATTGGAATACAATGCTGTACTTGTGACATCATTGTAATCTGGTCACCTATGTGAAAATGCAGTGCTGCTGAGAGGTGTTAGGTCCCCTGAGACCACAGCAGTTGAGATACTGACAGTTCCCCTGTGTGCCTTGCTCTTCAAATGCAGGCAAATGTGACAATGCTCATGTTGGACTTGCATCCCCCATACCAGTCTTGAGGTTACCTGTTGTTAGGATTGGGGAGAAAGGTGCCATTTAGAGCTTGTGCTTTGGGCTCCTCAAGGACAGAGCTTTCTCCCTGGACGCTCTGGGAGCACCCCTGAAGAAAGAAGCATGGAGCAGCTCACAGCATTCTGGATACCCTGCTAGTAACCATTTGGGTTCCTGCTTGCTTGAGAGAAGGAACCTGATGAACTCTTGCCTGAAGGGACCAGGCAATTTTAGGTGTTTTCCGGTCATTCCAACCACATTATCTAAATATCTCTTAATTCTGCATGCATGTGCAATTCTCTGGCACAATGCATCTCAAGACAGACTGGAGAGAGTGTTCACTTGGGTTGTCTTTTCCAACTGCGGAGAAAACATGGTTTTAATTCTTAGCTCAGGCAAGTTAATATTTTACAACCTTTAAACAGAACTCTTTAAGAGGCATGCATAAAGCTGTATTATTTTAGTGGGCTTTAATATGGGAGGAACTTCAGCAACAGTTCTATTACATGTAATATAACATCACCTTCAGATTGTCCCTTAAGAGGCTTTCAGCTGTACTGCACTGACTTGGTTGTGGGCAGCCTTTTGCCTATGAGAATTCAGGAAAAATGCATGGGGAACACAGAGGGATGGTGAACACTAAGGCTGCAAAAATGAAGCACAGTCCTCTAGCTATGAAAGTATTAAATAAATCTCTGTGGTATTTCTTGTAAGTGGACTTTCTTGTGTATTAAACTGGTTTGTAGGAATAGAGGTATGTTTTCTGCTTCATGTTTGCTCCCTTCCTTCTGCTGAGACAGTAGTGCACCTGCTGTGATGGGAACATTTGTTCAGCTGAACTGAAACCATCAATTCATTTTTGCAGAGGTCACCCAAAATCCATCAGGTGGTAATGACACTCAGTCACTACTGATGTGGGCTGGATGCGAGCCAGTGATCTAGAGGGGAAAGGCAGTCTAACCCATTACCAATCCCCTGGAGCCATTGAGTCCCCCACTTTTTGCTCATCTTTCTGCTTCTACAGTTCTCATAGGTTAATCTTTCTTTTTCTATGTCTAATGTGATAATCTTTCTTCTCTTACATATCTGCTTTTGACTTTCATGACAGTAGGGCTGACAAACACCCTCAACTTATTTCCTTCTGATGCAGAAGATATTAGTCAGTAGTGCAATGGTCAACAGGGGTTATTAAAAAAAGAAAGAAAAAAAAAAAAACAAAAAAAACAACAACAACAAAAAAACCAAAACCAAAACAAAACAAAAAAAAAAGGGCCAGAGAGAGAAGGGAAAAAAGCCACTAGACAAAGGGAAATCTTTATGTTAGACTTTCACAGTAGGAATAACTACTCAGTGTTTTAAAATTTGTATCTTTGGTAGAGCGTCCTGTAATTCAGGGCAAAATAGGGAAGGAGGGATAGCCACCTCAGCCACTAGAGATGATTATACTGGGAATTTGTGCTTTTAAGGCTCTATTGTGTCCTTAGCAGTGATGTGGAGATGTCTGGAGTCATTTGAGTGTTGAGAACAGTCCCACTGCCCTAGATAGCAGCAGTGGTTTCATCATCTCAGCCTGCTGGGAGTCAGGTACAGTGCTGTGGGTGGGTGGCTGTGCTGCTTCTGATGTTTGGGTTGGTTTGAAAACCTGTGTGTCTATGGGCCAAATGATGAGAATCCAGACGTGGATTCAAAATGGGAACATTGATGAATACTGATGAATATTTGCTGGGACCATGTTTATTTTGAGGGAATAAACCCCATGAATTCTTCCTGATTCTTTTAAATTGTTCCTTCTTACTGCTATACTGTATAAATGCATCCAAATGAGTATTTCTAATAAAAAATTCAAAATTAGCTATAAACTAGTAAGTTGCGTAAGTACATGTTTATTCTGGAACAGGACTTGCAGACATTCTGAGAATACTGCTGGAGTGTACCTAGTTAGGGAGAGAAAATATCCTGTGACAAATTAATAATTTATTAATAATAGTTGCTGTGAATACTTTGGGAGGAGGATATGTGCTGAGGTGATTTTCCCTAACAAACCAGAGTCTATTTTTATGCACTTTTGTCAACCTAAAAAAAGCTTTGTTAGTCTAATTAAGTCTTGTTGCATCACCTCAGATTAAAATGGATCTTTTGCCCTTTATTGTGCGATATTCTGTTGAACTGGGAGTTATAATAGGAACATCTCCTCTTGTATCCTGTGCTGTTTTCCTCCCCTCCTCCCCTTCCAAACTGAAGAAACCGGGGCCTACTGTTTCCATTTAGCAGAAATTGTTTTAAATTAGCCTGGAGGTGTGGTTACTCCTGTAATCCAGTGCTTGTAAACATATGATCCTGCCAATAGAACTGCACGGGGTATTTTAAGCTGATACAAAGTGGACCTATGCCAAGAATTTTTTTGTACGAATAATTAAGTCTATTTTTCAATGTCATGCTTTGCTCTATCCTTCAGTTATAAAATAATCCTGAAAATAATCTTGAACCTTCTGTGAGGAAGTAAATTGAAAGTGTTGAAAATTATACTACAGCAAACACAGCAAGCCTCCTTTCCCTGTGTAAGAAGCCTGTTATTGGAAATTTCCTTTAATTTACATATATGAAATCTGAAATTACTGTAAATGAATTGGTGCAAAGCTAATATTGCCACCACTTCCCTTTTGCATTTTATTACACCTTGTATCTTTTCAGGAACAGTTTGCACTTATCAGTGGAGTTTTAAATACTGCCTGAGCGAATAAACAATTCATTTCAGTAAACAATCCCCAGAAATAGATTTTTACCGCAAGTAGTTTGTTTTTAATAACACATGCTGCCTCTTGGAGTTAGATTTCTAAAGGAACTGTAAAATGAATTTCTATCACAGCATCTGACTTCCCTTCTTTGTCAAACTTCTCACAGATGTGTTGGATTCCCTGTAGTTACAGGTCAGCTTCTGTTATTAAAAACTAAATCAAAACAAACCAAAAGAAAAAAAACCAAAAAACAATGGAGTGGGGAGATAGAAAAGGAGTGTACATATACCATATATCAGTCATCTATCCTGAGTATTCAGATGCAAAATTGAAAATGTTGGGTCCAAAGCAATTTTTTTCAAGTAAAAAATGATGACTTCTAGATCTAACACCAATTTCAAATTCTTGAGTGTGGTATGAAGGTTGCACTTAGGAAGTCAGCATTGTGATCCTTTATGGTCCCTTTTTTAGTCAGAGAGTTTTCACTGTCATTTTGAGGTTGTCAGCATTTTTCAAGAATGAATCTAATTTCTGAGGAACTGATTTTGAATCTCTTTTAAAGTAGTGTAAACACAGCAAGATTTGCCTGTGCAAAGCACTGTGGAAGCAGTGACCATACATTCAAATCAGGTTCTGCAGCAGAAAACTCCCCTACAACTTGTACTTTTTACATATGGTGTTTGGAAACACCTTGGTCTGTCATCAATTTTCAGGAAGAAAATTCAGCTGTGAGATTTTTGTGCACCAGAGAAAAAAAATCAATCCCTTGTGGATTCATAGTGCTTGTATATGGGGATTAGGCTAATGCAGATTCACAGGCAAAAATCAATATAGATTTCAGAAATCCCTTCTGCTAACGATGGAACTGATCATGCAGTTCACAGGCTTAATTATGTATCTTCTTTATGAGACAACAGTAATATCTCTTCACATGGGCATACAAGTTGAATTTAACCTTCACCCTATACAAATTTTTTTTTTACTGGAAAAGTACAAGTAAAGTGCTAAATATTATTTTCTTAGTCAAAGAGTAATAAAAATGATAGGCCATTATAGAATTTGTTCAAAATAACCATACTGTAAGGAATAGATTAACTTCTCTCATCTGTCCACCAAAACATCAAATAGAAAGAGTATTTCCAAAGCAATATTGTCTACAGAAGTTGCAGCATTAGGCAGAGGTTTATGGTAATTAGTGTAGCTATCAAGCAGATTTTATGCTTTTATGGAGTAATATTGCAGAGACCTTGTAATCTGCGGGTAACAACATTTCTCAAGAATGTTGCTTTTAAAAGCATGCATGTTTCATGTGAAATCTCCCAGCTTGTTCTGAAAGTTATTGAAGAGCTGAAACACAGTGAAACCACTAGTAGTTTTTTTCGCCTAGGGGTTGCAGAATGGTGCTCCAGGGATGGAGTTGTGTGAAGGCACAGAGGATGCAGGGGTGGTTCACACCCCAGTAAAATTTACATTCACCATAAGCATATTGGTGATTGTAACAAGAGGGGCAGTCCTGGGGATTTGTTGCACTGCCTGCCACGCTTCATTTTGAGACATTACAGCCCTGTTGATGTTAGGCAGATTGCTTTCCCCAAAAAGGGTTTTCCTTCTCTCAGTTTTTCAGAGAGTCATCTATCCTGAGTTTCACTGTGTACACTGTTGCATATCAAATAACATATTAAGCCAGATTTTCTGCCTTCTGACCCCTTTGATCTGTGTCACTTCTCTCTGTCATCCACCCACCACAGTTACAATTACTTCAGCTGGTTCTGCAGTGGTATGGGGTTCTGCATTAAGGTGAAACTCTTCCTGTGGTTTTGAACAAGGAGGATATATTTGAAATCACTGCCTCTTGTGATGCTTACAAAATAAGCTGAGAGTTTTTGTTACCACCTTCTTTGCTTTGATGCACGTGGAAAGGATAGAAATAATTTTATTTGGTGCTCCCTGAGGTACAAGTAAGGTTCCCAACAAGCATACCTAAAAGAAAAAATATTTGCCATCTATTAATGACATTTTTGTCACCTTTTAAATTAAAAAAAAGTGAAAACAAACACTTGGGATGTGTTGCTGAGTTTGAGATGCATCCATTCTTTGTTGCTTCTAGAATAATGCAGCATATGGTGGTTATTGCTGGCTAAAAGAAGAGGCCCAATTTTAATTCCGACAGTAATCATCTGCTTTTTTTGTGACTTACAAAGGCTGATGAGAAATGGATTTAGAATATGGGATTTGAATTTTATTACGTTGATATTCTCTTAAAAGGGAGCTTTAAATTGTCGCTTCTTTATAGATGTGGGTGTGCTGGAGCTGTAATATTAAGGGCAGCTGGGCACAGCTGGTGTTGGTTAGGATCATCTTGAGGAGACTCCACCGTGTGACTGCAGAACAGAGAGAAATGTATTTTTTTAGGTGTTTAGAGTAGTTGAAATTAATCAATTAGGCCTGAAATTGTAATTTTGAGATGTAATGTATTTATAACATAGAATGTCTGAAAGATATTTTAGTTCATGATTAAGAACTGAAATGAGGAGGGAGACCCTGGAGGCGGTGATAATTAAGCTCAGATGGAAGAAAACTGTCTAGATGGGAGAAATAGAGACCTCTACAACCTTTTCAAAACTGTAGTTTGAGTTTGCCTTGCATCCTGCCAGGAAGTGACTGAAGACTAAGTGTTCAGAGGGAGATTTTGCTGTTTTGTAAGATTTTGTTATTTCCAGTGTTATGCTGAAGTAATAGAGGAGGGGATTGACAAAGAGAATAAAATTCATGGATGGGAACTTCCATGCTCTTTCAAGAATGCTTGGTGTTTTCCAAAAGAATTAAATCTCTTGACCTCATGAATGCTTTCAGATACTTTTCGTATTTCCTTCCTATACATTTCAAACATAAACAAGCCTCTTCTGTACTTGACTTTGCTTCTCCTCTTGGTAATTTTTGCATGGTGAATAGTAAGATTCTCTCTTCACCACCATCACATTTTTCTTGAATAAAATCAATAACAGGTTCCTCAAGGCAAAATCTCCTTGTTCTTTTGAGGTTTTTTTTCTTTTCTCTTTTTTTTGTTTTTTGAATACAAGCAGTATTCTCTCTCTTTTTAAACTTTCATCCTTGGGCTTCCAGGTTTCAGTCAATGTTTTTTTATTGTTCTTCGCACATTTTCCTTAATTTTCACTGTTGCTTGTTCCTGTTCAGTCTTCTCTGCAATAATTCTTCCAAATTCTCATCCTTTCTTCCTGTGTTTCCTCTGTGACCGCCTTCCGCATTTGTTGCTTTGAACTGTATTTTTGTGTTGATGACATCTAAATTTTCTTTGAAATCTTTTTGTGTTTCTCTTGCCTTTTCTTTCCTTGTTCTGGTTACCTCCAGCTCAGTCCCAGTCACTTTTAACTTCCCCAGCTGTGTTTCCATTCTCTGGACATGCTCCAGCCCCTCTATGTCTTTCTTGTCATGAGGGGCCCACATCAGGATTTGAGGCATGGACTCACCAGTGCTGAGAACAGAGGGACAATTACTGTTCTGGTCCTGTTGGCCACACTATTGCTGATACAGGCCAGAATGCCCTTGGCCTTCTTGGCCACCTGGACCATGTCCAGTAGCTCTCATCCCAAGCCATCTACAGTCATGGCCTTGCCTCCAATCCCTTATCTGCTCTAGTAACAGCTCACTTGCTTCAGCTTCTCATGGAGTACAGGGGAGAGAAGAAAGTGAAAACTGCAGCACTTTCCCTGTTTGGCTTCCTTGCATATGGTGAAATATGGAAAGTAGGAGCTTGTGCTCTAAAAAATGTAAAGGGGAAGCAAATCTGTTCTTCCCACAGCCTTGTTGAAAAAAAGAAAGGAAAAGGGGGTGGGAAGAAAGGCAGGGAGACAGCAACAAGTACTTGAGAAGCTCTGCCCAGAGGAGCTTGGTGAGGAGAAGGGTGTGATGGCACCTATCTGCCCAAAGAGGCATTGAGTGCTGCTGTAGCCGGACTTCCACTTCTTCCCAGTCTTGCCTGTATCACTAATGCTGATGGTGTGAGCAATAGCTGTGTGTATTGGGATCAAGCACCACCTCTTGCTTGACAGTCACACCAAGCACAATGTTTTTGGCTGTAGCCTAATGAGAGAAGTGTCTGACTAGAGCAGGTAGTGTGGATCAGAGCCAAGCCCTCTACTATTGGGCAGCTGTTGAGGCAGAGAGATCAGTTCATATTGCTGAGCATGTAGAGTATAACAGGAGCTAAAGCATCCATCTATACAGTCATCTTATAGATAGTTTACAATTAAAAGTTAATTTACTGTTGAAGTCCTGTAAAATGATGCATGCAAAATGCTGATGTATAGATTTGCATTGTGGGATGACAGGCAACACACAAAGTGAGTCACAGCCATCTCATGCTGCCTCTCCCATGCCCATTTTATGTAGCAGTCATGAACGTGGATTAAAAGGAAGCAGTAAAAAATTGAGTAGTAGTTAAAACAATGTTGAAGGAATTGTTAAACTTGCTTAAGTCTATCTCACTAATATATTTTCTATATATATATAGTTAATATATATATAGTATAGTTAAAAATATATATAGTACAGTTAATATATAACTATATATGTTCTATATCCTTCGGGTTTATCTGTTCTCATCTAGTTTATACAATATTTCTATTGCAGTCATAAATAATTTCAGATACTACTTTAGCTGTTTCTAAGCTCAGAGTCAAAGTGGATTTGGCACACAGTGCCTCCTGAAACCTGCTACACACTCTGCAGTATACATTTCTCTTTATATTTACTCAAATAGAAGTGGATATAGTGTTTTCTTCTCAAATTTTTGGTCTGACTCCTGTGACTCTGACTCCAGTAAGTAATGCCAGTAGCATGGGTAGATGGATCTGACAGGGCTGAAAACTAACAGCATGTCAGACGCTTTTCTCCAATGAAGGCTATAGATCAGAGCTAGGAATCTGCTGGAGCTGGAGAGGGTGACAGGGGAATAACATCCCTTTCTCTTCCATCGACAGGGGTAATAACTCCTGGCTCCCTAGGGACAGATTGTAAAAGCCAATAGCCAGAAGCTGTGAAGCAGGGAGGGTAGAAGAATTGAAAATTAAAGAGGGAGTGAAAATTTTGTGTAAGGCTTTAGTGAGATGTTGGAATAAACCATCAAGTGTCATTCTTTTAATTGCCATATTGTTGACAGAGTTTTTGCATTGTTGCATTTTATTAGTTTATAAAGTTAAAATAGACGTAAAATGATTAAGATATACCATTCATGCTTTTATGTGTAGCTAGGCATTGTGTATTCTATGCCGTTATTATTGAAAATATGTGGAAAAAATGTTTTGCAAATATTGCTTTAAAATGAAATAAAAAGGCTCTGTTAATATTACATACATAGACATTTTTTGAGCATGGTGATGCTGTACACTGTATAAAAATCTGATCATTAATTTAAATGACTGTGTGATTTATAGGTGCTATCTCCATGTATAAAATTCCATGTTGTTGAATCTTTCATAGTTCACTAGCATTTAAACTTTGGCTACCTTTGTGTCCAGGAGGAGTGTTCCAGTCCTGATGGATTTTACTAATGTTATGATACCTGCATTATATTATGAGTCTTTAATTAATTTCTTTGTGGAGCAGTAGCTTTTAACAGGTTGATTACAAACACTTAAAGAAGCAGAACCATAATAAAAAGGCACAGCTCCTGCACTTTAAAGAAATAGAAGTGCTTTAAAGTGGTATTTTTTATATGAGTTGTTCTTGCTTAGTTTTTAAAGTGTGACTGGTGTTTAGTTAAATCTTTTACAGACTCAGTTCACTGAAGGTGACAGAAGTACTCACTTGAGCTCAATGAAAAGTAGACATGACAGTAAATTTTTCAGTCAGAGACAGGAGATCTTGTTATAGGAGTCAGTATGGGGGTCAGGGCAGAGCCTGTTGATGATTGAGGAAAAGAGAAGTAAATTCATTCTGCTTCATGCACTTTGTCAAGTGCCAGTAGCTTACCATTGAGAACTAGTCACCCGTTCTAGTCTTACGGCCCTAGAGGTCACTCATTTGATATAAATCATAGCACTGCATAGGCTCAGCAACCTATTGCCATTTCAGATGAAATAAAAAGAGAGGAATGCTTCATTCTGAATTAAAATGGCTGTGAATATCCCACCACATGTTGCTGTTTAATGCAATATGTGGTTAGATATTGATCTCCAAAATCAAGTCATTAAAATGTGCAGTTTTTGTTTATTGGAATGAAGCAATTAAATGGTTCAGTTATGCCAGACCTTACCTTTTCTGATGAAAACTATTGATTTCTTGCCACAGCTTTATAAGCGACAATGTTTTTGATTACTCTTGACAAACCTCCTTGGAGTGTTAATTAAAATTGTACCAGATGAGCAGGTGTGGGAGATCATTAGATCGCCCGGATCACACACTGTACTTCATATTCTGCAGCCTTGCATAATGAATAGGGCACAAGAGGGGAAAAACAATATCTTCATCAGCAGAATTAGCATCTTCTCTCTCTTTTCTTTTTTAACTAGGTGACATTACATTTTACAGTACATCCATTTATCATTTATTGAACAACTTCTTCTGAATCTGATTAAATTAAATTTCTTTTGAAATATTACATTGGTACAAAAATGCAAAAAATTAAACACTCAAGTAGTTTTTGTGTGACTGCTCATAAACTTTCAATACCCACTGCATTCTTTCAAAAACAAACCGGAAACTTTGACATTTTCTGAGATAAGACATTTTAATAATGTCTGCATTTTTCTTTTGCTTAACTACATGATTGTATAAAATAGCATGAGAACTATTGATTATATTGTTTTCAAAGAGCAAATTATTTCATGATTTATTAATTTACCATAGATTTCTTGTCTGATATAATAGTAATTGTTTGATAATTTTTTTAAACCTTAATATTGTGCTAAGAAAATAAGTGTGTTGTAGTTGTGCTGTACAGTACAAGGATGGCCTTTGCTACTGATTATGAAGCCTGTGCAGGGCTGTTCTTTTGACTAGGCAATGTAAGGGAAAAAAATAGGAGCAAAAAGAACTCAGAAAAGGATGTAATATAATTAAGGATGGGATATTCATTTGGAACAACAGAGGGAAATGGGCAGAATATGTGATCATAAACTTCTTGGCCTGTAAATAAATAGTTTCCATTAACATCACAGGTGAGTCCCAGTCATCAGCTAACTGGAAATTTATGTAGTATGCTTGTAGCTCAGGCCAAGTCTTACTGAACTGTCAGTTTGGGACTTAGAGGCTTTAAGCTGAAAAAAAAAAGGGGGATATTAAAGAAAAGAAATACTTCGAATAATACTTGGAAAAAGGCAGTGCTTGAGCACGAGCAGTGTTTGGGATAGGTGTTCTCTGGAAGGGAGCCAGGTAGACATCATATGCCCTTTGACTAAATTGCCTTCTCTGTGCCTATCTTTCTGGAAATGAGATAAAACTTACTGTTTGCAGTTGCAGTTCTTAGTACTGCAGCAGTTATTTAATGTTAATAAAATTATTTGAAGTCTTAGCATAACTGTAAATTCAAATCACAAACGAGATTGGCATTTCTTAATGATTAATTAGCTGTGCATTATGCTTTAGAAAATCTGTCCAAAATGGGAATAATACTGATAACAGGCAATCCTGTGTTAACTGTTCCTATTGCAGAATTATAAAAGCTGGCACATTGCAACAATGGAAGAGAAGGTTCAGAAGTCACCTACACATTGGAAATGTGGGTGTATTGTTGCCTTCTAGCAGAAATCCAGCTGGATGAGTTGAGTTGTCCCATTGATTTAGGTGAGCAATATGAATGAGCTGGATATTACTAACTCCAGCCATAGTGACTCCTTTGCAGTAGTAGAGGTCTATATTTGAATGTTGTAATTCGATCATGTTTTTGAGCTTCAATGCAGAATGTGTTGCTCACTTATATTTTTGACCTGATTCTCTAAGTTGTGGGTATTTTTGAAGTTATGTAAAGCATTCTTTAATGAATTTACTATGATGACTTTATTCACAGCCATTTTTTCTTTTAGTTACATTTGAAAAGGATGACATTAATTCAAGTGCATATAATTTGCAGGACAATTTTCTGTAGATTTCAAATATAATTTGGAAGTTCTCTCAGTAATCTTTTTAGAAGAAGGTATTTCTATTCCTATTACTGATTTCTTTTGGATTAGACTGAAAGAAAAGGATGTTATTTCCAGAGTGACAGAAATTGCCATGCACATAGTGTTTGCTTGGTAGCTTCAGAGTGGCTAAAACAAGATTCATCCTTGCAGGATGGTTTAACATGGATACCTCTAACAGCCAGTGTTACTTGGTACTCTTTGGAATAGCCTTCAGGAGGCTGTTAAAGCAGAATGGAAACTAGTATGTGCTCTCAGCCCCTGTCGAAGCTGAGGTATATTGTGGAAACCTTGGAGTGTTGCTGCCTCTGTGCTACCTTTTTGGTGGATAAATAGGATGCTGCAGCAGCTTGTAAGAGTCAAACATATAAGAGCTAAACTTTGCAGGAAAAAGCCAGTGACAAAAAAGATGACATAATGAAACAGTATAACTGAAAGGGAAAGAAGATCACATCCTATGAGCATTTGGGGTGGGTTTTTTTCCCATGTTTTTCAATATGTTTGTGCCTGTTGATTTGAGATTTAAAAAGTAAATAATATTTTAACTGGTGTTCCAAATGTATCACGTGATTTAGTAAATAGTAATACTTCCACAGGTGGAAAACCAGTTCTGCACTATATGATCAGCACCCTAAGAAAAGGCTGAGTGCAACAATTTCAGTTTTTTTACCCCAAATTTGAAAATACTTTTTTTTTTATGTGAGCACGTCCAAATAAGCTTTCAGAATTTTCCCTTTTTTGCTCTCCAAAAGTATTAGTTGTACAAAACTGAACTGAAGGGGTATTTATGTAAAGATACAGAAGAGTAGTAATAATAATAATAAATAATAATAATTTCTGCTTTACATAGTTCCTTTACTTTCAGGAGTTAAAGCATTTCACCATCACAATTTCATTACAATCAGTGATTAAATGTGAAATGGGCAGAGTACCTGAAATACAGCTTTGATTGCCAACTATCCAAAATGTAGGCAGCATATAATGTACTGTATTATTGGATAGGCATGGGAAAATCTCCATGCTTCTAACTGTTGATTTCCTATCTTTTCTTCAGAACAATTACATCAGTGCATTTATAAGTATTTTTTTTCTTTTGTGGCATTCCCATGGCTGTTAGCCACATTACATGTAAAACGAGTGAAACCTGGAATCTCTCAGGATTAGTGGTTCTCTTTCTTCTTTGCTCCATATTGAAAATCGTTCCTGTCAGCTGGTGTTCTCCAAGCTGCCTGGAAGAACTTTGGCATAGTTTTCCTAACCTTTCAAACAGTAAAAGCAAAACCCTGCTTTGATTTAAAAAAAAAAAAAAATAAAAGGCAAAAAAAAGCCAGAGGCCTTTGGCCCCGAGCCATTAAGGATGCAGGCGACTGCTCTGCAGTCTGACGGTGTATTCCACAAAACCCTGCAAAGTTCTCCTCGGGGTCCCTGGAGTGGCTGAGGCACTTTGCTTGTACTTAACATATATCAACTGTCACCCGACGGCAGTCGGTGCTGCACTGAACACAATGGAACATCCAGATGGTCTAAACAAAGCCAGCAAATGTTCACTGCTATTAAAAGCTGTTTACATCAACTTCCAGTATTTCATGTGCTGAAGTTTATATTGTGTCACTACTGGGGTGCTTAGCTCCATCCTCAGTTCGGATCAGGGATTTCTAAACTATTGTTGCTTATATGTTAAAATAACATTCTGAATATGCCTCAAATACATGCCACTGAACTTTTTTTTTTCTTTTAAATAGGAAATTGGTCATTGTATGCAAATCACATGTTTTCAAATACTGTAATTGATTGTCCCATCTAATTTCCCCTTGCTTTTCCCCCAGTAGCCTCTTTCCAGCACCTCCCCCCAGCACATGCATGTCCCACTCCATGCTGCTCCTCTCGGGCACACAGCTGGTGTGATGCCGGGCTGGGCTGTGTCACTTCCTCAGCACACGGTGCCCCCACTGCTCACTGGCCAACTGATGGAGGTGTTGGTGCATGCTGTGGTTTGCTTTCGTCCCTGAGATACTCTGAGACATCTCCTGCTGTCCTGTTAGTGATGAACACATGTAGGTGACAAATGGACATCTTACACCTCCTTCCTCTGACCCTTGTTCTTGGTGTCTGCTTTACTGGAAGTCCACATCCCTGCCTTCTACTTGCAGAAATAAATTAATTGGTGGGACACAAGCTTAGCTCAGTCTATTGTTTTTCATGAGGCTGCAATAAAATTCTTAGGAAGACTGTTAATGAGGAAATAATTTCAAAACAGTGCTGTATTTTGCAAGTGTAATTTCTGGTTAATTGTATACCATTCTTGAAAAAATGACCAAAAAGTGATTAAAGCACTAAAAATATCCTTTAACTGCAGTGATTTAAAGGATTGAGAGATATAGTATTCTTTCAAATATATGAGTGAAAGATCACATGCAAGCTGTTACCCATCTGTGGAGTATTTGTTTGCAAAATAAAAAACAACTGTTTTTTCAATTAATTTTAAAATGAAACTTTAACTAGCTTTCCCTCCTCCCCACAAGTACCAGATTGAGGCATTAGAAGAGATCAAATTCAATCCCTAGCCTTTCCAGGTAAGAACTTTTTCTTTGGTTTGCACCCTGTACATCTAACTATTACTGGTCACCATGGTAAAATAATAAAATAGGAAAAAAAAGAAACCTGGAAAACATTTTTAGACCACAAGAATCTAATATTGGCATTGACTGTCTCTTTATAATACCAGTTGTGTTTATCCCAGCATATATCACTCATCTGCATGTTAGTTTTAGCTCTAACTTTCACAAAATGGACAAAAATGTGCTTATTGCTTGTGAGAGAGAAATCTCATGACACTTGATAGTTTTTAAATAGAGCTCTGCAGCACCATAACAGGGCTACTGCAAACATGTTCTGAAGGTCTATATGGAGTATGCTAGCAATATTCTTTCTAAGATATTTATATTGTGGAGAAGATTCTTGAAGATGTAAATGTATGAATGAACAATTGAAACTGTCTGAATCTTGCTTGGTGTTTTTAAAATCTTACAAAACAGAGGTACTTCTAATAAAATGTAGTGTTTTACAGAACTATTTTCCTTTCTGACAACAGCATATGACCATAGTGTAAGTAAAAAATACTAAATTTTACTAGTTGTTTTCACTATTAGTTGCAAAGGAGATATGGCAAACAGTGCATTTTCCTGGTGTGTTCTAGCTGATACAAGACCAATTCCTGTTCTCAGCAGCTTTGAACATGAGGTTTCCGGATTCAAATTTGATTTGCAAAACTTTTTCAAGTCAGTTCCATTTCATTCTGAGCTTTATTAAATATTTAACGTTAGGCTATGTATTTGAAAATCTTGTTCGTAGAATTTCCCCCTACATTCCCCAAAGTGTTGCAGAGAACCAGAACAAACTTCCCTGTTTTTCATGTTCTTCTCATTATTTTTTTGTTGCATAGCTAGATCTCCTTTCCATAATCTGTTGTACAAAGACCAAATCCTTGGCTTGGCTAACATCCTTAGGAATAAATTTACTGCTGTTCCTGAATTTCCTTCAAGTTCCGCAACGCTCATGTTGTTTTCAGAGATGAAGGGACTCCTTTACAGACACCATTATCTGGAATGACATGGAAGGGGCCTGATACATGTCTCTTCTATGAAAGGTCTGTAATTCACCTCATTGCCCTGAGTATTTTTGGTTATTTTCCTGTCCTGGTAGGTAAACAGCACTGCTCTGCATGGAGATCAGCTACTGGCATTATGGTGAGCTTTGTGTGGAGGACACATGCTCTGGAAACATCAGGGTAAAGGTTTTGCATAATGAGGTTGCACAATGTTCAATTCTTATGGGTCAGTGCATCAGAAATGTGAAATACATAGAAGAAGTAGGGTTAAACCCTGGTGGTACTGAAGGCATAGCATTTGAGATTTCTTTTCTGGAAAGTGAGGCTAGTTCCTATGTTATGTTGGAACATGACAATAAAAGAACTGAATATTGTTCTGCATTACAAAATGATTAATCTCTGATGTTTCCATCCCAGGGAGCTTTTTGCCAAAACTGTAGGAAGTGGATGCATAAGGAAATGTTTTACAATAAAGATGACATCATTAATCTTCAGTATTTCTCTAAGCAAAACCTTTCTTGACCATGCAGAATGATAGAGAAAGAAATATTTTACTAAAATAAAGGAACCCCGAGAGGTATCAGGACAGAACACTCCTACAAAGCCATGGTTTTCATGTTTGACAGGGGTCAAGCTTTGTGCCCGGTGTTGTAGATGAGCCTTTTGGAGCCAGATTGTCAATCCAAGCGCAAGCTGCTCTGTTTCCTGTTTATGCCTGTGCAGAGTTACACATCCTGACTCGCTTGCCTTCAGCTGCAGGTTTTTCCGCACTCCCTAGGAGATTTCTTCCTTAAAATGGTTTGTTATTTATCATTTAAGTAAGCCATTGGAATTTTGTTAATTCCTGTTTTATTTAACACATGCAAAATGGTGTCATTAGCCAAAGGAAGATGATGTTAAGGTAGTAAGAGTTACTGATACTACTAATTAAATGACCTTTGCAAAACAAAATCTGATGAGTCTATGCCTGAATGTAGAGAACTGATGCCAAGTTTACTGCTTCACAGAGGCCTGGCCTATTGTATATCTGACCTGAGGTTATCAGCAATTGAAACCTGGTCTAGTAATTTAAAAATAAGCTTTTTGTATATTACACATTTCCATTTTTCCATCTGTCATAAGATTAATTAAACATGTTTCAGCATAAAGGGATATTCTTAGAAGAGCAGTTTGCTTTGTATGTTTATAAGGGTCCTCCATCGACAGAGATTGTAAGAATTTTTTATTGTTCAGCAGTATAGTTCCTAAGTAGCCATCTTTTTTTTTTTTTTTTTTTTTTTTAATTCCCCCATCCAATAAAATGGACTGAAAACTAAAGATATCTGACAGTTCTTGGTGCTTTGTCCTTTCTTTCTAAATTGTAGCACAATGAGAAATAATTCTGATTATTGCCAGGTTAGGGCTATCAGTTGTTCTGCATTGGCTAAGTCATACTTTTCTTTAAAGTTTTACTAAATTTAATGGCCTTTCTTAATAGGTACCAAAGAGCTTTTGTTAATGGCCTGTATGCCTGGCTTAAAAGCTAAAGAAGGGTAGTTACTGAGGAAGGAGATTGCTAATTAGGCCTTACTTCCAAGCAAATTTGGATGCTATTTGATAAAATGACTGACAATGAACTACGTATTCCTCCCTTCACCTCTTTTGTTGCTTTACTCTAATTAGAAATTAGATCTTTAACACATGCTACACTGATTGATATAAAAAGACCATATTGAAGTTGGGAGGGATTTTATTACTTTAACAGTGGACTTTCCCATAAAATAATTGATCTATGGCATGAGCAGAGTGAGTGTGTAATAAAAAGTCATAGTACATTGAACCAGAATAATTGCAAGGAAAAAGAGAGCATTTTGCAGCTTTTCTGGAAATCTGACAGAATTAGGAGGAGCCATATTTTCGCTGTACTCAGTAGGAGCAGAACTGTACATGATCTTCAGCTGGAGTCAGTTGGCCTAGTTTCAAAGTTAATGGTCCTTTTGGCCTTTACACTATCAAGTAATATAACCTTTGAGATACTGATGAAGACTGGCAAAAATAGCAGCTGTAATGAAAATGAAGAATTTCTTCCTTTGATCACTTATTCCTAGTTTGTGAATAACTCCATTAAACTTAGTAGGACTACCTCTGTTTATTAATATGGTTTCTATTGGTATGGTATCTAAGTACTTCCCAAGAATTAATGGGTTTTAATTTAGTGATACCACTATGAGGCACAAAAGTCTCATTGTTCCCGTTTTAGGAGACTGAAACTGAGCAACTTTATGCATTGATTTGTATAACTTAGTGTAAGCCTCTTTGAGACATCTTAATTCCTTGGTTTTCCCACTCCCATCTCTGAGGTGGGCTCAGCCACTCCTCCTAGAAACTTAAGCACCAAAGATTCACACTTGAAATCTTTGTTCTGAACTTTGTGCCCATTCAAAACTCCCCCTCTCCCCACAAAAAGAAAACCCAAGGCAAACAAAAAACCCCATACAAACCATCCCAATCCACAAGCCAGATTTGGAAAAGTCATTACACAAAAAAATCTTTCATATACACAACTGAATGAATTCCTTTTCTCCCAAAGGTCGATTATATTTAATGATAGAGTGGAGCTGAGGTTTAGAAATTTGGTTTTAATAGATGTTAAACTAATCATTAAATGCAATCAGGTTTGTATCCTATGTTGTTGAAGTCAAAAGGGTAGTCAGAGGCTCTTTGCAGACATTCCCTGTTGTCTTAATAAATTTTCTTAAATAACAGCTGATGAGAATATTTATATATTGAATAATGTCAGTATTGTTTGGCTTTTTCTATTTTTATCATCATTTATTGTTTGCTTCTTGCATTTTAGATGTACCTGATACATATTGCAGAAAATAGCATTTTAAATGTTTTTCCTCAATTGTCTAACTACCTGTAAGATCATGAAAATACCCTGCAGCATCCAAGTTAACTTTAGAAGGGTTAAGCAGCAATTCCCATGGTGACCATGTTCACATTGTGAGATGCATCAACACACGTGTTTTGTCTATCAATCCAAAAGAATACCCCATTTAGGGCTTTTCCCCATAGTAATCAAGGCTGAAGACAGCAAAACAGCATTCCCTTCAGAGGATGCAGCAACAACATGAACTCAACCTTTGTTAAAGACTAAGCTCTGCTACCAGTTCCTTTTTGCAGTGTATTGTAGTGTGGCTTCAGTTTCCTACAGTGAAGGCAGCCAAGGCAAAAAGTACAAGATGGCAGAATAATGTAACAAAAATGTGCTGCTCTGCATAAAGCTCCTGAGTTTCAGACTTGCTGCTGGTCAAAGCTGGCCTATTGACCCCTGTCCACTCTAGCTGAGTAAACCTGCAGGTCTTTGCTAAGGTATGTTTGCAGCAGGAAAGGTCTTGGGCTCTAATTAAATGCAGAAGGCATGCAAATAGGCTTTCCAGATGTTTTAGTTAATCTAATTAATATAAATCTGAGCCTAATGCCTTCCTTTATTTTGGAGGTGAAAGAAGTGTTGTGAAATACTTGAATCTTTGAAAATGGTATTAAAACATGGTATTTGTTTTTCTCCTTTGTTTTGCACTATTTTTTTTTTCCTTTTGCTTATGAAAAAATTCATTTTGCCTCCAAGAAGCATTTTGGCTCCCTTTTTTCTGGAAAAAGGAATTGGCTGGCATAAAAGCAAGGAGCCTGTGGATTTGGCAAGAGGATAAACACAAAGATTTCTCTTCGATTTGCAGCAGAATATTGCATTATGAGAAACATGAATAGTAATCTCACTTTCATGCACCTTGGGATGGCTTGCTGGAGACCACTCAATTTTACTTCAAAAACCAACCAAATAAAACCAAGGTAAACAAAAAACAAGGTATGTTCACAGCTTTGTTTTAAAATATCATAGGCATATTTTTACTAAGGACACAGTTTTGACAGCCTTTTCTTTGTAGAATTCGCATCTACTCTGATCATTTGATAAAGGCTAATTTTTCCAGGTTGCTTTGCTTTTGTTTAGTTTATTTTTTCTGTTCAGAATTCTTAACCTTTTCATACTTTCAGTGTATTTTTATTATTGCAAAAATTCCCCTTCCTTCTCCTGTGGCTAAGCAGGAAGCCAGCAGGATACCAATACTGCTTACTCACGGAAATTAAAAACAAAACAATAGGTAAGAAAAATAAAGAAATAGAACAAACAAGAGACACTATCTTTAAAGCTTAATGTGTTGTGCACTGGTTGTTCAATATACTGGAGCTTAAAGTATTGAAACTTTCACAGGAGAGTTTCTGCAGAATTTGGCTCTAAGTTATTTCACTGTCTGCAACTGAAATGTGGAGTTGAACTACTAGTCTGTCTGTGTACCCAAAATCCAGGGAAAAAAGGCAGTAAGTCAGCAATGGTAGCCTTGCAGCCCAGAGTCCAAGTTTAAGGGTGATATTTTTTGGAGAGACATTCTGTTTATTAGTTTATTTTTGTCATACCCCTGCAGATGCCGGTGTTTATGGGGCTCCCCAGGCAGGCATAGGTGATGGCAGGCTGTCTGGACATGTGTGTTCATCTACCCTCAATGTGTGACGTGTCTCACTCTTGGCAAGTCTTTCCTGAGGTGCTTGGACTCCTTTTCCCAAGCAGAATTGCAGTGTGTGCCAGGAGAGCACTGTTCTTTGACTGAACCAGCCCAAACAAAGGCACAAACATGTCCCCTTAACCTGCTTGTGCTGGTTAAGATTGCCTCAGGGAGAAAGAAGAGGGGAAAGTATGCTGCCATCTTCTTTTCCCTTTCTTTCAATGATGTGGTGATATGACCAAGTTGACTATTTCCCCTTGAATCAAAATATACCTCATTAGGGAGGCTATTTGAAACATCTTCTAATGTAATTACTTAATTTCATTTATGTAACTTGTATCTCATCTCTCCTTCAAAAACATTGATTCCAAATTCTCAGTCTCCTGTTTTTCTCCAAAGTTGCCTATCTTTTATTCTCTTAAATTTTCATTTGTAATTTCATATAATTGGAGACTTGTATCCAATTCAACACCTTCTCTCTAGACTTTGGATAAATAGACTTCTCCATTTGCCACTGACGTGTGTGAAGAACAGCTCATAACATGATTGAAATCCATTGATTTTTCATAAATGTTTAATATGCTGATACAGGTCAAAAGCATTGCAAAATTTGTTATAAATTCCTGTGGTAATCTGAACAAGACAGTGGGGAGAGCTGGCACCAGAGGAATTTAAATACATGTTGAATTACATGAAGGATAACAAGGACTTGAAACTTTTTGGTTCATCATTTTTAATATTGTGCTTCAGATTATGGGATTTATAACATTGCATGGCTCTCCTTGTTTATCTTTTGTATTTGTTTGCAGGTGATTTGCTCATAACTGCTTTAGTAGGAAACAGATCTCAGAAAAATACTTTAATTGCCTCCCAAAAAAAGGAAAACTCAAATTTACATGTGAGCCCACTTTTCACTGTAATAGTTGACTAGCATTGCATGGATCCATTCAAATAAGGTGAGGTTCCAGTTGTGCTACAATTTTTAATCAAGTCTGGGCAGAACTGTCTGATAAGTCCCCTGAGCTGGTTGCAGTATGAGTTAGGTCATGTTTGAAAATTGCCTGGACAAAATGCAGAGCCAGTGGTACATCAGTTATAGAGGTCTTTTGGGCTTATAGTACAGAAAACACCCATGCAGAAAACCTCAGTAGCTTCTCCAGGAGCTTGGAGATTGCCCCCAGGCCCCATCCCCTTCTCTGTGCTGGTCGGGACCTGTGACCGCGGTGGGGGAAGCCTTGTGTGGCCCATGGCTGCTGCTGAGCTAGTGGCCACAGGCCAGAGTTGTGATCTGACCACTGGCCACATCAGTCTGGTGTGTCATCCCTCAGGACATGAATCTTTCATGAGCAGCAAACCCTTTTTATGGCTTAACTTTGTTCCTTGATTGTGCAGACTGCAGAGGAACAGGATGTTTATTGTATGTACAGTGACCGTTCCCACTGAAGAGGGGCTGCCTTTAGAATGGCACAGCTCTTTTGGGTGAAAGTACCTCCCATACCTTGGAACAGTGGTGTAGGTGTGGGTCCTGAGGACCTCTAGTGTGTGCTGTGTTCCTCCCAAATGCACTAAGAATAGAATTTATTGCAAGTAAGGCACCACGTTTAATGTAGTCCTCAGGTTAGCATGATCAGATGAAGTCTCACAGGATATGGTAAAATTCTTCTCAAAATCATCTTCTTATCATCTAGCTGATGTTTTTGTGTCATATGTACCATACAGATGGATTCATGAAAAGGCGTTCAATTTCAAAATCAAATTCACAAAATATAGTTTGTTGAGAACATTAGTAAGCTTAGGCCACAGGTTTTGTGACACGGTGCAAGTATCCTTTTAAGATAACCAAGAATGCCAACTTCCATATAGATCTAACACACTGAAAAATGAGCCATGTGCTCCCTTGCTAGCTGGGCAGTATAAGTGGGGAGAATGCAGTGTGTGAATCCAAAACCCTCTGGAAAGCATTTTTTATAGCTCCAATAAAGTCCTCTAGCTAGTTCAGTGTTTGCTATTGACACCAAAGACACCTGAATATTCCTTAATGTACTGAAATGTCCCAGAGGGTCACTAGTAAGAATTGTGCATTTTCTGGTATGGCACACAGTTTTTAAAGGTTCCTCTCTATTATCATCTTAATTGCTGTCCTACAGATGAAAAACCAGGCAATTTCCTCTTTGCTTTATGCGCTGCCTCAGTGCAATGGCCGTGTTCCAGTGTGATGCACTCAAAGTGTCAAGTATGAACCCGAAACTGGGGGGAGGATTCTGCAGGAGCTATAAATTCCCTCTTTTCCAGAGGTGATTTCTGCACTCACCCTTGGTGTGCAGAACTTATTTCTGTGCTTGGGTTAATGTTTAGGTTTTCTTTATAGGTCATCTTTTATTCTAAAAACTAAATAGAAATTCTTCTGTTCATCTATTAAATTTGTGGGTTCTGTGTACTGTACAATATGTTTAAGGGAGGGGAGATATTCTTTTGTGAATTATGGTTCTTCAAGTGAATTGGTTTTTTTCTCTATAACCTTTCCTGTCAGTGCCTTCAGAAAGGCAGTCCAGCAATCACTTAGGTGTTTATATTTTATAGTTAGTATCCTATAATTAAAATCTGTTTTCGTATAATTTTAATTTATCCAGTGTGTATGTCAGGCTCTAGATCTCTGCACAGTGTCTGTTGCTCGTAAGACACAGTAATTTGTTAGTAGCTCAGCATCTGATCTGTTCCACATTTCCTTCACACAAATGTGTCTTGAGTATGTTGCCATTAGTATTTATTCTGATAGAAAGTATTTATATCAAGATGGGACCTGTAGATGGTTAACAGGTTTCAAAAGTCAGTGGAGAAGTGATGTTTTAGCCAAGGTGGCTCACCAAGGGAAAAAGATCATCTGAGCTGGGGATGGACCCAGGAAAGGGGTGTGGAGGACAGGACTTGTTTGCCCACTGATGGGTTGATGGCACAGGCAACTGCAGCCACCTGCCTTTGCTCCAGCTCTGCTCTCAGGTGTAGCTGGAAGGGTGGGGTCCTGTAGACCACCTAGTCTTGTGATTTATGCTGAATGCTGGACAAGGTAGGATATAGAAGCAGTTTATTTTCCATTTCTGTTCTGCAATGCCCAAATTACTCTGAAATTTTCCTGAAAGTCACTCAAGCTGGATAAGTTTTGTGTGTTGTGTGTTGTCCTCCTGCCTTAGCAGTAGAGGGCATTTCCCCAGGTGAAATATTTTTTGGGACTTACTGGGAAAAGAGACTGCATAGATGTGAAACTGTTTGTTTGTTTGTTTGTTTCTGTTATATGGCATTTGATTTTAGACATGAAAAAAGTTATTTTTATGAGGCTTTTTCTACTCTTTGAAAATTAAGCACCTTTTTACTGTTTTCTTGGTTACATTTTCTTATGAATCTCTTACTCTGCTAATGTGTGTTATTTTTTTCCTTCTCTGCAAAGACTTGTGACTTTTCAAATGCATGTGAGTAGCATTTACCCCCCTCCCTTCAGTAATGTTATGACTACTTGTGTTTTATGCTTCTGAGGGATTCAGCGCTGTGGGAAAACACAGTGTATGAATGCTATGTAGAAAAGAAATCAAAGAATATTAATGCATTCAAATGAAGGGAAATGAAAATTGAATCCAGACTCTCATTTGCCTGTAAATTATTAGAGTGAGTACAAGTATAATTTAATAGAAAGTAACTTAACTGTAGATTAGTAATGCTGTACTTTATCCTGTGTGTGAATAGTAAGAAATGTGGTGTGCAGGGAAAACAGTGTTACTTACAGTTTGCATTAGACCATTGGAAAACTGTAATGTAGGGAATCTTAGTGATAAATCCAGAAAAAACAAGTTGGCATTCATAATTTTAGTTTATTTATGTATAAATGGTACCAGAGCTACAGTTAACTCCAAACATTCAGGAAACTGTAAACATGGATTTTTGTCAGAGGCCTCTGAATTATCTTCTTGTCTCCTTTTTGTCTTCTCTGCCCTCCCTGCCATGTTCTGCTTGTTTTCCACCTCCCTCCTTGGCAGTTCCTGCTCCCCTTGCATTGTCTCAGGTCTGCTCAGCTGCCCATGAAGGTGGGTGCTAATACCAGCACGTGGTGCTGACTTCCACAAGGCTGGCTGAAGGTGGAGGCATTCTGGGAGCTACTAAGTTGAGGACTGCCAACACCAGCAATGTTGGGCTCTTGCCATTCTCCCAGCACCTTTTTGGCCACATGTAACGTCCGCTGCCCAAAGCAGGGACAAAGGACACCCAGAGAGGCTGCAAGAGATCCCAGCATATGAGCACACACCACACAGGCTGTGGGAATAACCAGGGAGAGCTGTCAAGGAGCAATGACCCATGTGCCCAAAGCAGCCACCTCTCACAGCAGGAGCTACAGGAGGATGGAGAGCCTGGAGTTTGTGGAAAGCAGTAGGTGTGTAGGAATAGGCCATGACTTCTCTAGGGGGAGAAATGTGCTGCCTTGGACATGCCATGGTGTTGAGCAGATGGGGAGAAGGTCCCTGAGGATGGGCTTTGCCTCAGCCATGGGGATGCTCATGGGAACTTCAGCCAAGTGCTTTAAAATTAAATGTATGCTTGTTTCCTGTATGGGAAGAGCTGTGCCCTTAGGAAATGGGCAGTGCTTTGAATGTAGAGGGCTGGTGTCTAAGCTAACTTTTCTGGTGCCAGAAAAGGAGGAGCATGTGGCTGAGGAAAGGGAATGCAGCTGAATGATTTGTATATCTTAGTATTGTTTTCGGTAATAATTGTCTTTGAAGTACTTTAAGTGAAATCAATGAAAAATGTATGAATAAATAATAGGAGGAAAGATCTACATTTTGGCCATAAACATTTTTGGACTAAGCTTTTAAGCTTTCACCTTAGTATATTAGGCTCTGTAGTCCCAAAGAACAGCTACGTAGCTGAGCTATCATTAATTTTTATTTCCCTTTTACCATGTAATTGTCAGGGTTTTTCAGGGTTTGGGGCAGTGGTCTGTGAAGTGATGGGTGCCTTTCCTCATGCAACCCCTGTGCAGAATTCCCTTCTACCACCAGGCTTTGAGCCTGGGTGACAGGTGCTCTTGGTTCTGCTCTGCTCTGCTCTCCTGTGACAGTCTCGATGTCTTGCAAGGTCTGTTAAGAGACAGGGAGAAAAACTTTGTTTGTCCCTCAAAACAGAGGCAAGTAAATATCAAAATACCTGAAAGCTTGTAAGAATTTCTCTGAAAGAGGGAGGTTCAGATACACCATTCAGTGTTACTGATGTTTCTAAGAGCCTATCCACCTATCCACACTCTGGGTTCTGCTTTTGTTTATGCTAGAGGAGTGACAACAACAGAGTCATGTGGGCTGAAGTTTTCCTTTGTGGATGTTGCTCGGGCACAGTTTTTCTGGAAGGTTTTTGAGGAAGGCACTTCCTTCTCTCTTTTCTTCAGTTTATTTTATTTGTGAGGACTTTATTTCTTTTCTCTCTTGTTTTTTTTTTTACCTTTTCTGCTTGCTTCTCAGATTATAATTCTGTGTTCTCCTTTCTGTCTTTATTTTGCTGCAGGTAATTTGTTTTAAATTTTTGTACTTTCTCTTCTGTTATGTTCCAGTGTGTAGGCTGGTTTTGACCTTTGAACTTTTGCCAAATCTCCCTTCCCAAAACATGCATGCCTTCATAACCTGCCTTAGTTTGTAGATATATAGACTCATTGATCAGACGGGTTTTGGTGTGGTTTTGGCAATCGTGTAAATAAAGAGCAAGAGCAGACCTACATATTCTATGTGAACAGTGAAATGCAACTCGATTATATCAGAGAAATTAAAGAGTGATTTATCTGCACCAACACTGCCTGTATTTCCTGGTGATTGGTGTTACTGTCTGCACTGACTAAAGCCTCATAATCTCATGGAAATAGATGATACAGATGATCAGCTAAATTTTTTTTAAAGGATTTCAAAAGGGGTGGAAGTCCTCTCTTTCTAAGAGGTTTTCTCCCCTGTCTTTCTGTAAATATTCTCTATTAGCATTTTAACACATGGGTCACTAGTATGGTCTATGTTCTATGTCATGAAATGAGTAACTAAAAAGATTAAATTTTCATTCTGTTAAGTTTCTCCATAGGTTGCCAGCAGAGGAGAGAGATTGGTGGGTAGTGCTAGGAGCATAAGTGACATGGTGAGTGCACACCTCACCGTTTTGGTGGACTTTTGAATATATCACTGCAATTGGGAGCACGGATTTAAATTAGTGAGGTCTTTTAAAATTTTTTCCACCTCTTTTCTGGCAATACTTTTTTGAGTAAGGTTGTCTGTAAGAAACCTTTCATTTTACAGAGCCTTTGCTGATGGCTTTAAGGAGGAGCTGGTTGTTTACATCATTTGGGTGTGACTGCAGAGGAATGGTACCCCAGCACTGTGTGTGGGGGCTCAGGACAGAATGCAGGTGTGACCAGCACTCCCCTCCTCCCCAGCTATGTGTATCCTGGCACAATGATCCACACTGTGGATTAGGATGTATTAGGTAGTGGACTGTGAAATAGATTCTTAGCTATATCAATATTTATCAGTTATGACATTCTGTCCCTAGCGCACACTTATTTCTGATAAGTTAAAAAGAAAGGAAGAAACACCTCCCCCCCCACCAAAACAAGGAAAAACCACACCCAAACTCATACAAGTAAGTTGAAAACCCCACAAAACTTCTGTTGAGGCTTTCTGGCTGTTGCTATGTTTTTGGAGTAATCCATTGTCCAGGATACAGCACTGCTGTGATGTATTAGATGAATATATCATAAGAGTGACATAGCTTTGATGATGTATTAATGGAATACATCGTTAAGGTGCCATAGCTCTTCTGATGCATTACTCCAAACATGACCAACTGGTTGTGTTAGCATGCAAGCATGTGTGTGTATGAAGTAGTGTTTCTCTACCTAAAAGTTCATGTGCAAGAAAGTTAGGAAGACTTGAAAGTCAGGGGCTTCTGAAGAGAGGGGTTGAGCTGGGTGGGACCAAAACTGAGGCTGGAGCTGTGTGCGTGCAAAATCTCTATCTGAATGTACAGAAAACACAGGGAAGGAAGAAGAAACTGTCTTTACTGAAGCAATGACAAATTTTCACTCCCTTGAGTACAGTGATATGTGCTGTATTACATGAAAAAGTTCAGCATTTTTCAAGAATGTCTTGACAAGTTTTTTCAGGGTATTTTTTTCAATTCGTTATCATATTTTCTGTGAAAATTTGGTTGAATAGGTTTTATTCAGACATAAAAACTCTTCAGTCTTAGCTGTTATTCATCTGTTTTTTGTTGTAGATGTCAGCTATTTCTGGTTTCAGAAAAGAAAGCAGGGTAAGTTCTGGTAAGCAGTCTTTCAACAAAGTTTGTTTTACCACATTTCCAGACATAGCCACTTTTGGACAAGCTTTGGAGAAGCTTTCTGATGCAAACTGATAAATCCCCCTCACCCTGAACATGATATCAGACTTGAACGAAAGGTAATTATAAAGCACATTAAATACTGATGATGATACTCACCTCCTTGTTTCCTAACAAAAAGACTTTATGTGTTGTGTGTGTTTGTACTTACAAACTTTCTATCTCTTTCCTTCTTTAAATGCCTTGTATTGTCAGGTTGTGGATGTTATTGACTGCATGTATGTCCTTGAATAGACTCTATTTATTGCCTGGTTTTGTTGAAAATCCAGCTCGCAATTGCTCCGGCCTTACAATGATACATATTTATTAAATTTCAATATTGCTGTTTAATCTAATTAATCTCTTGGGGATTTTTTTGCCATTCATAGAGCTGGGTGCAAGATTTGCCCATTATTGATTTTTTTTTCCCCTCTGCCATGTTTAGAAAGAGAAGGATGCAGAGGCAGATGTAAAATACCACTTTTTGCTGAATCTATAGAAAGGGAAGAGTGGGAACATTTCCAGGGACTGAAAATCAACCTTTCCAGTATAAATTGCTCTTTTATTCTTTATGATGAGAGACATAAAATATCCAGTGAAAAAGTTTCACTTCTCAGGTTTCACTCCCCACAGTATTTGCATAACTGCCCACTTTTTACATCACAGTATCTTGAACCACTAGATGGCATTGGCATTGTTAGTGTGAGTGGGGAGGAGATGGAGCAAACATCCTCCCTTCAATGGCCCCCATCTTCCTTCCTGCCATTCGAGAAGCCCAATCAGACAAGAAAACCCTCAAGTTCCCAGAGTTAGGACCATACCAAGTGCTGCATTTTCAGGTAATCTTCATGGATTGCTGCACAGTCAGTGCAGAAATGACCCAACCTACACAGCAGATTCCTGCTACTGGGTGGTTTTGAACTGACTGTGCGGAGCTGAGACTGCACCTGCAGCAACCCCAGACATAACCTGTGGAAGACACTGTCATGGACTTGCCAGCTACTGTGTTATGATGCATTCACAGTGATTAGCAGACTGTATTTTGTTTTGGGTGGGGTCTTGTTTTGTTTGTTTTGGGTTTTTTTGTATTCTGATAATCTCTGCGATAATTACTGCAATGGTTAATGTCTTCTGATCCTGTCACCACTCTTGCCTATAAGTACAGGAAATGATTGTGTTAGTGAGTATTCTAGGCATCTCTCATTAGAAGCAGCAGTTAACTAGGGATGTTAAAAATGATCTGCATATATAGATTTGTATCTTTTTCAGGCCAGCAAAGCACTGTTTTTCAGCATAAAAGCTGTTAATAGAAAGTCGTGTTGCTGTCCTTTAACAGTGCTGATATGATGTTGGCTTTGTGTTACATTTTGTTATAGGCTTATTTATGAAAGCCTAGATGGATAGCTTGAAGAAAATCTTGGGAAATGGGTTGTGAGAAGTAATTTCTCTTTGTTGTTTCTGCTTCAAAGCTTGGTGTGAACTGATCCCAAGTGACTAACTCTGGGATTAGATGGCATCCCTGCGTGATATGGGAACTTGGCATCCCTCAGTGATGCTCAAGACCACCTTTAAAGGTCTATTCTGGCCCAAACCATTCTATGATGATAGAAGTTTAATTCTGTCAACTGAACCTGACTCTTTAGGGATGGCTGTGTAGAAAAGGGCTGTGAAAGCCATTTGTGCTTGGCAATACAACAGGACCCACAGTTCTCTTCTTTCAGAAATGTGCTGTTTAAAATACCCTGGGTAAGTTCCATCTCTTAAATTTGCATTATTTGTGGAATTTATATATCATAAGTATTAAAGGAATTGTTTGAAAAGCAATGCTTCGTTCCTGCAATATAGCAGCGTATTTTATACAGGTTGCTGTAATCTCTGATTGGGGAGTCATGTATAACCTAGTATTAGAGGCAATTATTTTAATGACAGCTTAGTGACATGTTACCAGACTTGGAGCAGATGGGTAAATGTATTCCCAGAAAGCTTTTTTGTTCTGTGATCATTATCTAGTTTTTGCTGACTAAAATTAAGACAGGAGGTAGCAAAATAATGAAAATAGTAGAGCCTGAAAAACAGAGGCAAGAAAGCCACGGAACTGTTTCATAAGGGTAGTAGTAGAGAGAAGTATGAAAGCAGTGCTGTCTCTTCCCTGCCATTCCTTTATTAAGCATAAAGCCTTTTCAGCATGTTGCAATAGTAGCTAGGGACTCAGCCCCAGGTCAGGGCTTTGTCATGTTAGTGATTAACATACAGCTTCCTGTGCAATGGATGAAATTAAGGTTTTGGGTTTTTATTAATTAGGGTTGGGAGTTTTTTAACTATCATAGATATAATTGATATTATTAGAGAGCAGTACCTTTCAGATGCAGACATGCTGTATTTCAACCTGTCTGAAGTTGAAACCAAAATACCCACTGCTAAGGCAAGGTAATAGAAAAACTCACTCATTCTTAACATACTTCCTATGTGTTGCATCAGCCAGAGCTGGAGTGTGAACACACTGTTCTCAGCACTTGAAATACACAGTTTGGAAGGGCTGTAATAGCTGTGCTCTGTGGCTTTACCTTTTAGTAAGTCCTATGCCACCAGTCACATGGTCCTATGGTCCATCCAGTCCTTACAGGTGTGTTTGAAATGCTAAGTGACCCTCTGGAACAGAGGTTCCTATCTGAGGAAGCTGTGAACGTGAAGCACGTAGGGACCCTCCCCAGGAGTTCTGTAGTTTGAGCCCTTGGCAGAGTCAAAGAAGAGGGGAGACTTATTCTTACCCATTGCTGTTACTAGGATGTCCAAAGTAGAATTTTTTTAGGGATATGTTTCCAGATTTGTCTCCTTTCTTCAGGGAAACTTGGAATTTGTGTTCCAGGACCCTGTCTCCTCTTCTACAGATGGATTTAGTTACTACATTGTTGACACATTTGCTTCAATATTGTAAAATAATCCATTACTTTTCACTCTGGTTTCACAGGCTTAATGCTTCTAAAATGTTTACTGTGTGGTAACTTCCTCCCAGCTGGGCACTGTCCTGCTCTGCTTGCTGTCCTGACCAGCTCTGGCAAGGGACAGTCAGGCAGTCTCCTGAAGGGACATTTCAAAGCAGAGGAGGAGGGGCAGGGAGAAGAGTCAGATGGCCTCTGGGACTGCTGCCTTGGAGATGTACCTGTAGTAATGAAGCACAAACTTCTAGGAACTTTTAGAGGATATTGTCTTGCTTTTGGAAATGGAACATTTCAATGCATTTGTCTAGCTGCACTGCAAGGTTGCGATGGATTTTGAGAGTGAATTCTTAACAATCAGTGAAACTCTTAGAACTTTTATCATAGTAGTATGATGTGGGGTCCCAGGAAGTGTTGTAGCATAATTTATTGATGTCAGTGCTGGTTGTGCATGCGAGTATGATCTTCCTGAAAATGTCTTGACTTATTGTGTGCATTACTAGAAACTGCCATGTGTATCTTTTTGAAAAGAGAGGCTGGTTTTGGAAATCAAAATAGATTTTCTATCTACTAGCTTCACAAGAAGTTTCTTGTAACTATAACCACTGACCCAATGAGCCAAGTCCCCCCATCAACTGTTTCACTTAATGATGTCTTTTATTACAGTTCAGCAGCCCAGTTGAGTGAGTAGCTGCATGATGAGCAGCTCAGCAGTAAAACTTTTTGCACATCAGGTGCTGCGAACATGTTCTCCCATGGCTTGAGTAGGCATTTTTTAGTGTGGATTAGAAGAAATTACACAGTGGTGCTGTGCCAGCTCTGTGTAGCGAGGTGTTACTTTTTGTGTAACATCGAGCCCAGTGGCAAAACAAATCAGGAGAATCAGTAGCCATCAACCTACAAGTAATGGTCAAAAATCAGGGTGGTTGAGAGAGGTTTTACAGTGTGTTGATACCACCAAGGATGTCTCTGCAGCCAGAACTTCAACAACAAATACAGAACGAGACCCATTCCTAACCCAATTTTTTTTTGTTTTTACTTTTTTTTTTAACAACCCCATGCAATCCTCCCTCCTAGCTCTTTCTTGGAGAAAAGTGCACTCGTGTGGATTAGCTTGTGGAATTTACAGTTTGCAGTGTGTCAGGGAGCAGAAACCAAATAAACTCTGTTACGTGAATGGGCTCTGGAAATAAACTTCTGTATAAAAAAGTGAATTCACTGCCCTGAGTCATTCTCAGCTTCTTTGTTTGCTCTAATTGGTTTGCTCTAATTAATTACATTGTTTGCACTTCTGTGGTGGTTTTGCATGGCTTCTCATAAAGCCTTGCCTTTTATCTTTTCCACTCTTACTGATATGTGCAGCAGGTGTGCTAACTACCTTTTAGTGTCTTGGCTGTAAAAAGAGAAAGATTTCCATCAGCAGTGTCTTGGTGGTTATACCCATTCTACACAAGCCATGTAGGTGCTGCTTGTAAACAGCCTGGGCTGGGGCACAGAGATCCTTTTGTAGTTCCTGAGGTGGATAGTGACTAAGGAATGAGGCATGGCAATGGTCTGAAACGCAATGTTTTTATTTCTGGGGAAGTTCACATCCTTAAGATCAATTTTGGAACACAACCTCAGTTTCTTGGAAAAGGCCCTGCTTAGTTTTACGTTAATAAAAGATGTGTATTTGGCTTGATGTCAGAAACAGGAATTCAGAGACTTTGAAAAATCTTTGAAGACTGTTACAGCTGTAATTGGTGTGTTTTGTCTTGGGTGGAGAATTTGAAAGGTTTATTTCGAGAATATACACTCTTAAGGGCAGGAACTGTTACTCATCTGTGTTTGGAAAGCAGCACCAACACAGTCTGGATAACAATGATACTACAGAAGGTTGAAAGAACAATTAAAGAGTGGAAATAATGACCTATGGGAGGAACACTTAACTTAGCACGCTGACAACTGCACATCGTGTGTTTGGGGAAATCCGAGGGGAGAGAGAGAGCAAGAGAGTTGTCAGAGACTAATACTCTCAGAAGAAATATGATGAAATCTCTGTTTACATTTCATAGAAATTATATCAAATAACTTGAAGAAAAATCCTTTCAAACGGAAAGAGGGATTTTGTCCTCATTTGTGTTTTCTCCCAGGAGAGCTTGCCTCGTTTTTTGGTTCTTTCTCTTTTCTTTCTGAGTACCTTGGGACAGAGGGAGTCTGTCAATAAAACACCCTCTCCAAAGCCACACTTTATTTGTGAATGCCAGGAGATGCATACAAAAACTGTCAGGTAAATCCAGTTTCCCAAGGCTGCTTTTCCAGAGTAGCTCGGGTGCTCTCAAGCCAGCCAGTGTCCCTTCAGGGTGGACACACCAGAACATATCACCTTCTGACACCACTACTTAGCAGCTATTTTTTGTGTTTGCTGCAGGTTTTAAATGTTACTGTGACAGTCGTGTTTCTGGAAGAATGCAGGATGTTGGTCAGCCTTGGCTGGGTTGTACAGGTGGGAGGATCAAGGCAACGCATCCTGGGGATTTTCAGGGATTACAGGCAAGTTTGTGGCTGAAGAGAATTATGAATTCCTGGCTTGTGTGCTCTGGATCTCCAGAAAACAACTCTCATACAAGCTGAGCTACAGACCTGAGCCTCAAATACCTCATGATTGACAGACCTATTGAAACAGAACTTATTAAATTATAAAAATATTTATTATTATATATAACTTTTAAAAGGGAGAGGATTTTTGCTAATTTATCCATCTTCTGTAACATGTCAATTATGTCTGTATATACACTTTTTTCTAAAATAGTTCTTTAAACTATAAACACATTATCATTTTCTTCTTGGCTACACTGGGTTTTATTATATTACAGCTTTCATGAGAAAGCATTAAAACAAAGCAGAACAACTACAAAGTTACTACCAGGAAGAAAACAGGGTTTTTCTTGTGTTCTGGCCTTGATTTTATCACCCTAAAGTGATCATTTCCTTTCTGGAGCTTTTTTCTTGTTTTGCATATATTATTTCTGTGTGTAGTTGGTTGCATGAAATCAAGCTCCTAACAGTGCCAAAATGTAAATTAAAAAAATTTGGTGAGGAGTAAAGCTAACAGCATCAGTAAAACGATCCTTTAATAAATGAATTATAGTCTAAATATCTGAAAATACCTTTTATTAAAATTCTGTTATTCTCTTCACAACTCCCACAGGCAATAAACAAACAATGTTTCTGTGTTATTAATTACTTCCAAGTATATAGATGGGGAAACATAGTTCTAGAGCAACAGATAATCTCCCTAAATCTCCCTGCTCTCTGTGTTTCCAGGCTGGCAGCTGCTGACACTGATGTGTTGTGCTGTCACACGGGGAGCAGTCGGGCTGTGCAGTGTTTGCTTCCAGCGAGTGGCCCCGTTGTCTCCTTGGAGTTGCTGCTCCATCCTGAACAAAACATTACCAAGACACCATTGATGCTGCTCTCTGGATGTTGTCAGGATTCTGGCACACCAGGTGAGGTACCAGCCAGTTTTTCTGAAAACAAGGAAAGGTGTCTTAAGTGTGTCACTACAGAAAGTACAGTGGGTTTTCTTTTTTATTTATTTTTTTTCTCCGCCAGATGCCCAAGGGGCAAAGTTGTGTCAAAGTTTGATAAATAATAATTAAAAGCCCCCAAAACCAAAAACCCAAACAAAACCAAAAATCCACAGCAAAAAAGCAAAATTTTGTTTTCTTTCCTCTTTTTGCCAATGGCTGTTTTCTTGGTTATGTTGAGTATTGCTAAGTGTGTTGTTGGTGAGAAAAAGGCTGTCTTCAAATAATTTAATCCTAGCCCAGATGCTACTGCTTTGTTTAGATTCATCTATTAATATTTCTATGCAGTTCTTTAACAAAAATTCTGGGATGTTTCCTCTTTTCTCTCTGAAAACAATGTTTGGTGAGAACTGTTGATTATTTAGGTCTGTGGAACTGGTCATTGTAAGCCAAGACACAGAGGGCTGACTGGTGACCTTGTCTTGCTTTTGGCTGGGGTTTCTTCAGCTTGGTGTGACCAGGTCCAGCAGTCACTTTCCTGTTTTGACATTTGTGGTCACTTTGCTGCTTCAGGCATGTAGACAATATTATGTCCTTGATTTTTCCCACTCCCCAACATATAAAAAACTCTCCTGAAAATCCTGATGTGTTGGTAAAGTTGGCTTACAAGTTTTGGTTTTGATACAAAGGAAAATTATAGTAGAAATGGGGTGGAGGGAACCTAAGTGGTACAAAAGGAGTGGAAAGGCAACAGAAGGGTCCTGTGAAGAGTGAGGGCTCTCACTGGGAGGGCATGGGGAACATCAGCTGGTTTTTCAGTAACATAAGTGACCAGAGGAGGGACAGTGACAGAAAGAAAACAAAAATTGTGAGATGTGTCCCAGCCCCACCTTCTCAGGTTCAGCACCACTGCACTTCAGTGTCTGAGGTTCTGCACACAAAAGCATGCAGGACTTGGGGGGAGGTTGCAACTGCAAATCCAGGTATTGTGGGACTCATAGGAAAGTGGTCTTAGGAAGAGTAGGACATTGCTGTGGAATACTTCAACTGAATTTGTGAAGTGAAAAAACAATTTGACACAGTTTGTAGTGTTTGATTGTGTTTTTTGACAGAGCTGTAGTGTTTGATTTTAAATAAAAGCATACTCCAATAATAAGCTTCTCTTTTCACAGCATGAGTTAAATAAATTGATTAAATATATTCAATCAATTATTCCATTCATGATTTTATCTGAAATTTATATACAATGAAAAATAAAACAAAGTTTATTAAATGAAAATTAAAACCAATATTGCTTACTGTGGCAGGTCCCTAAAATACATACATGGTAATTTATTCAGGCCTTGTTAATACTTCAAAGCAATGATAATAATACAGCATATTTTATTTGCTTTTTTTCTTTTCGATTAAAAGTGAATTAAGATTAAATATTTATGAACCATAAATATCCTTGCGTCTCCTCCATGTCCATGTGCTTTCTTTTTATTTTACTTTTGGAGCTATTCCTCTCCCATTGTCTCTTTTGCTTTCTACTGTAGTTTTTGGACTGATCATAATAGACATTTACAATACTCTGTATTTCTTACTGTTGAGTTCAAACACAAGCATTCCGACAGACCTGTTAATGTACAGTTGTAGTGTGCTGCCTTGGTATGGGAAGCAGAGCTCTCTGCAGACCTTCCCTTCTTTGATCAAGATGAAGTTGTAAAGAGCAGGAGAGCTGTCGTGATGCAGTGCAAGGTGTAAACACCAGGCTATTGATTTGACATGCCTGCCTCACTTCTCTGCTACTCTGCACCAACACTCTTCTGCTTATGTGAGTGGGGGGATACCACTGTGAAACAGGAATCGAGCTGCGCGTATGACTAAGCTTGGTGTCCCCCAGGGAGCTGTGCCTCGTATAATATTTGATATAGGAACAGAAGTACTGGATGTTTGAGCATGCTTTAGGAATTCCCAGAGGTGGCATGTGGGGTGTGTGCACACGTCTGTAGGCACGCCAGCAGCTACTGAATGGCCGTCAGCGTTTTCTGTTGTACAAACAGTAGCTTGTTTGGGGTCCTTCCCACAAACACGCTTTATTCCCTCTGCTTCAGAGCCCTGTTTTGCTCTATAATTGCAACTGACAGCCTGGATTGGTGGTATCCAGCAAATGTGCAGCAGCATCAGTTGCAGGGTGATTGATGTGAACACTGGACAGGGAGGCTCTTGCTCTGTGAAGGTTTTGGTCTGCAGCAGCCTGATAAGCAGTCAGTGTTACTGGAGGCATTCTGACATGCTCTATCTCAGTCTGAGAGGCATTTCACCCATTTACACCCTGACCCTGAACACAGGGAGGGCAAGATGTGAATGGACACAATTGTGACTCCAGTGCCGTTTGTTTCAGCCTTTGTTTTATTAGCAACTAATGGTAAACCCTGCAGTCCTTACTGAGGCAGGGCAGCAGTGATCTACGCCTCCATGAATACAGACAGCATCAGGAGCCTGTGCTCCTCCACCACCTTGCTTTACCTCACATATGAATTATCCCCTGGGGCGTGCACAGGACATTCACAGCACTTAATGTAGGTCTTAGAGAAGTCACAGTGAATAGGAAATTGTTCAGGACCTTCCTGGGGCAATGGTGAGAACTGACCTAGTATTGCAAGTCCAAGCTTGCATGCCAGACTTCAAAACTGTCAGTAAAATGGAGGGCATTTTGTTACATACTGGGGTAAACCCAAATGTTTGCAAAGAATGTTTGATGCAGAGAGTCTGCATCTTGTCCCACCAGTGTGTGCCAGACCAGACTGTATCTATTAAGTAGCTTCTATAGCTGCCTTCCGCTGAGACGCACTGGCATCAGAGTAGACATCGGCTCTATACTCCGTCTGAGCATCAGGTCCCCTTTTACCTTTATCGTTTAGGAAAGGTTTTTCTGTTGACAAGTTGCCCTTAGTAAATGAATCTTTTTTCTACACTCAAGTGCAACTGAATTTACTTGACTGTCACAGAAGTATTTGGGCTCATGCCAGCATCATCGGGTAACACAGCTCTAGAATCTGCCCCTAAAAATTTATCTGCAACCTTCTTGGTTTGCTGTTAGTTTAATGCTGTTTGCCTGCCATCCCAAATTCCAGCAGATGCAACTATATAGATTTTCCCTGGAAAAAAACAACTCTGTCAGAGAAGGTAGAAATATTATTAAAACTCTTGTGATGTATTTAGACTATGGGCTTCAATGTAGGGGTTAATAGAGTGTTATTCAGTATTCCAGGAAATTGTCAAGATCACCAAGTATCTTACTGACTTGACCTGTGTTACACTGAACTCACTCTTTCCATGTTTCCAATAAAAACATACAGCAGATTGTTCCAGAAGCAGTGTCAAACTCAGTTAAAAATAAATCCCCTCATACTTTAGGCATGTAATTTGTATACTAAATATATCTCACCAAAATATATCTCTTGTAAGGAAAACTATCTAACATATATCAACCCTGAAATCTCCCCTGGGTCTTCTGCAAAACCATGGGTTTCAGTTATGATTCCTGAAGGTTAAAATAATCCTTCCTCATTTGTAAGCCACCTAATCCTCTGTGTTTTACTCTGCTTCTTTGCAACACTAAACCAGCTTTGTTTCATTGAAGTGCAGGATTTGTAAATAACTAATTATAGCCCTGTTTTTTTCCCTTGAAGCATTCACATTTGGCACCTGAGAGAACAAGCCTGTTTCAACTAGCAGACAGTTCAGGGGAAGCACTGGACTTGGTCTCAAAACAGTAGGGTACAGCTGACGAGCTCTCTTGGACCACTTCACCCCCTGCTCTCAGAACAGCAATCAGATGAGCCAGAGGGCAACTTTAGGAAAATATTTTTCTCTAGTAGCAGTAACATCTGTCTCCTTGGCAGCCTGCACTGGCAGTTGTGTTGGAAGCTGTGGGTTTGCCCCTGGCCCTGCCATGTATTTACATTGCTGAGAGGTTATCCTGAGCTCTGCTGGATCCTGTTACCTGATTTTCTTTTGTTCTGTCATTTTTCCTCCCTGATGCTTTGGCTGTTTAACTCTTTATGTACATGTAAAGTGAAAATTACATGTGCAGTATGAGATCAGAGGTATTAATTTGAAAGTATTAAGTGGTAAATCTCTTTCTAATTTAGAGAGTCAGCTTTTCTGATCTGTTTTAGCTGTATTTATTTGGCTTCAGCCTAGGCAATTTCATCATTGCTGTCTGAGCTTTTGAAGGTGCTGTTCTCTACACTTCTGTCTTCTGCTCATATCAAATTCTTTTTGGTGCTCATATTTCTCCTGCATTTTACTCTCCCCTCCTCTTCTGAGTAACTGATTTTTGACTGATGCTTCATTTCAGTGGAATGATGATATTATAAAGACAATTATAAAGTATTCAGCACGGGCATATCAATATTTATTGAAATACTGAAAAAAAATAATTCCACTGGTGATGAGAAACTCTTGGCAAGAACTGACATGACAATATGTATTTCACTGATACAGTAAGAGAACTTCAACTTCAACAAGTAACTCACTGCACATTCTAAGAGTTGCATGGATTTAAATCCAAGGCAGCTGCAGAACATCTGTAATACAAATAATCAGACTTTACAGATTATCTGTTTACAAACACAGAACAACTATAATAAACCAGCCAAAGCCAAACCTTTTGAATTTTAGTCTGCTTTTACTAATATATCCTGTAATCAATAAGGCAGTCAGAAGAAAATGCTTGGTTACAAAGTAGTTAACAATTAACATGAGCGGTGGTGTTTTGTGATTTGGTTTTTTTTGTTCGTGTACTTTGGGCAATATGATGAGATTCTTGGAACCCCGGGCAAATATATGTTACATTATCTGAAGCCATTTCCATTAACGTAAATTGTTCCTTTCTTCTACATTCTTATTTTTATCCTTCTGTCCTGTATGTGGATAATGGTGCTCTGAATAGTTAGCAAAATGTTTTTCATCTTTTTTTCTCAATATTCAGTGAGATTCACTGTAGCATTTCAACAGGAAAAAAAAAAAAAGAAAATACAGAATGCAAACACTTGAATTAATGCTTTGCTTTTCTTTCAGAAAGGAAAGAATGACCACACTTATCTTGTTCGTGTATTTCACAGCCACCGTCAGTCAGCACCCAAACTTTACTGTTAATTTTGTTTGTTTGAGGGAGAACACTGGTATTTAAATAATGCTTCCATCTGCCCTGCATGCTGAGGGGGCTGTGCTGGTGGGCTGTAGGACAGTACGTGTGTGCTGTGGTACAAGGCAGGCATGTAGCAGTTGCAGACGCTTGGCTTTGCTGTGTTGGTACCCTATGCATGGACAGAATATTAGAGCTGATTAATACAGGCAATTAAAACAGTGTGCTTTGTACTAATGCAGATGTAATAGCTGATGTCTTTGGTATACAATGTATGAATGATTGGACAAAAGTGAGAGAAATGCACCTTTTCAAGTTCAAATGAAACAGAAAAAGTTATAACTCACATAATTTACAGTAGATTTAAATAAACTACATTTAGGATTATGAAGATTTACAGACATTTAATCAAGTGAATGATTTTAATTTGTAAAGACCCTTCTGTGTCCCTGAACTATGTTCCACTAACTTGAAGACATGCTACAGTAAACACATATATTTGGCTTCTTCATTCTGGCTATATCTTATATAAAGATGAAACCAAAGAACAATAAATTAGCATCATAATTGTCTACAGTGAAAACTATCATATACAATATAAATAAACTATTCAAAAGCCAGCAATCTTCATGAAAAAAATTAAAGTATTAGGATTTTATACAGTTTCTACAAGTGATTGTGCAGCCAATAATCTCAAAAATTAAAGTCAAAATGAAATACCCCTATTGATTTTAGTGTCTCACGACATACAGTAATTAAGTACTGGTAAAATAATTACCAATTTAAAAGAAATAATAAGGAAATCACTGCTCTGCAATTTTATCACAGTTTTTTCCCCACAGGACCTAAATAATGTAAACACTATGTTTTTGTTAATGTTAGAGATTAATACTTTATTTTGAAATGTATGTTGATCTACACCTGCACAGTTACCTTTAAGGGTAATGAAATAAGGCAAGACTTATAACTGTGGCACTACATGTTAATACTGATATCTCATTTGGACAGAGAGAGAAGTGTTTGTTCTTTTCTAATATTTGTTCTGCAGCAGACTTTGGCCTACATAGACACAGCAGTATCACTCTTCTTTCTTTGTGTAAAATATGCGTATTACCTAACTTTAAGACCAGAAAGTTTCATTAGATCTCGGATGTTTGAGTTGAAATTTAGTTTCCAAATTACTGGCAATTTTAAAGACGATTTCTTAATCGCTCCATGGCATCATCAGGTCGTACAATTCACTTGTCACTTCTTTTATCACAAAATTCCTTAAAAAAAATTATTTTTGTTTTTTTAACATAAGTATTTGGTGCCCTAATTTCTGTTTTCTTGTCAAAGATGTGTTGTTTGGGATGGCTAAAATATCTCCATTTCCTTTATTTGGAAGCAGCCACGAAGATATAGTGGAGCCATCTTTTAGTGCTGTCCTGGTTGAGTTTGCAGTTGAATTGGCTAATTTACTTTGGAATATTTCCGTAGCTACTTAACAGCTATCTGATAAGAGCAGTAGAAGAGGAATACTGCCTGGTAGAACAACATGAACACATGACAAAACAAACTTCAGAACACAGTTAAGAATGCCAAGCTAACTGGATAACAGACTCTTCCTAGGAGCGGTTTGCAGGCCCCAGAGACCGACAGTCAGAGCCAGTCTCTGAGGGTTTGGTGGCCACAGCACACAGCACGTGGCCTAGGCCAGCTCTCTCTTACAGCTTGTTGAATGGATGCCACATCATTTAGCACAGAAGTAAGTGTTGGGTCCTTGTAAGGATGACAGAAGATGCTAGAGATGCAGTTTTGCATCTGTTGTAACTGTTTTACGAGTCCTCTATGCAGTGAAGGAATTTAGTGCACTCAAATTCCCCACCATCTTAGCTCAATAGCACAGATCAGGTTTTTTTCACCTAGGTTTCTTCATATTGGCAATCAGCAGAGTTAAATATACAAGGATCATTCTGTCCTTTTTCATGTTGACATTGGTGATGGTATCCACTTGGTAAGTTCACTCCAGTATAAAGTCCTATATAGATTCCTTTGGGGATGTGTAGCATATGATTCACAGTTTGCAATACAAATACCCTGATACATCACTTATTTACTATTAGTATTTGATTATTATACCATTTTGCAAAGTCTTAAAACCACATTTTAATTAGTGTTGCTTGGAGCAGTTCAGAATAATTTTTTTCCTTGAAAGCAGAAGCTCTAATGGGTATAATTTATGCTCTCTTTGCATGCAGCATCTCAATGAGAAGGTTATTACACGGCACATCCCCGTTCAGGTGTTTGTAATAGAGGTATTCTTCGGCCTGCATACTGATGGCCCGGATTTCTGGTAGTCGCAGGAGGAGCTGCCCAAATTTGTCTGTTTGCTGGGGGTAATTACACATTGTGTAGTCCAGCAGAGCAGCATTCACTTGTTCCTGAACACCTTCCACAAGCTGGAAGTTCTCGAGATTTTTGACATCTGAATGATAACAAAAAAAAAAAAAGGTAATAATTCAGTTGCATTTTAATTCCTGTTTATGAAGGCAGTGTTTCACTAAATGGATGTATTTTTTTTGCCTCCTGACAAAAGCATACTTTACAAGCTGCTGAATATTCAGTGAACCCTTTTGCCAACTTTCCTGGGAAAACGATCACAAAAGAGCTTTAGTAGAGTGTCTTGTTGAAATTCTGCATATACCTCAAATCAATTAGACACCAATGGAGTCTGAGCAAGGTCAGCTCTTTTCATAGCTAACAAAAGGAAAGGTTGAGGATTCCTAAAGTAGAAGACCATAATATATTGCTAGCAAATGAGTCCCAAGAGGAAGCCCTATCTTTAACCTACTATGTTACACAATTCATATAATTCTGTATTAATTTTTCTGACCCAAGGTGAAATCTGTGTCCAGGGTATGATGTAGTTAATTCTAATAAAAAGTGACAGCGTTCTTGTTTCTGTTTGACATTTTCTAAATGATTCTGAAAGCCTTTGACTTGTCTAGCCTATGTTAATGAACCATCTGGTACACTCCAGTGACTGCCAAAATAATATTCCCTACTAGAAACTCTCTAAAATATATATTTCACTGACTAATGATCTTTATAAAATGAAATCATTGTCCTTTGGGTGGAATACTAGATAAGAATGGTGCCCTTTAACCTGCATATGGTTTCTGAAATCCAACACTGATTTTTTTTTTTTCTGGTATTGGACAACAGGGCATTTACATCAGCACAGCAGGTACAGTTTGTTCACTCTGCCTCTGTTTGATTATCTTCTGTTCCTATACAGCAAGTTCAAGCTCTGGAAATGCTGGTCAGAGATAAATGCCAGTATATTATCTCCTCATTGTTTGCTCCCCTGTGTAAAAGTCACTCAGATAGAATTGTCTTTTAACATGTCTGGTGAATGTAGAAGTTATTCTAAAGCTTGCAAATTAGAGTGCTGCTCTAATGCAGGAAGAGGGAACTGATCAAAGTGCACTTGCTGGGAGATCTTATTTTGGTTGGTGTTTGATCATTTTTACCATCAGTAGAGTACTGTAGGACTTTCTTGTAAGGCTAAAGCATGGTGCTATTGGGCATAACTATACTGCTAATTCACTTTGTATAGACAGATCTGTTCATCTATGGATATTCTCGGAGCACAGGAGATGGAGAATTTGGCAGAATTTGGTTCATTGTAAATGCCAGCCTTTGATTGTGGGGAAATGAGTGTTTTCCTTTGCAAAACAGGAACACACATTGGTCACCCGATCCATCAGGAGCTTGGGAGGCTGTGTAAATTGGGTCTCACTGCACCTTCTCCTGTAAGTGCTTTAAACAGAGCAAATACTGGTTCCTGCACATAACTTCGTGCTGGAACATGAGGGAAGTGGCTGGAGGAGGCAAACATTGTCTTTAGAACAAGAGGATAGGAAAGATGCCAAGGGTCCTGGTGGCAGCCGGTGGCAGCACGCACAGCCTCCAGAACCCAAGGCTTTGAGCAAGAGTCCCTCTGGAATGTGCTGGCTGCCAGCTGCATGCCGGGTTCCCTCCTGCATGAGCCGGGGCAAGTGTTTCCTGCTGTGGTTGTTATTGCCTGCCTCTTTCCTGTCCCAGTTTCACTGTGGAAATGAAGCAAGCGACTCCTGAATTTGTGCTGCTTGTTTGGGAACTGGGGACATAACATGCACCAGGATTTTGGTAGCTGATTTAAGGAACTCGCCAGTAATACTTAAATTATGGTGTCTGTCCAGCAAGAATCATCTGAACTTTACATTATCCCGAGTGAAGAAGACAGGAAACTTCAAAGCTGCTATGCCTGGTCCCTTAGCTATTCAAACTCATTTATCCAAAGTCTTTTTGCCAGTGTCTCTGGAGATCTTTGGATAATCATGTTTTCATGTATTACACTGGACATTTTCTCACACAAAATATAGCTGTTTATTATTTTATGTACCTACAGAAAACTCCCAAGGTATTTTGTAGCTAGTGTAACCTGGTTTAGAAATTGGGTGTTCTAAGCATCTTTTTATAAAGTTAAGAAAGAAACAGTCAACTATCACAATTAATTTAAATAGGTTGTTTCAGATGCAAAACATAATCATGAATGAACTGCTAGAACATAAAAACTCCTGCAGAAAACAGGGACTGTGCTGGAGATTAAACTGTTAAACAGCAAGGTAAAATGTATGATGAATACAGAATCAGTATTTGGAACTTTTTTTCCTCTGTAAAAATAACTTTAAAAGTCAGGAAGTTTTAGAAACTGTTCACTGATTCAACCCCCTTTAAATTCAAAGGGCATCTTTCTGTTGCTGTCTGTTTGAGCCGTACTGTGTATGAAATTGTGCTGGCTTTCTGGAAAATCAGGGTCATTGTTATTTTTACCCTCTGTTCAAATGTTGTTGCATGGATTATATATTTATTGAAAAATCACAAGATAAAATTTTACAGAGATTAAGAAACAAAATCTAAGAATTGCAAATCTTTAATATTTTTTTACAAAAGTGGCAAATTTAATATATTTTTTAGAGATACCTTCTGTTTTTAGCTGTATTGATACCATACTCCAAGTCAAGAGGAGGCATAATATTTTATCTGTATTACTCCCAAACACAGGATCAGTGGCTTCTGGCAGTGGGTGTACCAGCACAGTGTGAGGTGTTCCTATATACCCGTCAGCTATATGGCCTCAAGGAGTCCCATGGGAGTTGCAGAACTACAGGGGAAGGTCTGTGCTGTTTTCTCATCTCAGTGGACAGTTCCTTCAATACTCACATGTGGCAACATAAGCACTGAAGTCAAGACGTACAAACAAGTCTAACTGATACTAGCAGTAAATAAAAAGTAGTTCTGGGCTCCTATGCCACATTCAGCCTGAGGAAATACTTTTAATGTCTTTCTTCTAAACAAATTCTTGCTATTTGTGGTGAGGCTCAGTGCTTGTAAACAAGATGTTACTAGTTAACCAGTGAAAATGTGTAGATTTTTCCTGACTTTCTATACTGAAATAGAGACAGTCCAAGTAATTACAGTTTAGGACACCACTACACAATTCTTTTGTGTGTAGATCCCTCCAGGACTGCAACTGCAATCGTAAGGACATAGAGGCAACCTGATTTGGGGTCAGTCTCCATGAAGTGACCAAGATCTCTGGATATGACTTTATCTCGTATACATTAGCAGTGAATGTTGCAGTAAAGCAAATGAGACAGTCTGAACAGAGAGAAGCCAAAGAATATGTGCTGAGAGCACTGTGTAAAGCTCCACTGTCATCTCTCAAGCTCTCCTATGGTATTTTGTACATCATCAGAAATAGGTTTGCTGAACCCACAGTTGCAATAAAAATTATGTTGTTCTTTTTGAGAGAAAATCATGAACTCTAGCTCTGATAAAAATGAGTAATAACAAAGGAAACCATGTGAATATTAAGTTATTTCCAGTAACTTCAAGTTATGCAGGTAGAACAAGAAATGGTACACAGTTTTTGCTGGTGGTACTTAGTGTTAGCTGGTAGTGATCCAAATGAGATTAAACAGTAACTTTGGGGTTTAAGTTGATGGTTTTCCTGTGGTTTGAGTTTGGTTTTGTGCTCACTATTTATTATGTAACTCTGGCTAAACAGATTTAGTTTTTACAAGTGTTTCCTTTGACTGCTAAGGAGTTAACTTGATGAGACATCAAGCCATGTTGGTGTAACTGCTGAAGGCAGTTGTGTACAATGAGCGTGAAATCTGCTACTGATGTGTACAGCACGTCCCTTATGCTTCCACATAATTCCACATTCCTGTTATTTTTTTTTAAACTGGAATGTCTCTTACCAATCTTTACATCGGTTAGTAACAATTTAAAGTACACATGTTTGAGCTTAATGCAAGAAATCATTTTCTGAAGTTTAGATGCTTGTAAATTAAATGAGTAGGAGTAGGTCCCCCCTCCCACCCACACACCCTTTAAATCCTAGCAGCTAGAAAAAGTGTTTTGTGTTGCTACAGTAAGTATCAGTCTCTTAGCTCTTCTACTTTATTCACTCAGGGACTAATTACCAACTTTTTACATGAAACAGCCTTACTGTGAGCTCACAGTGGGGCGCGCATCTTTTTCTATCCTTATTGAAAAGTAAACCCTTAGGTCTTCTGGAATATATTATATGTTTTACAAGAAATAGCAATTGCTTTTCTGTCAAACAAAGAATTTTTGTTCTCTGTAGCTTACTTTTGACGATTAAGACAAAAACAGTATTATAGTGTGTCAGGATCTGCTCTGCAGTCACAGTAAAAATCTGCCAGTATTCCCAGATATCTCCCCATTTTGATTATTTTCTACATCTGCCATAAGTCTGTGCATTAAGCTGAAACTGCATACAACGTTCAGCCCAAGGAGAACACTTTTGCATATTTTCCCCCAAAATGGGTCTGGTCTTTAGAGGGGAAAAATATTTAGGTTTCAGAGAGATTTTCTCCCTCTCATATTCCAAACATGAAATACAGAAAATTTGGGGGTGTACTAATCTATTGAGAGTTTCCTTTCGTCTGGGAATTTTGAAAAGAAAAATGAAACAGAATGAGAGATTTAACTTTGAAAAACAGTAATTCCTTAGGAGCACAAAATATTTCCTGGAGAAAGCTGGTTAAATGTTACTGCTCATATAATCTATTTGATACTGTTTCTACATGAAGCAATGAAGAGGTGTGAACACAGCTCAGGTGCCTCTGTTTTGCACCATTGCAAGGATGAAATAAGATTTTGGGACTCTCCATGGGAAAGAGGATTTCTCCCTTTCACAAGCCTGCTTCCAGTCTTATGGATACTCCAGGCACTAGGGCTTGTTACCCACCTAGGCCTGAGCTTCCTCACCCTGAAGGTGCTGATGAGCCTCATCATTTAAGGACTTTATTGAAACCCAGTGGCTCTAACCCTTTGTAGCTCTTTGGAACAACTGATTAGCTCGTGGATAAACGGTGATATCTTCCAAACTCTGCTGAGGGTGATTTTGGCCAGGATGGCCTTCAGACTTGCCCTCTGAGAGGTTTGCCTGTTCTTTCAAGCCATGCTGCATGGCTTAAGAAGCAGCATTGCCTCTGCCTAGAAACATTCTCTTTTATCGGGGAAAGCGACAGTGTGCCTCCTCACATGGCTGGGGTTCTCATCAGGGGCTTTAGTGTGAGGCCAATTCCCATTTGAGCTTGAAGATGGAATATGTTACTTCTGATGAAGGTTTTTACCCCAGAGTAGTTCAAAGAAGGGGAATTAACCAGGACTGAGGTGATGTTACCGAACCTTCCTCTATTTAAACATTTTTACTATATTTTTCCTACTTTCTGCTAGCCTTGCAAAATCTGTGTGTTACAGGACTGAAAACACACGTAGATTTTTGACATGTGCTAAAATTTTTTTTAAAGGCAAGTATAGTAATGGTTGATAAAATGCCAGTCTCTGAAAATTACCCACAATTCTCCTTCATTGAAACTAAGGGCAACAGCAGCAGTTCCATATAGCACATCTGTTATGAAGGCAGATGCATGTCATTCTATAGTTAAGCCGTCTTGACAGACAAAATGCTATAATGAAGGAGGATTTATGGTAAAGATAAGCTCCTTACTGCAAAATTCCCCTCAATTTTATTACAGCAGGACTCTGCTGAGTATTACTCACTTGGAAGTCATGGGAAACAATTCTTGATAGATGTTTGTTAATCAGTGATAAGCTGCATATATTTAGCACTTTCCAAGCCTTGAAAAACCTCAAGACTATGAGAACAAAAACACTTTTTTTAAGACTCCCAAGTCCAAACCGAATGTGTAGAAAACTTTTCCTGTCTTTAGGATTCTTTTTTGGCAGTGGCTAAGCTATCTGTAACAGTGCAACAGTTGATTGCTATTTATTAGAGTCATAAAGTAATTTTCATTTTCAGTTGAATGTAACATCTGATAAAGGGCACATTATTTTGAAAATCTTTATTAAATTCTTCTATAGCAGAGCATTTCGTTCATGCCCAAGTGTTGGGCAAAACTGTGTATCTTTTTAAAGTGAGAATAAGATGCTTACGAGAACAAGCTGTAATTCTTAGTCTGGATCCTATTCCACTCCCTCAGTTTTCAATCTTGATGGACTTTTGGTTTCTTTCAGAACAACTTAGACTCAACTAAAACGTTTTCATATTGCTTTATAGTGGTAGACTTCTTTCTGATACTATTTAAAATATTGAAGCCTGTTTTCTGTTCTAAAAAGATTGTAAAATGATGGATTCTTACTGAGAAGTTCCTGGTGTCCATTAAGAACCATGCTTATTGATGTTGTGAGTAATTTTATAATTTCTTTTGCCACTGTTAGCTCTGCAATGGGAAGAGAGACATGGGGAAATAAGGGGAATTCCTCTCCCTGTGCGACTGTGGAAGTAGGTTACTACTTTTCAATTGTTTCTTTTCTTACACTCCCAGTAAAGACAAATGGCAAAGCTTAATTTGATTTCTTGAATCTTTATGACTGGTGTAATTACGGAGCCATCACTCAGGAAAATAAAACTGCTTGACTTTCAGCAGCTCAGGCTGAATTTACTCTCTTGGAAGTTAAACAAACAAACAAAATCTCCACTCACTTCTTGTCCCAACACCGCAGGAACCAACATCCTTATTACATGCAAATGAGGCATATGTGATATGGTGGTCATTGAAACACAGTAAAATGAGATCCTGCCAGGCCTCTGATGGAAGAGTTGCTCACAGGTCCTGTCCCAAAGTCCACAGCCAGGTAAACCCTTAAATACAAAGTCCAGCATTTCTCACTGAAACTCGCGAGGGAAAAATGCGCCCAGCCCCACAGCCAGGGGTGTGGAGAGCCAGTGGGGATGAAACTATGGCCCAGCCCAGAAGATGCTGGGACAGTCCCATGGACAGACCACAGTCCCAAGCAGTGGTTCCACTGCTGGCACTTCATCTTGGCCATGCTTAAAGTCCACTACCACCTCACTTTCTTTCACTTTCTAAAGCTCCCTCCCTGCCTGCAGTTCTGTCCCAGCCTGGCTCCTGCCTTGTGGGTCAGCAGTGAAACGTGTTGCTTGTCTCTTGCTCATCTGGGACTGAGGGCAGCCCGTCTATTGCCCAAAGGTTCATTCTGTAGGTAATTTAATCCATGCTTAAGCATTCACTGATGGGATTATGTTGCACACAAAAGAGTAGCTGCTTCTTTCTTTGAAGACATGACAGAGGAACAGGAGTTTGGAGAGCAGTTGCTCTGTTGTGTCTTCAAGGAAAATCCCCAAACAACTGGGATCTCTCACCATGCCAATGGGTGGTCTCTGCTATTGCTTGCTACAGGCTGTTCTCAGTGAAAGTGTCCTTCAGGTTGAAGCTCTGCTGGTGCACTGAAAAAATTAACCCTATGTGATTTAGCCCAAATTTACTGCCTGCCTTTGTAGACTAGTGGAAAGGGAACCTGCCTGGGCTAACAAGGCTTTCTGGTGCCTGCTTCCAGGCTTGTTTGTGTATTTGACCCAGTGACTGCTTAAGGTAAATGACAGATCAATCCTAGATAAAATGTCTCCATCTAAGTCTCTCTTTTCCAGGAAAAAAAAAATGTAACCACTGTCTTCTGAAGGAATATTCATGTTTGTATGCCAGCACACGATGGTAAACTAGGGCAGAAATGATTTAGTGAAGGTCTCACAGATAAACTGAGAAAGAGAGTCAAAACTAATTTTTTTCTGAACTCCTCACCTCATCCCAGGGTCATATTATATGTTTGGCCTAGAAATGTTTGTCTTTGAATATTCAGTTAGAATGAGTGTAGATAACAACACTATTGTGCTAATTATCATGCTATCAGCAAGATTTTATATATATATATATATATACATTTATATGCTTACATGCAGGCAAATCTACAGCCAGAGCAGTAGTATCACAGTATCACATTTCATAAAAAATGAGGCTTAATGTAAATTTATTGAACCAAAGAGTTTCTCCAGTTAATTTCTGCAACATCATTTTAATCTTCAATAGCACACAGGGTTGTTGGTGTTTTAAGGGAATTGTCTGTCAATGCCTACAATTTGTAGGGTGTGAATAGTTTAAGATGTCATAAATATTTATGAAGTTCCTGGGAATGGTGATAGGGACATCATACAAAGTCCTTGAAGTTACGAACTGAGGCAGAAAGGGTGTTATATGCAAATTGCAAAAATAGTGTGGTATAGTTTTAAGAGGAGCAAAAAAAAAAATCTATTATTTAGAAGAGAAGAAGCTGAATATTTGGAAAATAAGGAATGAAAATTTTTGAGAGATTTGCTTTTACCTAGAAAAATTTTTCTTTGCTTTTGCCTAGACATTTGTAACTTTTCTGAATATTTGGCTTTATTGCTCTCAGGAGAAGCCTGCACATTATCTATCCTTTCCCTTTCTATCACTCTCTTGATACTCAAGTACTGTTTAAAGTAGGAATAACAGAACAGATTAATCTCAGCGGTATTTCTACCGCTGCCACTGGAACTAGAACAAGGGGTGATATAGTCCAAAAAGAAGAAATAGAAATATTTTCTGGAAAAATATAGAATATAAATTTCTACTGAGGTTAAAACACAGAAATGCAGCTGCCACTGAAACCCTTTTGAGTAGCAGGCTCTATCCTTTTATAAAGCCCATCTGTCTCTGCAGAGTATAAAAAATGCATGATCATAAAAAGCAGTACTCCTTAGGGGAAAAATCTCTCTGTACTAATCTTGTAGTCACTTCACAAAACAGTTTTTAATCCCAAATTTGCATTTGATTTTCAGTCAGGAACTTTTGTGGTTTTTGCAAAGTTTTCTTATTCCATTAGAATTAGATATGAGGTACAGTTTGTTCAGGTGGCAAGTCCAGACTATGAATAAACCAATGTTATCATATGAAAGAGAATTAAACAGGCAGATCCAAGTGGGGATATATTAAGCCAAATTTAAGCTCCAGTAGTTGAATTTAGCCTGTACTAGATGTCTGGTTTGCCTCAGGATATATTCAGCTTTCCAGCTAATCGACTGAGGAAAACTGCCTCAGGTATGATAAAATTTACAAGAGAGCTCAGTCGAATAGCTCTTGTTATAAATACTAGCTTAAAGGCATTCTTCTGGTCTTTGGGATCAGAACTGTATTTGCATTTAATTATTATACTTCAAACTTTTTTGAACTTGGTTAAAAATATTAGACCAGCCAGTTAGGCTTATATCGTTATAGTGCTTTCCAGATAATGGTAGAACTTCATACCACTTTTTTATTTCTGGGTGAATGCTGTTTGGTTTTATTCTTTTGTTTAGATCCAAAGTCCCACAGGAGAAAAAAATTATTATAATATATTCTCATTGAGAGAAGGAGAGATAGTTAAGCAAAGGTGTTTCAGTGATGTGCTAATCTAAGAGGTACAGCACTTTACTATGATTTTCTGTCAACATAATTGACAAATAATTCAGTTTTAAGCCTTTTGCACTATTTTCAGACAAGGCTTAGTGTGAGAACTAATTGTCTTTTAGTCATTGATTTCAAAAACCTGTTTTTCCCCTTTTCTGAGACTTTTCAAGACATGGTTTTACCAGTTCTGCCTGCCAATATTTGCACTAACAAAGTTTGGAGTTCTTTTTCACTGAACCACGGTGTATCAGTAGAAGCTGATTCTAGTTTAGAAAGAACATGAAAAAGGTAAGCACTTCTGTATGAGAAGTGAAAATCAGTAACAGAACTATTTTCTGACATAATTGTGCTGAAATAGCATAAAATGAAGTGCTTTCATTTAATTGCTTAGTCCTGAAAGCACTGCAGTAGAAACAAATACATGATGCCTGCTATGGAAAGGTTTGAATTTTACTATTATTAAGAGGTGGACTCTACTTTGGGCAGTTACAGTTATTTTCTATGTAAATATACCTGCAGACACCTCACGATGGTACACTGAAGCTGCTGCTGTTTCAACACCCTATCAAATTAGCACTGACAAAGACACATGCTGGCTTAGATGAAAAGAGCCAACAAGTCTGATCCCATTATGCACAGGCGTGTAGCAGTCACCTGATCACTACCACACCTGACTGTAGGAGGCCATGAATTTGCTTAAATTTGCAAAGGAGTATTCCCAGTATTACCTTCATGGACCATAAACACAACTAAGGCAGATAATGTTCTGCTGCATTATTTCAGAGCATATTGTTTCTGACTTTGTGTATTGATCTGAGAGGAAGTCGCAAATTTCACTTTTCACTGTCCCAGATGTCTGAGCTTAGTTGTGGAAATGGTTTGGCATATGGAATGACACAAGCCTGCAAGTGTCAGTGGTGCCTGTAGGAAACACTGGAGAGGAACCCAGTGTGTGTCAAAAGAGCCTTTGGACTGTTTTTCCAAAGACCTGAATGTGTTCTTCATCCTTATTCCTTAAACTTTTAAACATATAGATACAAAAGCTAAAGAAAAGCCCACCTGAAAGTCCCTCTGGCAACATGGTTACTCATCAATCAAACAGATAGGGTAGGGAAGTGAGGAATAGAGGAAATACTCTTACACCTGCATTTCAAACGTGCAGCTTGTAGGAGAGAGTTTTATTTTTCAGCTATCTCTGATTTCTTGATGGGAAGTCCTGGTCAGAAAGGATTGGACACTCTCAGTAAGGTACTGCCTCAGCACATTTTAAACATTTCAATTGCTCAGTAAGAAACAGCAGCAGGAAAACTCCAGATTTGTGCTTACTGCTCAGCTCAGACTGAAATGTTTTGGTCAGGTATGGGTAAGGTGCGTCCATAGACAACACAGTTCATAGGCTTAACAGGAGGAGCATGAATTACAGGGCTCCAGATCCCCACTAGCCAAGAAATTGTTCTTTCCTGTAGCCTTGGAGCCACAGCAGACAGTGGGATATGCATTTGGCAGGATACAATTCATGTACATGTACACATGTGCATGTACACATGTGCATCCTCATGCTTTAGTTTCATGGAAATCCACAGGCTTTCAAATCTAAGGTATTAAGCATCAACCACTGCATTTACAGCTGTAAATCACCACATTCCCAAAACACCCAAGTAACACTAACTCCTGCAGCAGAGCTGCCCACCCGCCCTGCAGGGACTCCTGCCCAATTGCTGGGGAAATGACCTGAAACACTAAATGGCCTGAGCTTGTTCAAGGCAATGCACTCACGTGCTTACTGTTCTTGCCTTTCTTCATTTACATTCACTAATTGGAAGTTAATTTACTCCCAGAGGCAAATAAATATTTTTAAACCAAAAATTACGCTATTTTTTCCAAACCTTGTGTTGAAAAGCGACTCAGTGCTTTTCCTAGTGCACAGTCCTAGGAGCACCTCTGAGTGTGTGGTAACACCATGCTGCCTCTTTCAACTCTATCCCATTTGTGTTTAACACAGAGATTATTGGTCTGTTCACCAGTCAGCTTGCTTTGACTGATAAGGTAGACTAGTTCAACAAAGATTAACACTGTTCTTACCACTTCTGTCCAACCAAGCCTAATAAGCTCACAGTTAAACACAGCCCAGCAATTTGTATTGGTATTAATTTCCTCTGTCAGCCTTAGATTAAAAAAAATACATAGATAACAGTACAGCAAGTATAAATCAAACCTGACACCGGAAAAAAATCACATACTGGAAAACTTGACATAGAATCCGGTGGTGTCAAAAATCCTAGATATTTGTTGTTTCCAATTCAGACATTCTTCATTTAGACCAAAATAACAGACATCCGTAGTGTACCTTACTGCTGGTGACTATTTAAGAGCTAGGTGCTCTCACAGCATGGTACTCTTTATGTGCACAGTAATGAAAGTTCACTATTGATTTTTCTGTAGCTGCTTGTAACTATTATAGTTGATACATCAATAGAAAAGGAAAGCACAATGTTTCACAGGAGGCAGAAAATCAGAGATTACATGATGCTGTGACAGTAAATCATGGCATAATCTCAAGAATTGATAGATGGCTACTGCTAACTTGAAACCCATGGCTTTCTCTGAAAAGACTAACCTATAATCGTCCAATATGTTCTAACAGACTGACTGCCCATAATAGTGGTAAAGGACACAACACAATGTTTCATCTCCAGAATAATGGTTTCCACAAACCAGGTTGTTGTGGTGGAATTTGTTTTGTGTTACTGCAAAGAAAGGAGAAAGAGTGGTGGGAATGCCATTTAGACTAATAGTCACAGGTTGTAGGAAAAAGACATTTTTTTTCAGAAAAGAGCACAGAAGGGTTTTGTTTAAAAAATAAAAGAGGAAGAGAAGTTGTTATTAATTTTTAACTTGCAAAAGTCTGCAGTTAGTTGAAAAGGAAATGCAAAAGAGCTGATTATTCTTGAGATCAAAATATTGGAGGTGTTTTGTCAAGAAAGGCAAACGCAGAGAAAATACGTTTACTGTAGCTGTTTCCAGTTCCCTGGCATCCTGAAAGGGAGCCAAAGGCACGTAAGTAATGAAAACTCTTTTAAGTGTCTGCTTCTCTCTGCTGCATTTTTGAGGGGCACAATAATCTCTGAATTTTACAGCATGCCTCGTGATTTTTTAACAGGAAAGTTCTTAATTGCTTTGTTCCCTCTTTACTCCCTGGCTCATCTCTGGTAGCTTAAGCTATGATTTTAATTAATTGTGAGGGTCTTTTTTTCCTGTCTCAAAACAGAAAGGGAGGAAGTACTGCTAGTAAGAAGTGGCCAGCTGGAGCACCAGTGTCGATGACACTGCTCCCACAGTAACCTCTCAGCAATGATCCTCTCTGGAGGATATTTTCATTGTGTAGCATTGTTTTCCAGCACTTCTTTCGGGCATGTGAATTTGATACCTGCCCTTTTCAACCTTGCTGGTGACTCCATTCTCTAAAGACAAATGTGTCCCAAACAGGAGAGTCCTAGACAAGAGGAAAGAACTTTCAACCAGGCTTGAAGGACATTTGTCCGGTTTAGGCTGTAGGTTTTTCCCACAGTGAAAGACTGGATAGTGTCATCTGTCTTGTTCCAAGCAGTCTGCTGATCTCTCTTACAGTTTTTGGTGTTGGGGAGGAAAGATGCTGTTGTAGTGTCCTTCCCCATTCTGATGTTGAAATCTTTCTCTTTACTGAGATGAGACTTTCCTTCACTTAACAAGCAGAGGTATTATGTAATATAATACACATCAAACCCTCCCAATATTGAAGTTGATATTAAATGTAGGATTTTCCTTATTAATCTTTCAATAACCTTATAAAGAAGACTCTTAAACTGCCCTTAGGATGATGGCCATGTGTGAATCAAATTTTTGCAAGCCACATGGGCTGTTTCAGTTTGTCCCATGCTAAATGGCTCTGCACAGGACCAGAGCAATACTAGGAACTCCTGCTCTGAGAGATTAATCCAATCTTGGTAGCAGCTTTGCCAGAACCTAAGGAATTTTACTTTTCACCCCCAACCCCTTTCCTGCCAGCAGAAGTCATTTGGGACACACTCCAAGCCGTGAGCTTGGGAAGGAGTGTTTCTGCACAGTCCCCTTCTGTCTCTCAGTTCAAGATTCCAGCCGTGTTCAAGGCTGGGCCATAAAGTTTGTTTCTCGATTTTCCTTCATTGTTTCATGCCTGTTTGCTTTTGTTTCCTCCCTTTCCACCTCTGGCTTGGCTTTGATCACAGTTCCATGGTTTCTCTTTCCTTCCTGGCCTTTCCCCCCTATTTTCTTGACTCCTATCTCAAGCCCTCCAGTCTCTCTCTGTTCCTCTGATCCACACCACTGCTGTCCCTTGTTTTCATCAATCACTCCTGGTTTCTGATCTGTGCAGATATCCTCTTCTATGCCACTCTTCTCTCATTACTCTTGCGGATCCTTTTTATCACCTGTGATTTCTTTTCATTGTTCCTTTACAGAATTTCACCTCTCTATTTTAATTCCCTCAGAGACAGCCATTGCTTTTGTTTCTCTTTCAATGTTGAATCTTGCACAAGCAGCAAAGGGGTAAGAGAGAGAAGGAAAATTGCCATAGTCTACAGTGCATCTCCAGTAAATGGCCAACACTTACCCATATATAAACTTTCAGGTAAGAGCATCTGCAATGTGTTTTTTTCATTAGAAATACATGAGGCAGTTTTCAGTCTATATATTCTGGTTTTTAAAGTATTTAGTAAGTTATCTGTTACTGCAAAGTTAATTTAGTCATTATACTCCTTTATCAAGTTCTTCATTCAGTGAAACATTTAAGAATATGTTAAAATTAAGACTATAGGGTAGTATTAGTGGCTCCGAGATTTAGGATATTCATTCACTTCACTGTGTTTTAATATATAACCATGTATTCCTAAGTTATGCTGGGTACTTGACTAACAAAAGTAGTCACTGATGTTAAAGATTTCTGCCAACAGCAGCTAAAAAGATTCTATATAATACTGTATTTCCTTTGTTACCTATATAATACATTCAACTTGCAACTTACACATGTAAAAATGTTAAGAAATTGTGAAAGTATTCCAAAAGTAGAGACACCTATAAATGTGGGTTATGTGCAGGTAATTTTTCCCCCTTACATGAGGTGTTTAAAAGCCAGCCTTCCTAGTAGCTTACAAACATATTATGGGAAAAGTGCAGAGCACACTGATTGGGTTATTCTGAAATCCCCAGTCTCCACACAAAGGCAACAGTACAGAATACAAATATTGCTTGATACCCATGTTTCTAATTACTTGCAAGATTTGTGTCTAACAAATATATGACCTAATTTTCTCTCAAGCATCTAATCCTGTTGTTATTTCAAAACCTCGTTAAATATGCATTTTAGAATAAAATGACATGAAAAGAAGAAGTACTTGCTGAAGATGGTTAATCTTATTTCCATGGCTTGCAGCTGTCAGACAACATAACCAAGTAATGATCAGATTGAATCAAATTCATGCCTCAAATAATGCCATTGTACTCAACAGTTACATGAGGTATGAATTTGCAGCATTCATTGCATTTAATGAAATAAAATCAGGACAAATCAACAGCAATTATTAACTTTCCTCTATAATTTAGTGTAGTTTATTCAAAAAACTCAATCAGCCTTGAAACAGAAGGCTTTCTCTGGGATTCCTGAAAGAATTTTATCATTCACTAGTCCTACACAAAGGGCTGAGATGAATGATTAAAATTTTATTTGTTAAAAAATATTGGTTTAATTCTGAATTGTTCCTCATAACCTCAGCATTTGTATTTTATTCCTTTTACATTACGTGCTTTTTCCCCCAAACCCAACTGATTGTAGATTTCATTAAGACAGATACCTGTAAGATAGACACTGTCCTACGTTCTTTCATGCTGCCTGCACGTGTGTGCAACCTGCATAGGAGGATGGACACAAAACCTGTCAGCTCACTGAAAAAGTGTTCTCAGGAGCAAAACATTGTTTATCAAAGTCATCACTCCATATATCATTTAGCATCTATAAGACATTTAAGGGCTGACTTTTAATTGTTTGGCTTTGCTATGGGTTTTGACAGCTAAGCGAAATGAATATGTTTTTTGTTTTGTTTCTCCATAATGAAATAAAAGCCAGGGCAAAAGAAAATCCACTTTTTCCTGCATGTGCTAAATGCACTTCTAAAATAGTCCTTCAAATGATGAATTGTCAAATTTTTTTGCAAAGTTTTAGGCCCTGAGAATACAGCAAGGAACTACTTTCGTGCTAAGTGATTTATAAAGGAAAGGATCAAATTTTCTCAAAATTCAATCAAGATATTTTAAATCAGATTCCTTTAAAAACTGTGTTTGTTATGAAATCTGTAGGGATTTCAAACAGTGTTGTTCCTATCTGCCTCTACATAGTATCTTTAATACTCTGGATTTCACCACTATTTACAAAGATAGATAACTATTGTTTTTGTTTACCAGATTGCATAGTTGAGATATCATTTTAGAGACTTCAAAGTAATGGAATGAGAAGCAGAATTGGAGACAAAAGGGTTGATTTCTCTGTTGAGCAATGCTGCATCCATGAAAGGAGAACATCCCTCAGGAGATTATTCTGAAATGAGGTTTTGTTCATATTCATTTGCTTTATTTTCCCAGAGGGTTAGAGTAGAAATGTGGAATAGCTCTTCTAGTGGCAGAGTAGCCTGGCTGCCTCGCTTGAGATCCTGAGAAGAGTTAAATGTTCCAGGAGCAGACTGGCTGTTTAACTGTTCTGCTGGCCCTCATCATCTCTAGTAAGAAATGGATCCCTAGTTCCCAAGGCAATATGGAACACAGAGCAGTGAGGGGCTATAAAAAACTGCTGGTAACTGTTCACATTAAAAGTTATCAAATTTGGATTTTTCAAATGCAGAAATACTTGTAAAATTTGAAATTAGAAGGCATGATAAATTTCAACTTCTTGACAATTTAGGGACAAGAAAGGACCCCTATAATTATTGTTGCCTCTTTCAGTCTTCTGCTGAATGCAAGCCCTAAGTTTCCATCCAGCACTTGGGCATCAAGTCTGTAACTTTTGACTGAGCTCTATCATAATAATTTAGAGAAACATCGTCTTGACTTCAGATTTAAAGAAGCAGAGCTTTCATTATATTCAGAGATGAGATCTTCCAAAAGACAGTGATCCTCACCTTTAAATTAGTGTTATTTCTAATGTAGTTTATCCCAAACTGATATTATAGAGCTAATTCTGCAAATGTGTTCCCCCTGACTTCCATGGGATGTGCACAGGGGACGGTGTTTAGTTGATTAAATTTTTAACAAATACCACGTTGCTTCAGCATATCACATCTCAGGGGCCACAGCATTTCATGCTTTGGCCTCAGCAAATGGCGCTGCCAAGGTACTCTTCCTATCTCATTGCTTCCCTGTCTTGGCAGTTTTCCTTTGCCCTGCTACATTCACTTCCAAGCCTTGTGCCAGTCCTTGCCTTACCTATCATCAGTCATTCAGTGTCACAAGGTTGTCTCCTGCCCTGGACTTTCCCAGAATGCCATCTCCATTTCCCATCCACCACCTTTCCAGACCAAGTCCTTTTCCACTTTCTCCTTTCTGCCTCTCACTCTTAATGTGCCAGATCTATTTATCCACCTTCTTCATATTCCCTTGCAAAACTTTTTGTTGTGACATCTGAGGGAAGCCTGGACTGGGTGCGCTGGGACCGTGCCTGTGATCCCTCCACGTTATCTGCCAGTCAACACCTGTTCATCAGCACATATGGGGATTGTATACTTTAAATGAGCATTTAAAAATGTCACCTGCTGTTAAGGATTCCTCATCAGAAAATTAAGAAATTTCCTATTGATAAGTTTGTCACAGTGAAAGGATCATCCTAGCTAGATGTCTCATTCTCCATTCTTTGGGTGCACTCCCAGGCACTCTGCAGATGAGAAAGTAATTTCAAAAAGTCTATTTGAAATACTGCAAAAAACCAATCAAGGATCCAAGGGAGCATTTTTTTTTTTGTCAGAAATTAGTATGTGAAAAAAGGTACTTAAATAAATCTTGATTTTATCTATTAGTCAGCTGTCAGCTAATAATAAATTATATTTAGTTCCTTCCTTGTTATAAATACATATTGATTAGTTTTAAACTCTGAACTTCAGAATGAGTTATATCTGGTCATTGCTAAACTGCTCTCGTCACTAAGAAAAATATTCCCAACACCTATTATACTGCACTTAATTAAGACAAGCATCAGCTTTATGTACCTTTATTTGCTTCTGCCAAGTCTCTCTGGTATAAATATTGAGCAGTCACATCTCTTGAATACTAATCGATCCTTCCTGAATTCCAACTGATTACATAAAGTTTAGGAGGTGTTTCTTTGGCAGTGTTAGCCTCCAGTGCATTCTCTAGTTGGACATTAGGGTTGAGACAGCCTGAATCTGACAAGTTTGCAGTAAGTATTTTTCTAAATTCAGATGTAAGGTGGGGAAGCCTGAAAGCCATGCCAGAATGCTGTACAGAACCCCTCAACTGCTGCTTTACTGGTGTTTATCTGGTGCAATTGTACAGGTATCCTTGGGTAACAGAATGGATCAATCTAAGAAAACTGCCAATGGGTTTAATAACACCACCTCATAATAACAGCCCAACTATACACGTGTGTTATAAATAAAGCATATATTAAACCACCTATAAAAATAGTTGTATATTTACAAAGTCACCAAAGTAAAAACAGTGAGAGTGACCACTTTGAAGATGGCATTAAACCCTAACTACTGTTTGTTCCTGTGAGTGAGAAGTGGACACATTTGTAATGACAAGTCCATGCCTGGATAAGTTCTCCATTAGTGGCTTGCGTTGACTTGCCAAGGAAGAGTGTCATGTAATACTTCTCACTTCAAACCCACAGCACCTACTTCATCTTTATCTGCAATCAAAATCTACATGCAAAATTTCCTAGGTAATGTCTTTGTAGTACACTTAGTTATCTATAATCCTGCATAAATTGGCTCTTGTCTAATTTTCTGGTCTTCTTTCCCATTTTCCTTTTGGTATGATAAAACCTCCTGCCTCACTAATTCCTTCATTTCATTCTGATATTATATTTGTTTGTGTGCTCTTAAGTATTATAATTACTACAAAAGTTTAGTCAACATTCCCTGTTATATTACCTCCAGTTGATGCTTATAGTCTTATTTTTCTATCTGCATACATGATATCCCTCATTAAACCCTCAGCAAAAGCTATAGAAGTGAAAGTATTTACAGCCTTGTGTTTCACCATAGTTTGCTGCTGCATTTTTAAATCTTTTCTGTGTATTTAGGTTGCAAGTTCCCTGAGGCAGAGATTCTGCTGGTCTGTAAATCTAATAGAATAATGACTAGAACTATGATGTTCCATGAAGTACACTAAAAAGTGCAATAGCTTTTTTTTTTCAGCTGCAGATTGTTGTGTAAGTGCAGTGATGTGAGTTACTGGCACCAGGTGAAGTGGAGCACAGGCAGGCTTTGTGCTCTGCTCCAAGTGCATGTTTGAAGGAAACTCCTTCCAGTCTTGTGAGTGCTGGGGGTAGAGTCTGCCTTGAATATGCTGAATTTCAGCCTGTTTCGTCTGCATTAGGATCTTAAGAGGCTCATTTCTTTTCCATATGTGCAAATGGTGGGGCCTAGGACTTCAAATACCTCCTCCCATTTCAGCTAAAGCAAGACTAAAAGCAAGGAAAGATTAATTTTCTAATATTCCTCTTAACTTGCAAATATTCCTCTCATTTTAACAGAAATGAGAACAGTGTTGCAGATCTAGATGGATTTATGCTGAATTTTCTGCTTAAATAAGACAGTGGTTTGTTCAAAAACTGAGTTCTTTTTGTTAGGGTTTTTTTCTGTCGCTTAAACAAGAGCCCATTGTTTGATGTCCACCACAATTAAATGTTTATTATTTTTACTGGACCCTCTTGTTTCATGTTAAGTGGGATGTGAGATCAATAGTGGCTCTGCAATTATTTGTCCATTGATAAAACCTTCATTTCTCAAATGAAGTACATTTATCTGTGTCCTGACAGTGATAAGGGAGCAGAACCAGTCAGCTGCTGCCTAGTCCAGCATTTAACTCCAGAGCTCGACAAGTGCCTGGACATGGCTCAAATGATATCTAACTTTTTCCTATTGGCATTTCACTTTACAAACTGCTCTGATGGGAGTTTGAAAAATCATCCTTGCTGAGTTCACATAATAAAAACTAGCAGGACAAATGGGAAGTTTTCATAAAGAGAAAACAAAGGCTGATTTCAGGTTAAGTGACTGTTTTGTAAAGCTACTGGATGGTAAAATGAAGATGACAGTAAATATCCCATTTAAGGCACTCATTTAGTTCTTCAAGCATAATTTAAATTTAGTCATTTATCAAATGTAATTGCTGCAAATATGATCTGAACTCTGTTCTGTGATAGGAAGCAAATTTTGACTTCAGTAAAAACAATGGAAAATTTTTCCTGGCTTTAATGAGGTCAAAATTGCATCTCCCAGTGGATAATCTGAGCCTATTTCAGCCCCAGAATTAGAGAATTCAACAGCCATTGTGGAGGAGTTTGTTGTTCGGTTTTGTTTTATTTCTAATTCTGATCTATGACAACAAGAGAAGGGAGTTTCCAAACTAATGTCAAATGTGGTATTGAAAATTCAGAGGTTGATAAACTGACACATTTGCTTTTTCTATATGTAATGTATCTTGATTCAAGCCAGCAGTTATTAAAGAAAAATAATTTGTATTTAGTTTTTGGCCTCCTTTTTGATGATGTGTACTGTGGGCTGTACTGGTTACATGCTATAGAAAAATTAGGTGTATTTTTACTCTGGGATTACGGTAAAGAATTCACATTACCCTCAATCTAGCCAACTTTTAGAAAGCTAGAGATGTTTATTATATTTGGTGGTAAATCTGATAAACAGTTACAGAACTGTGTGATCAGCATCTTTCTCAGATGTTCTCATTCCATGTGTTGGACATGAGTTCATCGAGCAGTGTTAAAAGTAGGTTTAACACTCAAGTCAGTCAAAGATTTCTTTATTCTTTCCCATTTTGCAATTTGTGCCTGGCCACTAACTTTCCATCAACTGTGTGATTACAGTTGCTGCGTTATTGTATCCGTGTTGGTTCTTCGTTGGAGGAAACCTGTCAAATGCAACTGAGAAGCCAAGAAATCCATACTCACATATCTCTTGAGCTACTGGGGTTTTTTTTATCTACCTATCTTTAGATTGGAAAAAAAATTGGCTGACATACCTGAGTTAAATTGTGGTTTGACATATTGATTATCTTCCCTCCCTTAGGTGGTATTAAGAGGAGAATATCTCTATATGTGAAATCAGAGAAATGATGCCCCAGAAAACAGACATGTTTTGGGGTTTGCAAATATATTGTAAATATCAGTCAAAGAAGGGTTGGCAAGGATAACTGCAATGAAAGACTTTTGTTTACAGAGAGGTAAGAACTACCTACCTGTAAAAACATTTGCTTTTTACAACTGAGAGAGGGAATTGAAAAATTATGTAACTCTCCATATATAACTATTCTATAGCTAACGAGACATCACACTCAAGAGAGTATTTACCAAACTATTCTGACTTATTGAATAATTGCTGAGTCAACTGTACCATAATGTAGTTGGCAGTGCTGCTCAGAGGGTACCAGACGGAGCAGGTGGCCCCTGGAGAAAGGAGCCGAGCTGCTGTGCCTGGGGTCCCACTCACTGAGCTGGGGCTGTGCAGTTTGACTGCAGGAGGAGTTGTGCACTGCCAGCCACAACAGCCACAGTTAATATGCATCTGGCTAAGCCTCAGCAGCATCTTTAATGCTGCCAAAAATCAAAAGAATTTTCCTGTATAAACCCTAAGGAACTCCTCATGAGTAGATAACAAACAATTACCTCTTTCATTTAAGATCTAGCAAGCAAAACTGGTGTGATTTAATTCTATTTTGAAAAATTATCCTAAGTGCTTTGGGTTTTGATTATGGTTTTACTGTTAGTTTACTAAGATAATCACTTCTGAAATGTTAGGAAAAAAGGCAGAGACCAAGTTCTTTGCCCTAAAGGAGATGGATGTCTTGTGGAGAGACAGACAGGACAATACAGCCATGAATAACAAACGGCTTTTCAAGGCAGTCTCATATCTATACAGCTATAAAAAAACAAACAGCTTCTTCTCAATAAATTAATTCTGTGGATTATTGACTTCATATTACCTTTGAGAGGCTTTATATTAGACATCTGTTTTTTAATCAAGCACTGGACTAAAGAACAATAGTAAAAGGTTTTGTTGGTTTGGTTAACACTCATACGAATATCCTCAGAAATGTAAAAAGGGTGTACCTTGAAGCACTTTTTATTCCATTAAACATTACAGGGCCAGGTTGTCAACAGCTGAGATTTTTGAAATATTTTTTTTTTATTAAGCAATGTATTATTGGCATTAAGACCAGTTTTCTGCTGAGATGCCTGAGATGTAGATATGTGCAAAATGCACCTAGATACTTAGGTACAATATTGCTCCCAGTTATTTATGTAGAATTTGATGCTTAGCTATTTCTGACAGCCCTGCTCAATGCCTACCAGCATCGTTAGACACTTCAACGTCTTCTAAACCTGACGTGCTCTTAGGCTGTGAGGTGTCTTATTAATTTCAGCTACATGATTCATTCATTCTTTTGGGCACAAACTTAAGTGCTTAGCTGGAAAGGGTGTCTGTGTTTTTCATTTCAATCTTGTCATCATTCTTGTTAAGTATTTGCCTCTGTCCTGTGGGTCAAGTGGTAACATGTTTACATTTTACTCTTTGCAGAATAACATCTAGATCTGACTATTAGCAAATGGAGTTCTGCAGTAGGCTAAATAATGAACTAATCGATTTCAAAGGTGTCGAACCTGTCTTAGCTACATCACTTTTATATGCAAGTGATGTTCCTATTAGCAACAAAATTAGCTCTTTTTATAGTAGCATAAATGAGAGAAAAACTGGGTAACCTGGCTTGGTACATATTGGCAGGTTATTCCTGCCAAGAAGGTGAGCACAGTACCTGGCAGAGTTAGAAGAGCTAGAGAATGATTCCTAAATCAGTGCAAAGTACTAGAACAGCTGATGAAAATCATTAAATAAAAAGCCACCTAAATGGGAGAATTTTCTGAATGTACTTCACTTATTCAGCTAATTTAAAATGTTTCTGAACTGACCTGAATTCTCTAAATATTTTATCAGAAGAAAGCTACAGGCTCTATTTGTGCCACTGTATAATGACTGAAAAACCTACTTATTAGGAATTAGGAAATATGAATTCTTGTTATCCGTCAGATTAATTCATAAAACATAATTTCTGCAACAGATGGTTTGCTTTTGCTCCTCTGAATCTAAGATGTTCAAGCAATGAAGCCCTGAAAACAGTGTTAATAGGTACCAAGGAAATCCATCATCTCTTCCTGGGGTTCAAAACGGACATACCTCAGAACGATCAATTCTGTTAGCATCATTCTAATTTGTAAAATAATTCTTTTATATCTTCTGCATGTTCTGTGTCCTGTACCTCTGAAGTATTGGTCTTTTATGTTCCCTGCATTTAAAGGGACCTTTATCTAAAATTTTCTCAAGCAGGTTCAAATTCCATAACACCTAGGAGGGACATATTTAAGTAATTGAGGTCTACAGTGTGATCAAAACTGTCACTTTTAGTATACTTGCAACTGTATTACAATAATTTATTTTTAGAATTTTATTGCTCTACAGATTTTTTTAAAAACTGAAAATTAAAGGAAAGCAATACTAAATGTCACCACTGCTGATACCTATTTCATTGTTGTCCTTGGCTCATCTGTTCACCCTCTTTATAGACAAAAACACCTTTTCAGTAAAACAGGAGGTTTTGCTATGGGGGTATGGCTGGGTCTGACCTTATTTATGTTTCTAAGTCTCTCCTTTCAACTGTCTGCCAAAAAAAAAATTCACTTGGGCAAAGTTCATTTAGACCAGCTTTACAACAAAGTGCAAACCTGAAACAGAGGACAGGCAGAAAAAATCTCTTCCCATGAAGTCAATAGGAATCCATCTCCCTAAGATCTTTTTTATTCTTGGCACCAGTGATTTTTCTTGACTGACTTATTGGAGGGCACTGGTTTAACTAATTTGTCTTGCATAGGTATCTTTCCCATTCTGTCCTCTCCACTAGTACTACACAATCTTCCCTTTAAAGGTTATTTCCTAGCCAGATCTGTCCTAAAGCTATTATCATTAATTTGCACTTTAGGAGTTCCTTTCACTTTTTAAAAACTATGAGATGCATTCCTGATTTATGAGTTACAATGTGACAGCCATCATATGCAAAGAAGATTGTTTATACTTACCACAGATGCCTTTCAATAAGAGGGAAATTTCAACCATATCCCCTCTCCATCTGCTTTACATAACTGTATTCAATATCATAGAAGAACATGGCAATCTGTACTTTCCACTGTTCTCTAGGATGTCTAATAGAATTTTATTCCCGTTCTGGAAAATTCAGTAATCACATACCAAAATACAGAAGGTTTATAATACTGCATTAAATTCCATAGGTTTTAGGAGTCATTTCCATTGAAATGCACTTTTAATCCTTATACATAATTTCCCCGCAACTGATAATTAAAAATTATTCTCAGATTACTGTGAATCTCTTTAAACATATTTCAAAATCATGTGTTTCAAGAAAATTGAATAAAAGCATAATATTTTCAGTGGTTTTAGAAAAAACAATAATTATGAAGATTAGCATGTACCTACCTAAACTAAACAGCACCAGGAATTTGAGACAGACAAATTCTCGTAGGTCAAACTGCAGGGAACGAAGCTTTGCTACCAGGTCTTGTGCATGGCTCATAAGATTGTTGAGGGTGGCTCCAGCTTGGGATGCTATTACGGAATAATCCACCTGTAAAAGAGAATTGTATTCCTATCTGGTTGTCACCCCCACACTTTAGGATGTTTCAAACAATAATATACAACCAGGATACTCCTGGATATAGAAATGATTCTCAATTTAATGATGTTACCAAGTCAAGATGATTTTATATATAAACCAATTTTAACCCAATGGTATATATTGAAAATAACATTAAACCATATATCTTAATGGTACGTGACATCACTGTGAGTGCTGGTTTGTCTGTATTAGCTTTTTAAAGAAGCTTTAAATATGAGAGCTGCTTATGACACTGGTAGCTGTCCACATCTCAGTCTGTTTTATTCATTTGGTGTCTCCTGTTCTCATTGTAATCATATGATCCTGCAAAGAACGACTGATGGAATGACTTTCGTGCCTACCCTGACTGTATTGCTCCAGAGGCACACCACAATATTCATGGGAAACAGTCCTGTGTCCATAACTTGGCCAGAAACATCTATTCAAGCCCAGAAATGTCGGTGTATTCCCACAGGAAACAGAGGTATTGTTTGGGTGGTTTCTGTTCTCCTCGGCTACACAAAATCCCTGTATTTGTTGGAGCTGCTTGGAACTCACTTGTTCTGGCAAGGGCTGCCCTGCAGGGGAAGGAGGGGTGGCAGGTGTGTGGCAGCCCAGCTGCCCTCGCATTGTCCCCAGCAGTGACTGCAGCACACAGAGCTCCTTCCCCTGGGGAGGGAAACCAGCGGGGCTGCTCTGCGGCCTGCTGCCCTTGTCATGCTGCCCCTTGTTCTCGGGGCAGGCTGACCTGCCTCGGACCTTTCCTTGCATACAGAGATCCAACGGAGAGCTGCACTTAACAGACTTATTAAAAAGGGAATAGCCACAAGCACAGGATACTTAAAGCCTGTTACTTCTGACTCATCCTTGGGCAGTCCTTGAACCTCAGGTACCCTCCCCAAGCCCAGCATGCTGAAGCTGTTCTGGCTGATGCCAGTCCCATTGCGGGGTTGTTTCCATGCAGGTGGCTGTGCCAGCCCCTGCCCCTCTGAAGGTGTGCCCGCTTTGTCACGGGATGGTGACCAGCGGAGAAGGGTACCACAGCCTGCGGGAATGCCGTGATGGGAAGGTGAAGGGAGGGGCTGGGGTGGGCTGGCTCCAGGGCAGGGCAATGGCTTGGCATGGAGCAGGGTGGAACTGCTGTATCAGAACTGCGGTGACCTGAGCAACAGCCTCAGCTGAAATGCTCAGCCCACTTTTCACCAGAGTGCCCCACATCCCCTGCAAGTGCCACTGTCCCATGGAAATGGCCTGGTGTGCTGCTTGCTCCCCTCAAGGACCACTCCTGGCCAACTGGCTGAGACCTAAATGGGTCAGTGACACATTTTTAAAATGCCTTTTCTAGCCTGGGTACTCTAATATTGCCAAGACCTTTCTCTTTTAGGAGTTCCAGAACGACAGGAAAATTGCTAATCATGCTTCATCTAAGTGAAGTCTGGCTGTAAATCAAGACTAAGCACAATGGTAAGTGCTTACTTTGGGCAGGTGATTTGTTTAATGGTATCAGTGCTCTTAGCTCATCTCTAAGGTTTCCCATAATAAAGTAGTTAATAAAGAATGGACAGGTATCACCACAGGAAACACACCAATACTGCAAAATTTTGTTTTTCCAGGCCCTTATTCCTCGAAATCTGGGATTTAAAGAAAAAAAAAAAAATGCTAAGGAACATGTATTTTGATTTTTTTTTATTTTAAAACTATTGAATTGATTTTGCTCAAGTATAAACAGCAGTAAAACAAGAAAAAAACCCCTTGAAATACTTTTAACCTGACAAAATTTCAGCAAGGAAAGATAGAAAGATGACTAAAAGAAACTAAAATGCACTTTTCTGGTAATGATTTTAATATAATCAATAAGTTACTGACTCTTATTACGAGATTTCATTTATACATACTCTTGTTGCTCCCAAGAAACTGTCTGGACACAGCTGCACAAAAAACATGAAGTTACACTTTTTGCATGGAGGTTGAGAATAACAACACTTTGCAGCATTGGAGCAGTTAGAGTTGAGCTCATGTTTCAATTAAATCAATGGATTATGCTGAAGCATCCTGTGAGGCAGGTTTTATTGCTCTCTCTCACACCTGGGGAAACTTGAAGTAGTGACATTAAGTTGCTTACTCAGGGCTGAAGAAATCTGTGACAAAACTAGGATCTGATCTTTGGAAACCCCAGCCAATCCATCTTTCAAAAACTACTTTCTAGTTAATCTCTTATTTACTCTTTCTATAGATGCATTTATGCATATTTCTTTATGTATATATACTTATATAAATAATAAGAGAAAATAAAGTAACATAGCTCAAATAATTTTTACTCAAAGATCAGTTTAATGTAGTGACATGATTCAACTACTTTGTGTTGAGAAACTGGTCACATATAAATATGAAATTTTATAACTTAATTTCCCTTTTGTAATTGTTAAGACGGGAGAAAAAAGCTCAAAATCCCTTACTGAGCTTCCAATTTGTGGGGAAAATATGCTACTGACTTCATAATAAGAAGTTAAGATGTCTGAATGTCAAGAATATCAGTGGCCTTAGTGCAGTGATTATGCCATAATGGAAAAACCCAGTAGATGCCTGGATCTCCCAGCATCCCTCTACTGGAGAGCTCTCAGGCAACCTGCTCCTCTTTCAGGTGCATTTAATATTTGCAGCACCAGCAAATTTGTCTGGGAGGCAAGTCCTCATCTGCCACTCACCAGGAACAGGCTGTATTAAATTTTTATATTTATTGACATTTCATTACCATAATTGACTGCAGTTGGTTCTCTAGTAGAAGGCACAGGGCTGCCTCCTAAGCAGGAGAATTGGTCCCTTGAGTAGGATTTGCAATTAAAAACAACGCAGAATGGATTTTTTTTTTAATTGTGTAAATATGATGAGTTGAATTTTCAGCTTTAACTAGAGAATAGTAGGTGTGCAGAAGGCTTTTTTCAAGAGTGAGCAAAATTATGAGTCAGTGGAAAGACGACCCCCAAAGGTGTCAATCAGTTTACACAAAAGCAACTGTGCATGAAAAAGCCTCAGTTAATGTCTATTCTGAAAAAGTGGTCACATTAAAGACTACTCTGTTCTGCTTGCTTGGTCCTTTATGCAGAAGTTCATACTAAAATGTGTATTAATTCTTTTACCTTCCAATTCATGATTAAAAGCGCTTCTAAAAGACAAAGATTAAACCAGCTTGGTTTTTGTGCAAAATGCTTAATTGCATACTGAAGTCTTAGCATTTACTTTCTATTGTACATTTTACTTCATATTGTATATTGATTTCGTTTGGTAAAATCAAATCCACAACTAAAATTATTCTTGCATCCCAATTGATACTACTATATTTCACATTGATTTTGATGGTGAAGATGTTGTCTGGCATTTTTTAAAACAGCAGCTTTGTCAAAGATTCCACATAACCTAATTTGGAAGTAAAACGATGGGCTAAAGTTACGGCTGCAGAAGTGTGAATTCCTCCTGTACCCTGGGCTAAATAAATGCTGTGGCTGATGGCCAAAAATAAAGGGACCACCTGTGCTTTTTTGTTTTGCAAATGGTGTTTCATGGTAGTTAATGATTTTTGAAGACAAATCCCTGATTTTACTGGGCTCAGATAGTAATTTTTCTGGTGAAATCAGGTGATGGCTTCTGGTATCAACTCTTCTCTATGCTCACAAAACAGTCTAACACTTAATCATGGAATTAAGTTCCTTTTTTTCTTCTAAAATTAAGCAGTGTTTGATTTCTAGACTATGACTGTGGTATCATGGGGAAATATTGTGCGGAACTGCACCAATCCTTTCAATGCTTCAGCAGGCTTGAAATAGTCTCCATAATATGATTAGAGTGATTTTACTTGTTGATGGCTGTTGCCAGGTACTGACTATCCCTGAATGCTATTCCTTTCAGCCAGACAGGAATTGCACAAGTAAGGAATAAAGTCTCTGCTGTGGCTCTATTCAGTACCTGTATAATCTAGCAGAAAAAGGCAGTTCAAGTTAATAAAAGACTGATTTCATATTGAATTTAGTAAATTAGACTACGGTGTATTTGGGGTATGAAGGCAGGGGCAGTGGATGCCCAGCTGCAGCAAAGGGAGCATCCTGCTCTTCCTGCTCTCCGGGGTATAGCATCTCTGGCTGCTGGGGAGTTGCTTGCCAACACTCCCTCCTTGGCTACAAACAGCACTGAAAGCTCGGGGTGGCCCACAGGGACCTGCCCTGGGTCTTTGAGTCCTGACCCTGCTTGAGTGGATGCTCTGTGAGTGGATGAGTCTCATCTCAGAGGCATGCATTCAGTATGTAGCAAACAAGTTAATTTACCATTGCAACCTTTCCTTTGTTTCCTGAAATATATATTTCAGTGGAAATATATAATATATATTTCAGTGGAAACTGCAGTGGTTATTAAATTCTTTTTGAGCTTTTCATATAATTCTTGCATTAATAACAGTATTTCTGTTACGTTTCTAAGCAAATAAACATGGAAAACATTTTGAAGAGGTGCCTATGTACAAAAATTGAGGAGGTTTCAGCATGGACAAAACCCACAGATATGCTTGTATCTGCTGGTTATCAGGTTTGGATATATTAATTAAAATTGTATTGACTTATGCAGCATAAGATGCTTGTCATTTTAATGTGAGACACAATAATAGAAGATAATGAATTAGGTTGCCAGTGGCCCTTTCCCCTAGGATGATGTTATGGTGCTTGATAATTAACTATAATATGCAAATAGTAACACTCCAAAGTACTTCAGAGTATGATAGAATCCATTTCTTTACCGAAGTGTTATTATGTACTTTTGTGGGTTTTTTATATAGAGATGAGGTGATATGAAATCACTGCTGAGTTTGATATTCAGTAACTTCATCAGAAGACAGAGCATCACTGGAAATATTTTTTTGTGAGTATCTGGGTAACATCTCACTAGGCTGTGCTAACTCAAACTGCTTCATGAGGAGCTTTGAACCATTTAAGTTCATTCTCCCTTATTACCCTCTTACCTTACACAAATTTCTGCTGTACTGTTTAAATCCTTTCCCACCAATGACTGCAGAGGAGTCAAGACTGGACTTTGGATCCCATCACTATCACTACTCCAACAGGCAGGTGGGACAGACTGATGTTCTTTCTTCAGCTTGAGTCTCTGAATAACTTGTCTTTCATGCTGGGCAAGCTTAAAATCAGCTATGGGATTTTACGTGAGTTTATGTTGACAAGTTAGTTCACTAGCATGGGACTGGTTTGGAGGACTAACAGGCTTGAAGAAATGCTGCCAGACTCCAGGCAAATAACTTTTGTTTTCTTTATGGGAGCCATGTGTAGGAAATACAAAAGAAATGTGTTTCCCATGAACACAACAGAGTTAGCGTGTGGGAAATGGAAGAATTCTGGTGTGCAAGGATTCATGTTGGGTGCTCTTTCCATAAATTTTTACTGGAATTGGAATTTTAGACTTTAAAGCATAGTGCTATGATTGTTTCATGGCAACACAGCAAAGCACATGTAAATTGGGATCAGGTTGTTCACAGGTATGTTCATAGCTACTTGAAAAGCTCAAAATATGTAACAAATATTTGGACAAACCTGAATTCAGGGCACTTCATGGTTATAACTGAATTTTGATGTGTTTTACCCAGTTTAACTGAGCACGTCTAGTTCATCCCCAAGGAGCAGCCAGCATAATATCTTCATAAGGCATGAGGCACTTTGAACAACTAGCACCTTACTTTCCTTTAGGCAGAAACCACTAGAGTAAGGAACTGTGCAAGAAAGCAAATACTGTACTAAACAGCAAAATAATGATTGCTTGACCTCATTTGTATCCACCTTGAATCAAATCCTGTGTTTTTTTGCTGATGTAAGGACTTCTAGATTTGGCCCTAAAATGCAAATACCTCTTTTGTGCCCACTACAACTATGAAATCTCACTGACTATGACACACATCTAATGGGAAAAAGATATTTACTAATTTCCAAAAACATAAGAAGTAATAGGTTTCCACTAGATATCCATGAGCTTTCTATACCTATGACCTGTGTATGTCCTTTGCAGTCAGTCCTCTAACACTCTTGTTCTTTCTGTACATCAGTGGTACTTCTGCAAGGGTGATCTTTCTTGGCAACACCATCAAGATCTCGTGCTCTTTCTCTGGTGCTATGCTTTAGAATACAAATCTGGGTGTAAAGATGCATTTGCATGATGACTTGAACTAAATCAATAGTTTCAATAATCTCAAAAAAAATCTGAGATTTAGACACATTTTTGGATGGCCTTTTTAACTGGAAAGGCTTTGGCCAAGGTCAGCAGAGGGAATATTTGGCAACAGTGAGTACCATGTAGGTATGAACAAAAGGAGCAGATTTTGTCTGGGCAGATGAGGCTACAATTCACATATTGTGCATTGAATGTTGCAGGAAAATACACTAACAACGATATTCTGTGCAGAGCTTTAGTATCTACCTTATGTGTACTGGCTCTTGGAAGCTGGCAGTGTATTGCTGTTGTAGAAGATACAAGAGGAAAGTGCTCAAGTTGGAGGAATTAAAATTCTATAATTAGAAACGGTCTGTTAAAATTACATGCCACATGGCAAGCCTACAAAACTCAGCATGTGGAGAGCGTATTGGCAATGATTTACAATTAACCACCACATTGCAAATCACTCCTTAGCTGTTTTCTATTATGAAATTTTGAGAGTTGTAAAATGCGTTTGTGCTACTTTATTTCCTTTTGAAATGGTAATTGCAACTGCTGAGGGGCAGTACTTAGTGCAGAAAATGAAGTGTGCAGCACAGGGAGGAACTTGTTTCTGAGGAACTGCTGAGGAATTGTAATGATGTGAAAAAAGTGCTTTCTTGAAACACACAGACACAAAAGAGCTTAATTTATGAAACCCCAAATAAGTAACAAAATAAAACACAGTCTCTTTTTGTACAAGGGCCAAAGCTTACTGCTTTGTTGCTGACTGCACTTTTTCCCCATCAAAGTGGAAACAGTGGATTGACTCTGGGTAAAACTCATGAACCAGTGGCTTGAGGGAAATGCAGATATATGGAAATGTGATAGGAGTGCCCTAAAGTAATGGGTTTTGAACCAGTGTGTTTGAAAATTACCAAGTGTTCTAACTGCTAGCCCATTTTATATACCTAGTACAGAACTGACAGTGGTATGGCCCTGGGGACCTGGATAAAGTTTGGCTTTTGTGTCTGAGGAACAGAGGCTGCGCAGTCTAAGTGGAAACAGCAGGTATGTTCTAATTAAGTGGTGGTAAATTCCCCCCTTACAGCTTCCACCTTGATGGTGATTGTAAAAAGGACTGTGTTTAGGAGTAGCTTTTATGGAGGGATATATTAAGGAAAGTGAGGAGTGAAGCTTCTCAGGTCTTAAATATGCTAACTTGTGACAATAATCTTGATCTCTCAGGTAATAAAGTTGGCAGTCTAGCTCAGGCCCTCAATTTAAAGTTATTATCTTTGAAAGCCAGATGATTGACTGTAATTTCACTCATAGTGCTTTGTTGGTAGCAGAAATAAAAATGTCTACAGCACTTTTCATCAGAAGTGTCAGAGTGCTTTTCACACCTTAATCAACTAATTTTTATGAAATGGTGGCATGGTTTTTCCCTGTCTCTTCTGTGGGAACTGAAAGGATCAGGACAGCAATGAGAAAGTATGCAGGAATGCTGCAGTAGCAAAGACTCATAATGCTCAGGTCTAGAAGTGTGGCTTCCCAGAATTATTTTAGAGTTTTTACAGAGGATACAGACACAGTCCTTTCATAAATACATTTGAACAGATGTTGTGTCTAAGAATGCAACAGTCTGAGTCAATGCTTCCAAGTAGGTCCATCTTGACACTTAGGGAAAGAGACAGTTGTATTGGATCAACTCATCTGAAAAAGTAAATCACTGCTGAGCAAGGATGTGAAAAGGCAGCGTACAGCAGCTGAAGCCAGGAATGGCTCAGGACAAGTAATGTGGAAGTAACATCCATGTCCATGTCCACTGGCATGGAGTGATAATGTTAAAAAAGCTTTCAGCTGTGGTTGAAACTTGCAAGGGATGTCGAATTGCTAGTCTGGAATAAACCAGGAAAATGTGGGAATGGGAATGCTGCTGGGTTCAGATGGTGATTTTGTGGCAGCAAGCACAGACCAGGCTGAGGTTCTCAGTGCCACCTTTGCCTCAGTCTTTCCTAAAAAGATCTCCTGGGCTCTGTGCGTTGCATCAGGGCTCAAGGAGGAGGAGAGTGATGAGCATGGGCTGCAAGTTGGAAAAAAATATAAAGGGTTCATAGGAGAACTAAGGAAGAACTTTCTCCCCATAGAACTTGTCAGGCAGTGGTACTGGCTGTACACAGATGTTTAGCAGTTTCCATCCTTGGATTTTTTCAAAGCCCAACTGGACAAAGCCCTGAGAAACCTGCTTTGAGCAGAGGGTTGGACTGGTGACTCCTTAAAATTCCTTCCAGCTTGGATTATGCTGTGATTTTAAGATTTGTGGCTCTGGCAATTCTAGATATTTTAAAACTTCTGCTTAGCTCACCCAGCCTTGTCCATCTAAGTAAAAAATGTTCTTCAAGGAATGATTTTTATCGATGAAAATCATTTAAATAGATGCTGTTTTAAAGTAAATGCTTTTGATGGAGAAATTGCATACAAGTCATGTACTGGCACCACTGCAACACCTTGACTACCAGCAGCCTTTCTGTGAGACGTGTGCCATGCACAGCATGGCGGGGGCAAGCGCCCGCTCCTGGAAGCCAATCGGGCTTTTCTCTGGGGATCCAGTGGCCAGGGCTGAGTGAAATCGGGACAAAACAGGGCCATTATGGGCAGATTTCAGAAACAGCAGCCAGAGACTCTGTAATTCAGGTTTAGTGTCTCCCTGTTTCTGCATGTAGGTTCTGCAGCTGTTAGCGATTGTGAAATGGGAAAAAGGACTGACTGTAGAGTTTTTGTTGCTGTTGTAGTGATATGGCTCCTCCTCTCAGCCTAAGTGCAAAGAGGAAGGTAAAGAGGGTGATGGGAGACTCTGGGGGTGATTGCACCAACTTCAGTTACGAACTTCAGCATAGGAAAGGAAAAATTTGGTTTAAAGAAGGATGTGTTAAAACTAGTTTACAAGCATGGACAAAAATGGATGCAGTCATTCCAACATAGCCAGGTTTTAACCTAGTTGGAGACTGCCTGGAAATACACAGCTTCCCAATCCAGCTGCTGATTTGCAAGCAGTACTTTTAATAAGCATCCTGCTACCTGTTGTCCAACAGTGAAGAAACGCTCTGTTTTGCCTTGAGATCATGTGCAGCTGGGGTTTTTATTTTCAAGAAAAGATAAAAGTGGCTAATGAGGTAAAAATTATTACTATGGCAAAATGGGGACAATGGCTAGAATTTAAGGGTAGTTAGATGTCTCTAATGATTTCAGCGGGACTTAGGCACTCAGTGCCTTTAAAACAGTGCTAATCACATAACAAAGGAGACACTAATTTATCAGTTCTCTCAGGAACAGAAACCTGTCAATATACTTATACCTTTATAAACACAGGAGCAAGCAAGCATCCTGTGTGGTAAATTAAATAATAGCCAGTAAAATTGTTTGTCTTTTGCAGAGGATGAAATGGAAAGGGAATCAGTCATTTTCTCAATAGCACCAATATAAATCAAGAGTAATGCAACTAAACTAACTTTTGCTAATATAATTAGGGAATACAGCAAGATCTGAGGTAGGTTAGTGACTTTCCATGAAGTGCAGGAGTTAGTTCCATAGCTAGAATTTGAGTTTTCCAAATTCTTTCTTGAACAAGTCAATAATTTCTCTTTTCTACTGTAGACCCCTTAATTCTAAATGCCAACAGAAGAATCAGAGTCCTTCTAATTCTTATGAACAATTGTTCTTAGTCTTAAGAAATGGCTGCAGCTTTAAAATTATAGCTAAAGCTGTAAGCAGATTCCACAACATGCAGACACAAACGGTGTAGCACAGGAAAAGGAGCTCTTTCCCATGCGTGTATAAATTGAGGCACTTCAGTTTGCAGCGACTTAAATACCAAAGAGCCATCATTTGTTTTCACATCAAGTCAGAAACATAATGTACAGGCACACTTTGCTTTTCTTTGATACTCTCTTTTTTTTTTTTCTGTTAAAGCAGAATATCAATCTGAGGAATAAGGTTCTTGTTTTACTGTCAAGTTTGTTGTGCTTTGGAAAGCATGAAGAAAAAACTTTCTATTTCTTTTGTGTTTTCTCACAGTTTTCTTAGTATTTGCTACATTAGAGCTCTTGCATTTTGGGAGATCCTTGTATGTGACACATGAAGAAAATTAACCCCTGGATAGCTGTGCAGAAACTGCAGGGTGCATACCCTGAGACAGTTTCTGAGACAATACCTGCTTTTATAGCCTATGGACAGAATCATTTTCCTGGGATTAGATGTCTCAGCTGCCCAGTTTCTCATACATGTGCATATGTCCCTAAAAGCAGGGTATTTCTGAGGTAGTAAGCAGCAGCTTCTATAGATTTCTGGCCCAGCTTGGGCTTTTTTTCAGTAAATCACAATTCTGAAAGGAAGAAAAGCTATACTTGCTTAAACCTAAAGCATTAGGTTTGAGAGTGTTGTTGTCAGAAACCATTTTAGCCCTAAGGAAATATTACTTCTTGAGAAACACTTCTCATCTGCTATTTTTCAATTACTGAAGTATTTGAAAAGCAAAGTGCTTATGATTATATCTGCTTTTTTAGGTTTATCTGTAATCAGCAGACTAGAAACAGAGTGCACAAGTGATTTTACCTACAGCATTTGTGGCAGACCTCTGAGAACACAGGAGTGCTTCTGACCTAGTTAAACTCTGCTATTTTGAAAACTATTCTAGAAACAAGACATGACTGTTTCTCTCAGACCACATACTCACCTGTTGCCCGGTAACCAGAAGGATGGAGCCTTCTTTCCCATGTACCACTTGCCGGTAAATGTGATCTAGAATTAAGAGTTCGCTCCAGCAGTTCTGAAGCAGCTTCATTTGGTCATCAACCTGTAAAGAAAACACAAATATTGGTGACCACTCTGGGGGTAAGTCTGACATCTCACTATGGAGACAGTTCTCCTTCACACAGCTGGCTGACATCAGGAGGACAGAGATGCTGTCTAGAATTTTTCATCCCCAGAATTGCTGTCTGCAGTTGAATAAACAGAACGCTGCTGTAGCCTTTATCTGTAAAATGTCTAGAATATTTACTCCTGATTAGATTCCAGGAAAACATAACTATGTCATTGTTATGCAAAGTAGTAATAATTGTGTATTTATGGCAATGGGATTTCATTTTTGCCCAAAACAAGAAGAGCAGGAAATAATGCTGATGTGAACTTTCTCATACTCCCCACCTTTGAACCTCAGCTTCTGGAAATAATAAGGAATCTGCAGATTCACAAGTGTTATTGCTGCAACAGGCCCAAGTCAGAGCAAATTAAAAAGTGCAAGATACAGAGCAAGGCTGATTCGGTATTAAAGATCTCTTCCTCTGCCCACATGTATTTGACATTTCGACCAAGTGATTTGTTGGCTCAGGAGTGGACAGTAAATTACCACATTGATGCACTTGGGCCAGGTTCAAATTAATTATTTGAAAAAGATATTTGAAATGTACAATTTCTATTACTCTTGCTTTTTACGTGAAACTGTTCTTTGATAATTTTCTTCTCTGAACAAGAAATGCTGAAAAAATCACAAAAATCAAAGAAATCATGCTAACATTATAATGTCATCCAAATTACCGTTTCACACAAAGCTATCACAGCTTACATCTGAAGAAAACAAATTTTGAGAGAGTTTAAACCTTCAGCATCCTTGTAATAACACCTAATACCTGAACAAGAGGTCAAGCATTTGAATGTACTATAAATGACTACATATTTCCAGTGTAAGCCAGCTGTCTCAGCCACAGGCTTTTGAAAACAAACTACACTTTACAGGTCTGGCTTTCTGAAGATCCCAACAGCAGCTACTCCACAATCAAAGCTTACCTCCCAAGCATTACCCTATCATTAGTGAGCCAGTGCTGTGAGAACAGTGTGAGATGGCAAAATCACAAAAAATTGTTTTGCACATAGTCTGTTCCTGCTGTTTTACAAGACTCACAAAACTAGCACAGCGAACATCTGCTAGTGGTTCACAGAATCTACTGCTCTGTATTCACTGTAATTTAACCAGTGAAAGCCCATAAAATGGATAGCATAAACAGCTCTGTGCACATCCCAAACACCATGTTGCCTGCAGAAGACTATTAGATCCAGCTGCTTTTGCCATTTTAAGAAAGATGGTGGGGCAGTAGATGCCTCCCAGTTTGCACTAGGAAGAAAGACACATGACTTTAATGAGGATTGTGTATTACTAAAAGGTAGGACAAATGACCAGTTCCAGCCTTCTTCTGAAAGACATGTAGATGAGGAAAAGCACTTAGATTGAAAAAAACATTGAACAAAAACAGTAGTGCACCACTTCTTATGTTAGAATGTGCTGGTAAAGTTTATGATGTGTGTAAGTGCAGCCAGAACACAAACACCTTTGTGGTTCCCTGGCATGTTGGTAAATGAGTTGCAGAAGCATATTATCTGTCAAAATGAGAAAATCAGCTTTTGACCAAAACGATTATGTGCCTTAAACTGAATGTGCCTGAAACTGATCCTGAAGGCAAAGAGACTGAAGTTTGGTTCTGAAGAGGAAGGTCCTTTGCAGGAAAATCCTCTTGTGGACTTCAGTCTTCTGACTCCAAAGCCAGAGCAGGCTTCTCTGCCATTAACAGCATAAGCAGGAGAAAAGGTAGCATTCTGTCACCAAGATATTTAAGTCCAGTCTGGGACTAGTCATAATCAACAACACTTTCAATTGTGGTACACAATGAATTAAAACAAGCTCACAAGCTTGTGCTAATGGCTAAATTTTGAGGTTTTTTTCTGTTTGTGGAGATCTTTAGGAGTACTGTCAATGTTTTAACACCAATAAGAAAAAAGTTCCCATTGTCTGAACTACTAGGAATGCTTATAAATAAAAGTTAAGCATCATATGGCAAACACCTGCCTGCTGCAAGAACACTCCCCAAATCTGCAGCTGCTCCCTGCCATAACAGAACACTGACACAAGGATAATATAACCTAGGTCTTACCTAACCAAGATGTCAAATGAGATGCCCATTTGACAGCTATCAAGCCTCAAGCAAAAGCGTGAGTGAATACTGTGCCCAGATGGTTAAATTTAGGTCCTCTCTGGCCAGTGGCATTGAGATGAAGACTCACCAGTGGGGACAGCATAACTGGAAATTGTTGCTGAAGAAATGGCTTTTAAATAAAGATGTGGAAGGAGGTAATGAAAGGTGTGTGACTCAAAAGAAATAGGAGATCATTTCCAGCAGGCAGGGTGGCATGAAAGAGGAATAATGTTACAAGTATGAAATGAGTAAAACATCACACATGTAAAACTGCTCTTAAGTGACAAGGGAAGCAAATGGAGTTCTTAGGAGGTGGCTTTCAAGGAAGGGAATGGGGAGGCAGTGTGATGGGAGAAGAAGGTGAGGAGGATGAGATGCAGGCTTAAAGGGTTTGTGTGACTGCAAGCGATGCTGCTGGGGCAGAGAAGGAGCAAGTACTTTGTGTTAGAGAAGCAGAGGATGGCGGTTGACAACAGCACAGGTGTGGTATTCATCTGCTCAATGAACTCGATTCTGTTAGGTGGCTGAATACAGGTTTGAACACAGAATTCTGTGATGGTGTGTCTGACTTCCTACACTGCCAGCTGGAATTATAAGGTGACTTTAAAGAATTTTTTTCTGAGTTTTCCTCTAACAAGGATTGGAAAACAGGCATGTGTGAGAATACATTTAGATGCATCTATTAGTTTGCATAATTTATCTTGCCAGTATAATGCAAGCCAGATAGAGTATTTCCAGGAATAGAGGAAATGAATTCTCAATTTGAAGAGTAAAGGTCTAACCCTGAGCACTGTGGTGACACACTATCTCTTGGCAGGAGAAAAAGATGGGAATGGGAGTGTCACATCTGCCTGCTAAACCCTGGCCTCCCCTCAGCTGGGCTCTCAGCTTTTGATATGGGATTCAGTGGGAGTTTGTAAGGCTCACTGAGGCCTCTATTGACACTGAAATACACAATCACACCTTATCAATTGTAGTTAAAGGGAGGACTTATCTCAGAAATGCTGGTTACTCATCTGAAAAACTATTTGTGCTGATGTTATAGATGAGGAAAGCTAGTGTGACACAAGAGTAGTATTGTTGTAGAGTGTATGCTTCCCACAGCACAGAACGTTAATCATTATAAACTTTTGTTTTCTCTGAAGAACAACACTGAAATTGCCAAACAGTAAAATGAAGAATAATGTGTATGCTTTGCTGAAATTCACCTCAATCTTATCAAAACAACACTGTGTCTTTCTTTTAGGAAAGTGTTTCAAAATATTTCGCATACTGTAACAAACAACTGCAGATTTATTACAATTTTTCTTCTGAAAAGGTATTTTCAGTCTGACACTTGATTAATTACCTGTTAAAAATTTCAGGGTCATGGGTTTTTTGTGTTGCTCTAAGTTAAATATTTTCCTTATAATTATTGCTGCACATTCAGTTAAACAATGCACTCACCTTTTACCCAGTTTACACCTCCTTTTCTCAGAAGCTGGAGAATCCTTTTTCATCCCTGTTCTTTTACATCCACTTGCCACTGTAGCTTTGGGCTTTTCTGCTACTAAAAATTTAAAAGGGTATCTAATGATTTTTAAAAAACACGATAATTGAAATTTATGTGATAAAACTGTGCTGGATTCAGCTCAATTATTTTTACTTATGCTTCTAAGAGGGAATGCAAATATGGAATAACATGAAGCATTCATCTTGTAGTGCCACTTTTAAATTCTACGGCCATTGAATAGCCATTTCCTAGTGAATATGAAGTGATTAAACATCTGTCTGAACTGTTCAGCCTGAAGCATACACGTTCAAGGGATGGTTGAACTTTCTTTCAAATGCAGTTAGGAGATCACTCACAAGTCATTGCAGACATATAGTTTGAGTTGTTACTCCATTTTCTTATGCTATCGTGATGCAAATCACCCCAAATCAAAGTTTTATAAGGCAAGTGCACTCCAGAGGCTATTTTTTTACTCCTGAATGCATGCATGGTTTCCAAATCATTATATAGGTAGCGAAGGATTTGGACTCTCCAGATGGGTTGCTGCTAACAGTGGGAAACCTCCTGTGCAAGGTTGCTGTCAAAAAGCAGCACATAACAGCCAATGTGGTTTTAGAAGTGAATGCACATAACTTTCAGAATCAGTGAATGCCCTAATAAAATGTGATTACTACCTATAACCTCAGTAATAAAATGCTACAAAGTTCAAGAAGAAATGATTTAATATTAACTATGATTGTTCCAGCTCTTTACTAGAAACCTGTGTGTTATAAAAATTTCTAGGTGAAGGCAGGGAGCGATCTTTACAAGTCTGTGTTTGCTTAAATGACTGTCCTGTTACCATCTAGCTCTAGCGTGAAGGAAGTATAAATCTGTCCAAGTTTGGTAGCTCTTTACATTTGTCTTGATTTAAAAATGAAAAGAAATACAAAAATACTTCAGTGTGTGCCTTTTCCTGCTCTGTTACAGCGTGTACAGAGGCTGTTACACAAGTGCAGTTGTACTTGGAATGTGCCTCTGTATGTGTGCATAACTCTTTCTTCAGTAACTTCTGAATCTACCAGTCAGAGCCAGAATATTTCAACAGAAAGTTTTTCTATCCAAGATATTAAGTTCCTATATGCTTTGTGTGAATCAGTGCCCAGATAGAGGAAGGTAACTGCTGAATGCCATGCTGAAAGAAAGGTTCACGTGCTCACCCTTTATTCAACAGCAGGGAACTGAGAAAGAGGAGGAGAGAAGGACTGAAATGCTTCATTAACTCCTTGCTTCTGAAACCATTAGTATTTGCAATATCAAACCACTTTGGAATTTTTTAAAGGACATAGACAAGGAATTCATAGCACAAAGCAGCATTTGAAAAGTCCCACACTTTTTTTACTCTTCCAAAATGTGGAGGGGTGAATGTGTGGTGCCCGTGCTCTGAAAGGTGTGCAGTGGTTCCTGCTTAGGAAATGCAGGCAGGGAGAGCAGTGGCTTTGCCACAGCTTCTCCACTCGCATGCCCCTGGACAGCTCCGTGTGCGATCAGTGGGAAACAGGGGATCAAAGCAGCACTGACCAGCCATTTCCCAGGTTCAGTCCTGATCTTCCAGAGAGTCAAAATACTTTAATAAAAAGCAGCCTTGAGCATCAGTTCACACTCATCCTGTTTTCTTGCAGGAGCAGAACACAAAGTGCCTGTGAGTCTGGGGGCCTCAGATTCCTGAAGGAGTAAGGGCAGGCAGCACATGGTGATCCTAGTAAAGAACTAGATCTTTCTTATGGATCTTTGGACTCCATTTAGAAAGTATTCCCATCTATTAAGGAGAAGGTAAATGACCAATCTCATTTCTACAAACATCAGATGAAAGGGCTGTTACAATAAACTTTCTGTGTCTATATATCTATTATATAGTGCACCAAATGTGACACATAGCACTCCTATTTCTTCTCCTTATCCTCACATTTATCTCTGTACAAACTGCATGAAAATGACCTCGTATTTCACAGTCAGCATTATTTCTGATGAATTATAAATGTGTTTTTCTTAGGTTCTTTTTTGGGTAGTTGTGGTTTGTGTTTTTTATTTTATTTAACTGAAAATAAGAGAAGTATTTCTTTATAGTCCCAATTTTGCTTACAATGCAGTGTTTCTTGCCTCTCAAAGTGAATAGAAAGATAAGGAAAGGGGAAAATTAATTATTCTTGGCATCTGTTTCACAGAGTGAAGGAGGCGCCTTCTTTAGCACTGGACCCATAGAATTTACCTTCAAAATCCTACTCCTGTGAGTATTTCTACAGATGTTAGTACAGCCTAAGCTTATGCATAGTTGGGTGTAGAATTTTAAAAGGATTAGATATCGCTATGTAGTTTATGTAGCAATGTTGGTACTAGAGCTGTGTTGATCCCTTGAATTTCTCTGGAAATACACCTGTTTTTTCTGATGTCAACAAACTAACAGCAAAATTGTGTTGGGCCATATTTTTAACTGTTAACTTGTGTGAATACAAGTCCTTTGACTTGCAATAAAATCAGAATTAGGCCCACCTGATTCATTGTTAGCCTTGTGGGTCTGATCTGCTTTTTAGTCTGCACGATGATGTCCCTTGGAGAATCAGAAACGAAGACTGAGTCCAGTAAACTTTATGGTACTGATGGTGAATTTATTCTTAATATATTCAGTCAGCAGTCTCAGTCTATTGTAGAGCAGCCTGTGATTAAAGTCTCTGTGGTCTTTTCCAAGTCACACATATTTTAGCATTATCTGAAAGGATTTCTAATATATAATATTCCTTTCCTCTTTGGTGATTAATTGGATAAATTATGATTTCATTTTTCTTACAGTTACTGTATTGTTCTAGCTGAAACTTATTGTAAGAGTCTACAGGTAAACTTTACCTCCTATATTAGTTCTCATTTGTAAAATTTCTTTGATATCAGCAACATCAAATCTCAACAGAGATCAATACAACATATGGGGTAGATTTTTTATATTAAAGATGAAGTTCTAGTATGAACTAAAGTTATTTTTGACAAAATAAATACTCTATTAAAACTCAATCAAGTAGGCATCATATGGAAAATATTTTTACCTTGTGACACAAGACACATACTGATTTCAGAAAGCAACCTTTAATATGGTAACAGGCAAGCAGAGTAATTGCTCAACACACTTAGGGTCCCATTCTTTCAAGTGCTGCATGCCCCAGAACACTGTTTTTTGCATGAGTTTTTAACAAGAGTTATTTAATCAGCTCTCGTTTAAATTACACTGTGTGGTTACTCTTCTGTTTAACAGGGTTAGTGTTTATTTCCAATCGAGCTGTTAAGTGGGTGTGGAGTATGGGAAAAGGGCAAGCCATAAGAGAAGTATAATCTTACTCTCTTTTAACAGGTGACACCTACAAATGTTGGTTTTTGTACACAGTGTGGGACTGTATTCACAATTACACTGATGGGAATATGCAAATAATCTTCTGAAGTCATGACTAAAAAAAAGTTGCTTCAACGTTAGAGCAGTGTAAATGAGGGCAGAACAATTTTGCAGGTGAGTATTAGTGACAGGGTTGGACACTGACTAACAACACAAAGAGTCTAATACATTAAATGTTTCATACCATTTGTAGTTATCAGCATATCAGTAGTTTTTTATTTTAAATTTTCTTTATCTTTTGATTGCACGGCACTGCAATCTTTTTCATGAATTAAAATATATTGGTTTATATTTTACTTTTCATAGTCCTCTTCAAACTTTTGACAGATGTCCAAATATGTAAAGGCAAGTATATCTTTCTTCCCATATTTGAATCAGGGAAACATAAGGATCTAAAGTCTTCAGACTGAGAGCTGGACACAGAGTCACCTGTAATACACCTTTGGCAATAGAGGCTGGAGATACTGTGGAACACTGCACTTGTCATACAAATGTATTCCACTGTGTTTTCCTTTGATTTGTAGTAGAACAGCCAGAAAAAGCCACAGCTAAAGCAGTAAGAAATCATGAGAAACAGTATCTTCAGTCAAGACGTGAAAGGAGACGGTATACTGATGAAGAAAAAATACAGAAATGTTGTCTTACATCCTAAGGGCTGCAGCAGTAATAGTAAGTCACTGGGGCAGAGATTAAATGAGAAAGAAGACCCAATGCTAACAGAGAAAATGAAAGAAAAATCAGCCTTATGAATGGGGGTTGTCATGTATTAAACCAGTATCCATCTGACTTGATAGAAAAAATTGCTTAAAAACACCACCAAAGGAAGCTGAAGTCGTACAAGAAGGTTGTGGAGGTGTAGTGATGCATGATCCAACAAGGTACATGGGAATGATCCCAAACACTTACTACTTCTCTTTTTATCTTAAAAGCATTGCAGGAGGCTCTCAGCATGCAGCTACTACCATCTAGCTAAATCCTTTCAACTAGGAACATCGTCTTCAAAAAAATTACCTCCTTTCCCGACAGAGCCAAGTGTGAAAGAGCAGAAGAGCCATGCTATTAAAAATCACAGGAAGTCCTGATTGAATGAATGTTTAAGGAACAGGCAAGTGTGTATTAAAATGGTTTTTTCCATTCATCCTTTCATTTGGCTTTGTTTCATTTATTCCTCCTTCCTGTTTCCTGTAGTCTAATTTGGAAATCTCTGAAGTATCACTAAAATAAGATTGTCACAACTCTGCCCAGGTCCCATATTGTCATTAGCGCTGCAGTTAGGATTAATATTAATTTTTTAAAAAATCTTTGAAGATACCGGTTTTATTTGGGTTGTTTGGTATGTTGATGAGAGGAACTTTTGCAGTACTGAACACAGAATCAGTAGGAACCTTACAGGCAAAAATGACCGTGGACTGTGACACAAATCAGTCAGCCTCTGATTTTCTCTTCTGTCACAGCTGGGCACAGGTATCCAAATTGTGAGTCTCTAAACTGGGTTCCTACATGTCTGCATGCAATAGAAGATTAGCTGTGTGTTTAGGAAAAATGGAGAGAGTATGTGCATCTAATTTATTGGGTTTTTCTTAGCTCATTTGTGAATGACAGCAGGGATGATGAGCAACAAAATCAGGCTTCTCTAATTACTTCCCGTTCACCCATGAGTGCACCACACACCACAACTGCAGGAGCTAAGTTTCAATCAGACTGGGAGAGGCTTGGTCAATGGGCAAGAGCTTGCAATAAAATGGCAACATTTTCTTCAAAAATAATTTTTTGCATTGCTTATGTTCAGGTGTCTGGCAATCTACTATTAATCTAGGTCTAAGTACCAGTTACTTTGATTTGTAATTAGGTTTAATATGAATTTTATTATTGAAGATTTGACATGACTAAAAGATTACTGTAACACCCAAATGTAAGAAGTTTTGTTGTTTAATCCCAGATTTATCCCAGTTTTACCAAAGTAAAGTGCATGATGTCTCTGCCTCTAATAAGTTTTTCTGATTTGTATTAGAACTTTTTAAAGTATGGCTACTTAAGTCTCTATCAGGGCAATTTTCCTGGTACATAGAAGAGCTTGAACGATTTAAAAGTATAAATGGATGCAAGATTATACAAATATTCAGCATCATGTCACTGACAGGTAATGGATTGAATTCTCTCTTTGGCTAATCTGCCTGAGGGTCTGTTTCTTTTAGAGTGTAAGGTCTTTAGGGAAGGGACTGACTGTTACTGTCTTTAGGCAGTATCTGTTTATGTTACCATAAATCAAACAGCAGAAAAGGGTTGCTTGACTGCATGGAGCATACATGGACACTTCTCTGTAAATAAAATTATCAGTCTTTCAATCTAAACTGCCAGCCTGCAAAATAAACCCAGAATGTTCAGTTAAATAATACAACAAGATATTTTTAGTGAAACTTACTGTCTCCTTACATAAATATAACCATCAGCTTAACAATAGCACAAGAATATTTTGCTCAGTAATTTTTGCACTGTGGCATAATCATATAACCTGACATCCTATGTAACCATGAAATACCAATAGCAATAGTTAAGGCATTATACAGTATCCTGAGCTTGGATGGTGTACAAGAAATTCTTACATTATGAATGTCTTCGAGACTGATTCTACAACTCATATGCAGACAGAAATACAAAAATGCCTGGGTTTCGACAAAAGGCTTCAAGGAGCCGGTCCTTACTTTTATGGCTTTGTATCTGTAAAGGCTGTGATACTGCATACGTTTTTTAAGTACATCCTAACATAAGCCAACTTCTAAATTCAGCCTCGTCCAACAGCTCCTTTTGTATTTCCTCTTGCATGAACATGCACTACACCAAAATCTAATATACTGTATCAAATATATGCATTTTGCAAATATATGACTATTTGATAAATGGAGTCGAATGTGGGGGTTTTTTTGGTTACTTTTAGCAAATGAAGAATGTGCATAGTTTAGTTTTTAGCTCACATGTTGCATGCAAATTGCCTCTTTCTACAGTGCAATGTGCATATGAAGTTCTCTGAGATGTCTGAACTAGATTCACTCTGTAAGTACTTATCCAGAATATGCAATTAAAATGTAATTCATTTCTAGATACCATCAATATTCTGTCATTGCATAAGGGGAATGGACTAGGTGACCCATGAAGTCTATTCCTACCCTCATATCTATTATGATTACCTTATATTAGTAAAATTGCTTTTTAAGGTCACTTATATGTCATGGTTCCCTTTACACAAATATTTGGTACATTTGGCCATTTATGTGTATTTTTTTCAGCTCTGTTGAGAATGGATTCAGTACAGGCAGAGCATCAAATGAAGGAAAAACATGATATTTTGTTGTAAATAATTCATAAAACAATGTTATGACCCTTATTCCCCGTGAGGCGCCCAGATAATGAGCCACCCAAATGAAGCAGTGAAAACATGCACTTCCCCTACCATGGATGTGCCCCTGACAGACTCCTCAGGGTCACAAACCCATCAATCTCTTTTCACACATGAGCTAATCAATTCAAAGAGGGAAGTGCCAATGAGCTATTAGATCAATATGGTGAAGTATGGAGATTGATCTTATCCCAGAGTGACTACATTAACAGACTCGTCAGTGTGACCTCTGCCCTGCGGCACACATTATACAGGATTGCAAGTCTGAGATCCGAATGAAGACCTCAGGTCATTGCTTTTAATAATCTGCTTTGCTGAAAGAATTAAAAGTAAATCTGTAAAGAGATGACTAATGAAAATATGAAGTGCTTTCTGCTCCTCTAGTCTTGGAATGCTTGCAGAAATCACGCCAGCTTTTCACAGCAGCCGACAGCATCGACTGTCTCACACAGGCACCTGCTCAGCCGTGCCGGGCTGTTGGCATTTGAGAGAACAGTTTAATGCAGCCATTGAGAGTGTGCTCTCCTGCCACAGAAATTAATAAATGAAACCAAATACAAAATGATAAGAAGTACTAGCTGTGTCAAAATCACTTAAAGTCTTGGCTGAACTGCCAGACTGAGAGCTGTACTGCAGTTCTGGTGGTCTGAATTATTTAGCTGGTGTAAGAGGGATGGCAGGAGCTGCCACTGCTGTGGAAGTTGCTCAGAGTGCTGCCATGCACTGCCAAGAGTGTTCCTTCACCAAGCAAAATGTTCCCAATACTTGCAATAACTCAAGGTCCAACCCTGGGAGTCAGTCTGTTTTCAGTTAGGCCAGAGGCCAGTGACTTTGGGGAGAATTGATCTGATCAGAGGAGCCTGGTTCACAGAATTTACGAGCAATGCGTGTGTACATTTTATAATCCTCTGCTGTCCCTCAATCAACCTGTGCTGGTAAATGTCCCCAGCTGTACAGGAAGTCTGTACATGAAGTGGCCACATGTAATACTATAAGCAACCATTTCAGGCATCTAATTTTAAAGACTCATTCTTTTCATATATAATTTCAGAGATGCTGAAAAAAGTACACTTTGTTGTCTCAGAGCATGATATTAATATTGTTAATATTTTTAAACTCTGAATAATTTCTCTGCAATGAAACATTTATGTATACAACACACTTTTAATACTGTATTTTTATTATACTGAACATTTTTATTGTTCATTGTATAATTGAATCAATGAATTAGGAAGAGGTTACTAAAAAAGGATTAATGCATTTTTAATGAAACTGAATGATATAACCTCTGTTAGTCACTGAGAATAATGGCAGATCTATCAGGTTTATACAGATAAGAGCTCTGTGAGTTTATCTGAAAGCCCACATAATGTCCCTCTTTTAGCTGTAACCTAGAAAAACAGCCCTAGCAATCCTATTCAGGATTTTAATTCATTGTTTATGTATACGATCTCTCTTCCGCCTTGTGATCGGATCACCTCTCTAATGATGCAAATATGAATCTCTTTAGCAGACACATCTATTTCCAGTTGTAAAACACTTACTGAAAACAATGCTCTTTCAAAGCCTAAATGGAAGAACCAAGCAATGCAATACCACTGGGAAATGTTTCTGAACTCAGGGTAATAGGGAAACCAGTGAGAACTCTGCATGTTAATAGTGAGAGCGGGAACATTTCAATGCTTGCACAGCTCAAAACCTTAATTAGCACACCAGCCTAAATTATCAATACTTTTCAGGTAGAAGCTACTATGCTGAAAGATAACCCAGTAAAAAATCCTTGTATTGGTATAACACTGACTGAAATGTTAGCACTGTACAAATGTCGTATAGAAAACTGTAACAGCAGTTGCAAACTTGGTTCTGAATCCTACAGAGATATTGTGATCTTTGTAGCCTAGCATTTAATTTTTGATTACTTTGCAAGGATATAAAAACAGATAACAGAAGGTTATACTAGCACAAGATATACTGGGGAGAAGGGACTTTATAATGACACCCTTGGAAATATGTTTGCGTATTTTCAATTGGATGTATGTTACCAAACTTCAAGAGAATGATTCTAGTGTTTTTCCTACCTTCCAATAGAAACTGAGAGTATGCAGAACATGTGTGGCACACAAGATGCTGCAGTATTGCTCAAGAACTTCTGTGAATTCTATGAGACCACGTAATTCATAGTGGTGAACCACAGTTAAATAAATCTCACCACCAAAATGGGCATACTTTTTTTCTACCACTATATTGTGGTTTTTACATCATGCCCTTTCCAAACAAACTAAAAAGCCATTCTATAATAGAAGTGCTTTAGATCTAAAATGGGTTAAAAATCCTGATAGTATATTTGTATCTTTCCACTTATAAAGCCAGGAACTTAATACACATCCAACAGTACAGGTCTCAGAAGGACTTTGATTCAGGAAAGCACTTGTCTTGACCTCACTGATGGGAAGCTGATGCTTATATATTTTCACTAAAATGAGGGTGATTCTCCTGAACAGGGACAAGGGTAAACTTAGAGCATATACAGAACTAAAATACCTTTTCCATAAATAATAGTAATACTACCTTTTTAAAATTCAGTGCCTCATACTCAACAAGCGCTAAAAGTAAATGCTGCCTCCCAATGGAAATGTAAAGTTTGTTTCCCAATAAAATAAACCACAGAATTTCTAGTCCATTTTTTTAAACATACTTCTGGTAAGAAAATAACAATTTTCAGTCTGGATTTCACAATCAAATGTTTTGGTTTATGAATGTCATACCAGTGGGCTCAAAATGTACTTCTGGAGTAAGGTGGATGTCTTTTCTCTTTAAAAACAACCACTTGAAAACTGCTTAGAAATACGAGGAAGCAGAACTGGAATAGTGGTAGAGTTCAAACAAGGTCATGAAGTTCATGAGAAATATAATTAATCTTATGATTCTGCAATTTACTCTACAGCTCCACAACTCATAATTGCAGTATCACTCTCACACATGTGCTATCAACAGATGCATCTGTCTGGTCACAGAATCTGTAGCTGCATTAGGGATATCTGCTAGTGGCATCTATTTAGATGCTTGTTACGTATCTGAGTGCAAATAAGTAATGCACATTATTTTATAGTCAGTGAGACACGTCACTAACTTCTTTGTAACACAGGGATGGATTTAAAAAAAAAGCACTCAAATTTCTACTGTAAGCAAGAGCTTATAGGCAGAGAACATTGCTGAAAACTTTCAGAACAAAAAAATAATCTTCTGGGAAAGTTACAATAGATTCAAAATACATGTCTAGAATCTGAATGCTTCCTCAGCCTTGACAGAATAAATAATAAATGCTTTCTAGGTAACTACTGCAGCTCTTTTGGTAACATATATATAAATAAATTAAAAATGTCTGTCGATTGACAAGTGTTTTGTGGGCTTATACTGGAAAGCCAATAGCTAATTATGAAAGCCTGACTTGACTAATCAATTATTCAGATGAACATTAGGTGCCTATTATATGCGTAAACATGGGAATTATATTTCCCCTAAGTAACTTTCTAAAATAACAAACCCAAAACATGCAAATTTGAAACAGACAGAAATGGCACTATTATGCCCTTATTGCACATGCAGAACTCCCACTGAATTATTCAGGGAACAATGAATCGGGAGCCTAGGTCTTCTTACTCTGAGCAGCACAGCACAGCAATACCAGCACATGCCATGTAGTATTTGCCATGCATGTAATATTGATTTAGCTCGTTCTTGCTGGTCATGTTTCAAATTCATTTCATGTTTAGGAGATAGGGAAAAGGAGTAGTATCTCTGGATTGATATTTGCAATATATTTTTATGCCTGTTGAACACAAGATTATCTGATAAATTAATAAGACCGTGTCTTTTGAGTGCAGGAAGAATAAGCCTTTGAAAATGAGCACAAGTGAGGTAATGAACTGTGTTTTGAAAACGTTTATACTTGCTACATTGCCCACTTCCTGTATGTAAAGACTGGGAGAGTGCTTGCATTATAGAACGGATTCACTTAGGTTTCTTTAAGGCAAAAACCACAACAAAGTAATGCATAATTGTCCTTTGCATTAGAAAAGACCATGCACTTAAACAGCATACAGCAACAGGGAAACCAGAAATAGATGTGACCAGACACCTGCTGACAAACAGTGACAAATCCCACTGACACTGCAGTGACCCCCAGTTAGTCAAGATTTAATTAAGGAGTATAATTAAGTCAGTGGAACAGAACACTAATGAGTGGTGGTGTTTTTTTATATGGGTAATTACACATAAGAATACAAAGTAAGCTAGACCCCTACATATATCATTAAAATGAGGAGTATAGAATGACAACCAGGGCTTAAATATTTTTGGTTTTTCTCTGCAATAACGCAGGTTGAAACACCCCATCTTGTCAAACATCTGTAACATGCTAACAAATGCTCCTGGCCCAGCCCTGCACGTGTCTAAGCATGTTGGTAACATGACCTTGGTGGCACAATGCACATCACTACGGCTACGCACTCACGGGTCTGCCAGGCTCTGTCTGTCACTGTGTTTGCCTGTGTTTGTACTGTGCAGGGGTCACTTGGACTCCTCTTCTAACAAATGACATTCTGTTGCTATTCTCTTACAAGTATCACAGCCTCTGGATTTAATTTATCACGAGTCTTGATTACAAGGAAGACATAGCTTACACATTGTTCCTATGATTATCTGCACGTTGGGCACAATATAACTTTACAATCAAATGACAGAGATTTCTTACAGCAGATCTGGATCCAGTTCTCTGGAATTTATTTTGGTAATCTTCAGGCAGTCGAATGAAATAGCTGAAATATCTTTGACTACATAATATTTGCTTATATTTGCTTATATTTCAACAGAAAAGTATTGTAAGGTAGATTTACTAGACCAACATTTTCAAATGGGGCGGAAAACATCATCATGAATAATGACGACAATGGTAGGGGAAAAACAACTTTCCTACAAGTGTTGAAGATTTAAAAGAATGCCTGTGTAGTTTGGGGCCAGCCCTCTGCTGGGATTACTCTATCTACTCCCAGCTGGTAGCCTGCAGTTCATGACAGCCTTTTATCCGTTATCAAAGCAACAAGTGGAAAAGCAGATCCTCCTGCCTGCTAACACTCTGTTCAGTTCTCTCTGTAGAATTTCTGCTTCTAAATCTTTCCTTTTAACAAGTCCTCAGATTTCCTTCCTATGGCTGCAGGAGACACTAAATATCTCTCAAGTTTTTAGCTCACTTGTCTAACTTAAACTCTGCAGAACACTGAAGGAAGAAAGAATAATTGCACTGTACCAGCACATTTTCTTACAGGAACTGACTGAAATGCAGAATGAGCCCAATCTTGCTCATACTGGAGTGCTGAGAGTTTGGCAACTGAGTTCAGTGACAGCAAAAGAAGAACCTAATTACTCAACAACATGGTACCAATATAATGCTTTTACAGCTTATATCAGTACTGTGTTACTGTTGCAAAACCAAAGCAAACAAACTGCACTGAAACTTATGACATATATCCTGCACTTACTTTGCTTTTTTAGTAGCATAGGAAACATAAAAAAGGTAGAACTAGGAGATATTAAAGTATAATTAATGCAAATTCTTTCAAGCAAAATCTATCCACCGAAACAGAAGTTATTTGTTATAAAAACAAATCTAAATTAATAAATTTTATATAGTAAAAATATACATCCCACTTTCCTTAAATCATGCTGTCCTGGAGTAATATGTCTTAGAAACACAATCCTGTAACAGTAACTACAATCAGGTAAAAATCAAGAGAATTTGACAAGCTGTTATGTAGGCTACATTAAACAAAAATATATGTTAAGATTTTGGGGTTTTTTGTTAAACACTTTGGCTTTTAAACAGATTTTCCCACAATTTATGACAGTTGTGCAATGACAGAAGATGCCATGGGAATGCATCGTGGCAATGAATCTGGAACTTGCTCCCTCTCTGAACCAAGGCCTTTGCCACCAGGCTCCTCCGTGCATGCCAAGGTGTCCCTTTGAGCTGGTCACAAGAGATGGGGCAGGGCCAGGTCCTGCCAGCACCGTGCCCTGCCCGCAGCGCAGTCCTGTTGCACTGAGCAGAACTGCCTCTGGGGCCTCTGGTGCTTTGCTGAGATGTGGGCAGTAGCGTCACATTTTCATGAGGTGCCTGAGGTAAATGTTCCAGAGAAGGACACACAAATTTCAAGATATGGAGTTACTATCTTAATTTTTTTCCCCATAAGCTGACGCACATGCAAAAACCCTAACAGAACTGTAATACAATAAACCAATGGAGGTCATTAAAATTATGCAAATTATTTTCCCATTTTTATCTTTCTGAGGGCATGTGCCAGTATAAAATATGGGGTCAGCAGGAGTGACTTCTGCCTGGGCTGCAGACACATGAGTGCATAATGGGTCCCCGACATCTTCTTCTGCCCCATTTTTGCCCCCGCAAGGCTGCCCCTGCCCAGCCGTGTATGAATGAACAGAAGTGCCTTTCATCCCCCACTTGCCTGGTGCTTCAAAAGGAACTACGAAAATAGCAGCAACAAAAATCCAGCCGCCTGCCAAAAGGCCCGCACACGTCCCATTCTCACAGGCATGCGAAAGGTTGGAGAGCTCAGCAAAATTTTTATGTACGGGAGCAGGCCCAAGGAAAACTCACACGCCATAACCAATTGTGGACAGAGGATCATCTATCAGCAGACAAATGCAGGAACTCCAGAATGTCTCTCCTCAAATGAAATAATATATCTTTGAAAGCCAATGCCCGTTTTAGGCCTGAGGCCCATATATCAAGCCTGAGAGGCTTGTGGATACGCTCCAGGGCCATTAACCTTCCACCTGTTTCCCCTTGTCCTTCAGGATGAGACCCTGCCCTTGATTTTACTCCCTTCCCCTGTTCATCTTCCGACAGAGTGTAAATGTAAAGCAGAGGGCCTGCGAAATAATTCAAAGGCAATGGACCAGGGACATGGTTACAAATCTCTGCCACTGGCACTGTGACTTATGCAGGCAGTTTGTCACACATGAGCCAGGTGACCTCTGTGACATAACAGAGAAAAATATCGCCCGAGATCAAAAGATGAGATTCAGAGCACTCTAAGTAACTCTGGTGTACACAGCCGCACTATGCGGCGGCCAAGGGATTCCTCTCTTCCCAATGCTGCTCGCTCCGCTCGCTAGCAGGCGAGACGTACTCCTGCTAATTTCAGTAAACTCTTTTTCTCTTGTCTCTTTGGAAATCTTTCCTGTAACCTGAACATCAATACTTTTCTCCTTCTGAAGCCCCTCTTTTTCAAAAAGGATAATTAAATTGACAAGGAGAGACAGCAAAGTGTCATTCAGTAGGTAAAAATTAACACATAAAAAGCAGCATGATTGAAAATGGTGGATTAGTCACTTTTGCAAATTGGGTCTATTTTAATCAAGTAATTTTTGAAATTATAGGTAGTACTAAAACTTTGTATGAGCACATGACGTCTCTAGCATTGCAGTGAGAAGTCTTCAAAGTCTAAAACATTTATTGGGATTCAACTGCCACAATAGTAAAAATGAGAGTAGAGAATCAGAAACAGAATAACAGTCATTTGAAATAAACCAAAGCAGATTGATTTTTTAAAAAAAATCTTGAATTCATTTTTCAAGCTGTGTGCCACATAGGAAGTTTCCCAGCTGTTTTGTACATTCAGGACTCTCTGCTGGGTGCAGACAAAAGAATAAGGCCTAATGCCTGTGTGTTTCTCTTTCACTCCCTGTAACCTAATGGTATGTCTGGTATGGACATTTAATTTTGTCTATTTCATAAATTAAAGAAAACCCTCAACTGTCACAGTATCCCTGGCATGATGATGAAATGAGAAATACAACTGTAGCTAGATCAGCCTAAATCCCATTCTAATCCTAAATCACTTTGTCACTTCCAACATCTAGTTGATGAAAAACTCAGTTTGACCCATGAATGTATATAAAAATACACTTACACAGACACACACAGAGAAATTCAGCACATTGATTACAAGTGTGCTAAATGTTACCTTATCAGCTATTTCATCCTGCTTCATCTCATGCCGACTTGGAAAATTTTGCAGCATTCAGGCTCTTACTCAAAATCACCTTGTGTTCCACTATTGAAATATATCTAAATTCACTAAATCTAGAAGCATAAAAAAAGTTGGACAATGGATGGGTCTTGAGGCTAAATCATGTAGCAGTTACAAAGAAATGCACAGCTGAAAATCATTTCATGTTTCCCATTGACTAAAACCTGACGTGCAGCAGTAAACCACTCTGTTGCAGAATGCTGCAACAGTAAACACAGTAAATGCAAAATTAGTATTACAAAAAGATTACTGTGAAGTGTTACCACATGCATTTGTAAAAGTAAGAAAGCTGTTTGATTTTATAGTGCTAAAATATTTTGCTCTTGTTTGGGCCATATGATTAAACACACATTTTTCCTCTTTTTAATATCTCGAAAGAAAGTCTGTCAGAGATACAAGAGTCAGCAATTATGGGTCATTTTTGTCACCAGTTTCACTGAACTCCAAGTCAAATCCCAGATGTCTTCATTTTTGAAGAGACCTGGTGTTACTTCTTCATGTAAAATATAGGTGTTATAACCAAGTTTTCTGGCAGTCAGATCTTTAGCTCTTTTACACTCCTACTGCATACACTAATTTGTATTTAGGCTGGGTTTCACTTAGGCTTTCTGCATTTTTTTAAATATATTTGATGTATCCCTGAAAAAATTAGTATTTAATTTAAAAAGCACCTAACCCAATCCATTGCCTTTTATAGTAAGCATGATCTAGTGTATCTCCTTTTGTAATATTAATGAAATCTGGAAATCAAGGCTAGGCATCATATGCTACCATCATATGCTAATAGAGGGTTTTGCTCATTTGAGTGTTTGATCAGTTTTGAATGCCCGAATGGCCTATTAGAATTTCCAAGACATAAACTACTTTAAAATGTTATTATATGTATAAAAATACTATTATATGTATATAATAAATTTTAATTTTCATGGATACACACTCCGATGCGCATGAAATAATTTGTCTCAGTTACCTCCTGCCATGTGATTTTTGTGTAAGTAGCTACTGAGCAAATATTTTATAAAATTGAAGGTAAAATTACCCTGATCCTAAAGAAGAGAATTTGACTCTAGGTTATAATATAGCAGAATGTCTTGTCATGAGGAAAAAAGCCTTAAATTAATTGGTTGACATAATACGCAGATGCAACAAGCCCAGTTAATAGTATTTTTGAGTGCATGTGCCTCCCTGGCATTTAAAACAAAATAAAGCAAGGAGTATGTAACATTAACAGTAATTTAACAAATAATAATAATCTGGGGCATGAATCATTCCTTACATTCCTTTCCAGCTACAGACAATTTCTGTTGGGAAAAGTGCCATATAGTATCGACAGTGACAACAAATTGTATTGTCCAGTGAACATCTGTTTCCGACTCCCACACTGATACTGCAGGTTGGCTACTTCTGATTTAGTCTTCACAGGCTGCCCAACCACAGAGGAACTGGAAATTACTGGTACATTCAACTTTTATTATTGGAACACAGGAAAACTTTATCATCATGCTGGGAAGTTCTGTGTCTTTTGAAATATTGGAAGGAGGATTACGTGAGCACAGAAAGCCACATGCGACAGTTCTTATGAAGGAGAAAAGTGTCTGTCCATACACATGGGTATGAAAGTCTGAGATTAAAATCTCAAAATGGAACAGCATTTCTGTTTTCAAGATGTGATGTTTGATGATGAGGGGGTGGTGGGGAGTGTTTATTCTTAACAAAACCAGCAGCATTGCAAAAAATGACCGGATTCTCCCAGTCTTGCTCAAAATGTAGCATTGTGTCCATATAGAAAATATCTCTGAAAATCAAAGCAGTGTCTATAAGGCAGAGCAGACTGAGGTTCAGTTTGAGTTGCAGGCTCTAGCCCTAGAGAATTGAGCTAACTCATATTTACTGCACCAAGTTACTATGATAGCCACTTAGACAGTAAGGCTGTGTTAACTAGCTGAAATTACTACTGTTAAAAAAATCAAAGACAATACTAAGCAATTTTTTCAAAACTAAGGGGAGCTTGTTAGAATGATAAATGTCTTTTTTTTTCCCTCATAGTTATGCCACCATTGTTAGAAAAATGTTAAGTTTCACTTTGGCTGGGAAAAAGAAGAAATGAAGATACATTTTTGATAGGCACCATGTACCAGTTTGATAAAGCTCCAACTCCTGGTCTGTAAACTCTTTTACAGAGAAAGAAGGAGAGCAAGAAACTCCACTGAACTCCTGTTAACACTAATTACAGTTGCCAGCATGCAGCAGAATCAAAGGCAAAACATGTGGAGCTCCCATTGAAGTCAAGAAGAGAAGGGTATGACTTAAAGGAGAGACATGCAAATTAAAAATAAATGTGGTTCAACGTTACCAAATGAGCTACTCATGTAAATACTTGCTTTGAGGTCTAACCCTTCCTACTGGGAACACTCTCCCTGAAAGTTCATTCCTAGTCAGGAGATAGCATTGTCCTTGACCACACTTGCCAAATGAGAACCTATGTTGTGAATGATGGGTCCAAACCAGTGTAAACCAATTGCCATGTGTTTCTGTCTACTTAAAGTTACTACTATTGTTGCTGTTGTTAATATTCTTGTTGTTTATTCACTGTAATATAAACAAGGACCATTATTTTCCAAGTCCTGCATCAGAAAGGCAGTGCTATTCCTTACAGCAATTTTGGATTTCTCAAAGACTTGAAAGTCTAGGTAGAATCTTAGCAATATGGTAAATATTCCAAATCGTGTTAGGACAATCTAGGTCTCGGCCGCAGATGCAGAAAATTACCTGTTCTTGTTTTTCATGAGTGTGATATGTACTAATCCAAACAATACTCCAGTAGTATTTGTTTGTGAGCGGCTTGCTTTCGATCTCCTGCTCTTTCTTCTCTCCATATGTAGATAGAAGGTACATCAGTGACTGTGGAGTTGTTGAAAAAGAAACTGAAACTATTTGATGCTATAGTGACCTGGGTATGAGCTACACATTACTGTTGGCTTCCAGTTGCACACCAGATGGTTCACACCACCACCTAATTTAGTCTCATGTCTCCCAGCAGCCAGTCTACTACATCCCTGCCATCTCCCACAATTCTAGGGACAGGGTTGTTATGCCCTAAAACCACTGCACAGGCAAATGGGAGCAGAAACAGAAACTTCGGGCAACTGTCACCTGTTATTCTTTCTACGTGTTTTTGCTGTTACCTGAAGGAAAGATAATACTTAGGATTAAATATCTTTGTGGTTTTATTGGGGTTTTTACTGAGCTCCAAAAATACTGATATGATGACTGCTGGCCTGTATGACCCACACCATGAACCTTTTTCTAAAATATCTCCAACTTTTCCAAAAAACATGCACGAAGATTTCGAGGGCTTGTCACTGAAACCACCGACCGATTGAAGGAAAAGGTCACAAATAATTGCAGTTACTGCTGCTTATGTAGTGGCTGTGGTACTAGCACAATTCCCAAGAACAAGAAAGGAAAAGAAGAGAAAATAGATAACAAACAGGGCATTTAGAAGTAATATGTAGCAAATGAAACTTAAATGCTTGACAGGCCGCTTTACAGAAGAAAACAGAAAAATGGCAAATGCTATGAGTGAAAATAGAAATACAGTATTCAAGATCTTAACTTCTTATTTGGACAAAATTCTCACTGGTTACAGTAAAGCTTTTCCTGATACGCAGTACAAGACTGGGTCCGTAAGCACAGCCTAACTTACCCTGAAAAATACTATATACAAGACTGATTTGTTCAGCTCTCTATTTAGGAGAGCAAACTGTTATAGGTACATATTTATTTCCTTGTGCAGCGAATTCTGGCCATAGTGTGGGGCTGAGGAAGGTTCCCATCACTGTTAGTCTTTTCTGCCCATACCTTGAAGAGGGAAGAAGCAGATTAGCATGACTAGACAGCCCTGTCTCTGCCTCTCCTGAAGTGCTGGATCATCCCTGAGACTAATCAGTTGCCTAAGGGATGCAGAAAGCTGCTTCTTGAGTGGAGAGGGATTATGACTCAGCACCACCAGTCTGCACATTACTCAGGACAAACCGAGAGACCGCAGTAAGTATTCCCCAATAAATACCAGAAGGTATCCAGATGAAAAAAAAGAGATGCTGTTAACTGTAACACCAGAATAAAGATACAATTCTTTGTCACATTCAGTGTCACTTAGTCAGGGTGATGTTTCCTGTACTCAGCGAACACGCCAGTAAAAGAATTTCCTTGGCATAGAGACAACATGGAAATGTCCTTTTAAAATCAGTTAATACCAACAGAACTCATGAGCTAGCTGGAACCATTTCCTATGCTATGGAAAGAACACTCAAATAAGGTTAACCAAGACATTTCACCCTCCCAGCCTCCCCCCTCCCCATCTATTTCTGGATGTCTTCTTTTGTTCACCCTTTGCTAATTATAGTGGCCTTGCTTAGGTGATATTTATAGTCTTAAAAGAGTTGCATGACTTTTAGAACACTTTATTCATGTATATTTCCTGTGTTTATTGTTGCCTTAACTAATTTTTAAAATTAATTTTACTTGATCCAAGATTTTATTTAGCAACAAATATCAAAGTAACTTTTCTTTCAACAAATGCAAGAGCTGTATTTAGATGTAAAAAGTGTTTTTCTATTTCTGAATTTCTGAAAACAGATTTTAGTTTCTTTCCTTCTCCAAGTGATGAGTATGACAGAAAACTCCAGAATCAAACAAAATGAAATTTCTTTTTTCACTGCAGTATGGTTACTTGGTATTTTATTTTACTAATTTATCCTTTTTTTTTTGTCAGTAATGGTTGCTTTAATGAGTGGGATGTTTCCAAGACACAGTGTTAAATATTTTTTTCCCCAGACTACCTTGATGTTTTCCTAACCAGCTATAACTCAGCTTCCACAGGTTACAGAAATGGAGAAAAGACACTGAGAATGTCTACATAAAATTACATCTTCACTTTCCCACCTGCACCATGTTTTGTCACTTTCTTAGTTTTCCTTCATTCCTTCTTAAATCTGCCCTTTTGGTTCTTGCAGTGGCACTGAAAATGTGCCTGTAGTAATGCCAGTAGCAACAAATTCCAGTCCCTATTTCAAAATAGCAAATAAAGAACATTTGAAGGAAAACTTTGATGCATGCCTTTCAACTGTATTGAAAGCAGCTGGATTTGGGGAAATGTTAGAGCAAAACCGGTGGTTTAGCTTTCAGCAGAAAGGCTTCTCCTTCCCTGGATGCTGCCCCGCAGTCGGACGCGGTCAGGCGGAGGTAAGGGCGGCAGCTCTGCGGAGAGCCCCTGGCACCCGCGGCTCCCGATCGGCGCCCGTTCCCTGTCCCTGTGACACACAGGAGCCCTGGCTGGGCTGGCGAAGGGCACTCAGCCACTCGAAGGGACGGAAGCGATCGGCCCCTTCCCGGGGAGCGCCGCTGGAGCCCCTCAGCCCCTCGAGTCTGGAGGCCGGAGCTGGGCACGGCCCGCGCCACACGCCCTGCCCTGCCCTGCCCTGCCCGCGCTGCAGCGGCGCCTCGGGCTGCCAGCCCCGACCCCTTCACACGGCCCAGAGTCAGCCTCAGGTCAAGAGCAGGAACGTGCGAGAGCAGCAGAGCCGTGGCCCGAGTTAGCCGCTTTTTTTCGGCTTTTCTCCCGTGTTATTTGCGGATGCCTGCGCGGGACACAGCCCCTCGCCTCACTTGTCAGCCCCAACACCCCTCATGGCCCCACCTGGGCCTCACCCACGGCGCCATTCAAGCTCCAGCCAAGGACCAGCCCTCCCTGGGCTCCCGCGCTGCCGGTACGTGCCCTCGTCTCGTCCCTTCCGATCCTGCCGTGTCCTTGGGGCTCCCAAGGCTCTCTGTAAGGGACAGGTGGAGTGGGATAGTCCTGTGGGGGGGATGGCAGCCCCTGCCCCACAGTCAGACTGAGGCAATGGGGCTGCCGTGCCCAGCAGTTTCTGTGGCACGTGGATAGCAAATGTTTCAAATCCGTTTTATAGTGGGCCAAGATGATGTGTTGTGATTTAGCCAACATTAGCTCTGAATAAAACTGTGCTGGAATGGGAAATACTTAAGTCCTTCAGTATGTTCCTGTGCTCAGATAGCTGTATAAGGTGCCTAGCCTGTTCTGAGTGATCTTGCGATATGCAGCCCAGTTTGAAAACTCTCAGATTTAGGCCTTCTCTCCAATAATGTGTCTGATGACTGAGTGTTGTGGAAAACATATTTGTGGTGCTACGAGAGGCAGCACCAATAACACTCATGGTGAGGAACTACACAGTTTCTCACTCTCCTAGGTATGTTTTGTTCAGATGCTGTGCTTCTACAAGGTTCTTTCATATGGCTGTATAGAAGAACATCCTTTTACATGATACAGCTTCAGCAGGGCTTAACAGGAAGTCTGTAAGCGACTTATGTATGGCTGGGATTTCATCTTTACTGTAGATGATCCTAAAGGCTACAGGTTAAACGAAGAACATCCTTAAATCTGACCAGAATTGATAAATTTATAGAGGCAAACTTCCACTGTAACTGGGAGCCGTCCCATAGAACAGAAATATGATACAGGTAGTGCTAGATCTGAATGATACAGGTACTGTACAAAACCTCTGCATTGGAATGAAACAAGTTCTCTTCCTGCAGTAAGAACTACAGCCTGGTTATACGAAATGTCATAATTTGCAGATGGAAAAATGGCTCTTTTTGGGGTTTTTTGAGCAAAAGCTTGCAAAAAATGGAGATATTTGCAAGTGAAGAGCTGTCATTCTAACAATAAAAATGTGACTTTATTAAGTGAAATCAGGCAATAGATCTGATTCTTCCAAGAGACTGGAATAGTTTAATTTTTAATGTGTAAACCTCTCCATCATTTGGCAAAAAGGTCGGGCCTTCACAGCAGAAAATAACAGCTAAAAATTGTCTGAAAATACAATAGACTGTCAACATGGCTGAGCATTCCCTGTTCAGTTTCTTAGTACAGCAGTTATTGTTGGACTTAACTTTAACATCACTTTGGACTACACACAGCATGCAAGTTCTAAGGAGCACTGGTTTTTCATCTTGCCCTACAGCACCGTGATACACATTTGCTAACACACCCAGATAATCTTTCTATGTCACTGCTGGCAATTGTCAAACTTAAATTGGAACCTTACACTTTGAAGGAAAACAATGAAACTGTAATGTCAAACTTCGGTTTCGTGTAACCAATACCTCAAACTCAGATAAACTCAGTGTCTGCTTCAGGACTTGTAGCAGAAGTGGCTGTAGCTATGTAATTCCTTGTGTCCATACATCAGGCTGTCATATCTCTGCTTAGGGGCTGGCAGCTTTTGCAATTGTTGCTTGCTCAAATTTTCTCTAGTAAGTAACAAAACTTTCTTACTGCACCATGGCTATTCATGGCAACCTGGGTAGCTTTGCTGGTGAACTGCTGGGGGATAGGTGCCCTCAAGTGCAGAAGCTGTAGTTCTTCCAAACCCACCTACCTGGAACATGGTTCTTAGTCACAGCATGATGCTTAATGGGGTATTAGATAGCAAATTACTAAATCCAGGGAGACTAAACTCAGTCTCCTGCTATCAGGGGTGATAACATTCTACAGCAGAGTGAAACTGAAGTACCAGTTCTGACATGGAAGGGTATAAGAGAATGTAATCTTTCCCTTTATGCTTAATAAACATGCCAGCACCGAACAAACTATTTAGAAAGGCTGCAAAATCCCATGCCCACATGCTGAAATACAGTGTTTAATCACAGCCTTTGTTCAGAGAAGAGACAGAAGATCATCATGAAGCTTATTCTAGCAATGTGTTCCTCTACATTTTTAAATGATTGAGATGTAATTTTCTTAGATCCAGATACACTGAGGCCAGACTAAAAATCAGCAGTTACACATGACAACATATTAACTAACCTGAGTACTGATCTCAGGGGTAGTCCTGCACCTCAGTTTCTGGCAGCTTCCCTGATTGAAAGGACACTGCAGAAATTTTATTTCATCAGCTATGTGAGTTTCGTTTCCTGTCCTGATAAACACACACTACAAAGTCCAAAAGCACTTTAAGTTATCAAATTGCACTTGATTACTTAAGCCTAAATAATATATCAACCTTTCATCATCCTAAGAAAAATTTTAAGGCATTTCACTGCTGATTTTTTTTCTCAAAAAACAAAACCCCAGCAAAACCCAAAACTATTTTTTGCCATTCAGTGCTAATTCCATTTAATAATTGGATTTCTGTACTGTTATTCTTTATTTTCTATGCATTTCTTGATAGTCAACTACATGTAGACTGAAATTTCAAATGAAAGCTGATATATAGAGTATTACATTACTACATCTATCTAAATAGATTTCACAGAAGGAATTAAGAGCCTCCAGGAGTTCTGTTAATCCTATTCACATTAAGTTTGCACTTACAGAAATAAGTTGAAACTCTGATAAATATAGTTGCACTTCTGGGGAATATGTAACACAAAGCTAGGCTTTTGCTTGTTTATGAACTGCCAAAATATCTGTGATGCCACGTACAGTGCAAGTTCTACAGACAGGGTCCTTTTGAGTTATGTGATTAAACCACCATTTCTTTGAAGGCCATGGCTAATGTAAGCATGAGCAATTTATACTTACAGCAAGAAATCTGGCTTGGAACTGATACAGTGTGACATCAACCAATGGCCCAAATTTGCAAACTCAGTGAATAACTGTAGGATGAGCTTCTTTACCATGAAGTACACTGGCTCTTCCTGCAATCATTCACTACATGGTTTGTGCTCACATAGTACTTTGACCTATGACATCCTCACTGAAATAGGCAAATAAGGCAGGCTAGTATTTTTTGTGAGTCACCATTCTTTCAGTGCCTTTTTTTAAACTATTAACATTTAGTTGATTTTCTGATCCTCACCCAGGAGAAAGTATCCTGATGACTGTTCTAAAATGCAGGTCCTGTGCTTCTCCTGCCCCAGGCAGAGACTGCTTTCTTTTAAGGATTCAGGAATACTTAGCTCTGGAAGCAGTCTTTGAATTTTTCCTGATGTGGGCTGATGAGGAAAGACCAGTCCAGAAAAGCTGTCTGAATCCTTCCTTGGGGTCAGGCAGCCTTTGGACTCTAGAAACTCTTGCAATATTTTCTTTTTAGCTTTGTACAAAGACCTTTCACCTGACTAAGACAGCTGGCGACAAATCTAGCATCCCCAGGGCATTCCTGAGTTTTCTTAGCTGAGGATAAGATAGATATATCTTACTTTTATATTTACTGGGCTTTCAACAACTCCAGAATAGCAAACAAAGGCCTACTTTACTATTACTATTACTATTACTATTACTATTACTATTACTATTACTTATTACTACCATCCTGAGTCTATTGGGACCCTACCTCTATTTTATTTCATCTGTGTATAAAGAACCAAACAGAAACATATCTCATTGTGAATAAAAAAGTAATACATAATGTCAATCCCCAGAATTTATGACTTAATTACTACTTACAAAGTATTCTGACTTCACAAGACATATAGGGATGTTTGAGATTTTAGCAGGTGTTAAATTCAAATTTACTCGATTGCAATTGACTGTTTTGAATCTTACTCTGACATTATTATTAATCCTGACTAGTTGGCTTCTTTAACTTTTCCATTAGTTTCTGATATCCTACATGAAGGTGAGAGTATCTGCTCCTCAGCAAGTGTGAACATTACATACTCAAATCCATAAACAGGTCATATTCAAATGCAGTGCATGCTGTGGGTAGTTCTACCCAGTCAGTATTTTTCACTTTTACATTGTTAAATGTGTAACATATTCCAAAAGAGAATGAATGAAAATTGGTAGAGCAACAAGTGAGAAGATTGTGATAAGTTTAAGCTGGTAAAAGCTTCAGAAAATAAAGTTTTAAAACAGATTTGTTTTCATTTGATATCTCTTTAAAAAAAAACAAATCTGCAGCCAAAAGGAAAGAAAAAAGGAAAACTTAAAAGCTGTAGCTTGGTGGTGGGTTTTTGTTATTATCTCTAGGGTAAATGTGGCCTAAACCACTGACAGACTGGGACAGTATTTTTTATCATATCCTCCTCCTGAATTCTGCTAACTGCAAATCTCTACATTTGGCAGAAAGGAAAATGATTGCTCCTTTATATTAACTGAAGAGACAAGAGTTTAAGGAAAAATTTAGAATGGAGTGAAAAGATACAGTAAATAATTGCAAACATGCTGCCTGGTAACTCATACCCAGTTGTGCAAGGCATTGCTCATCATGACAAAGTCAAAATGAATTTCATACAAACCACATTTATACTTTTTTACTGTTTACTTATTACTGTTTAATTATTTGAGTAATTTAAAATTTTAGTCCCGGAGGTCTGCTAATGCACCTGTCTTATTTGAAAGACAGCTCAATATTCACTTGTTTAGACAAGTAGGAATAATAGTAAAATATCTTTTTGAGCAAATACATACTTCTCAGCTGTGAATAGATAGGGAACAAAGTTAACTGTTCTGAAAATCTAATTGCATCTTTATCACAATTGCCTCCCCTTCCTTCTGCATTTACAATCTGTCATATCCTTAGGTGGCTTTTTTTTTTACCCTCTCCCACAGGTATTCATGTCCTGTGGAGCAATCTGAAATACCTGCCTTTGCTACCTTGATCAGAAGAACCTGAAATCATGGATGGATAGAAGAGAGCTGTATTCAGGAAAGGTTTGGAAATCTTTTGTTTAATATTGTTACTGTCCTCTCAACTGAAAAGAGAGATGTTGTTACCCAGTTCTGTTAAAAAAGTAGGGTCTGATCTAAACAAGCTTTTGAAATTGAAAAGCTTAAAATTCTTAGCATTGTGTATAATCTGGTCCCTAAACTTTGGATGTGGATGGATTTCGAAGTGAGTTGTTATTGTTTTGGAATGCTGTGCAATTTTGTTTATCTTGTCCAGTTAAAAAAAATAATCTGGATATGCCAGAAGGTATGAAACTGTCTGACCTCAAAGCTTCCAAGATGCAAAGGGTACAAACATTAAGGTGAAAGCAATGCTTTCTACAAATGTGTGAAAATCAGTTCATGAGCCAAAGGCTCTACGTAGTAAATTTTTAGCATATATGTATTTCCAGAAGGCTGTGTGTACATAGTAATACATCCAGCACCAGGAGAAGTTGGTCAGAATTTTCATAAAAAAGTTCTGCATCTTTTGTGTCCATACTAGTAAACATAGCTTGGTTGAAGAATATAATCCAGGCTGAGGTTGGAGGTGAAGACCATCTCTTAAACTGTTCCCAGTGTAGCATGTTGAATGCTTATAAAATTTCTCACTTTAATAATAAATGGAATTTTAGGGCAAATCGGAACTTAAAAATTTTAGCACTGAAAGGTATATGAAAGACAGTCATTTTTAACACTGTTACTCTAGACTAAAGTACTCCCCAGTGTATGGGTAGAAAGATCTGGTCTCACATATTTACAATAGAGTCTATTGGAAATATAACATGTTCACAGTTTCAATTGTTAAATTATTTAAATTATTTAAAGCTATACCATGGCTTATAGCTGACTACAAAATTGTATACAACTGAGATAGCAAACATATGGCAGTCTTTTCCTTACTTTAATGCATTTTGATTTTCCTCTCTGAGTAAACTTCGTCTCTTCTTTCTCTTTGAATAGACTGAGTTTTCAATGATTCCTGCAATCATTCTCACGAAAAACTGGAGAGAAGCTGAAATTGTATATGCAGCATATACAGCTTGCTTTTCTTATAATCAGGCTTTATTTCATGTGTCCATGTCCTTATGGTCATGACAGACATACTGTTGTGGCAAGCTTTCTGAGTGCAGCTTTTCAATGGATCTCCCTTTTGTGCTCTTAATTCCTGTAGATTCAATTCTCAGTGAAATCCTACAGTAATTGTTACATTTGGAAGCTGAGTTATTTTCCCGTTGTTTGAAAGTAGTCAGAAATTACGGGAGGTCACAAAACTTTACAGATTTCAGTAGCAAATACTTATGGCAAAAACAGCTTTCTGTAGTAAACAGACACAGTAACTAGCAATGTAGCAGGGAAATTCAGATGTGAGTTGAGTTCATCATCCTGAGGGGTTTTTTGAGACTAAAGATTATTCTTTCCAGAGCTAATTTCTGTATCAAGACAGTGGTTAAAAACTGTAGTTCATAACTATTGTCTGATCTCAAATTTGTGGCTTAAAATTTCTGACTTGAAATTTCAGACCTGATCATAACAGACCACAAAGCTGCTTTAACAACAAGTCTGAGAAATGCAAATGGGGGAATTACGCACAGAAAGCTGTGCATGAGGATTTCCTGGGTGTGCCAACAAAATTAACAGCCTAGAGGTCATTGTAGCAGCCTAGACTAAAGGAATCCCCCATGTATCAGTAGTGATGAGAACCAAAAGGAGTCCATTAGGTATCTACTTCCTCCTTGCTTTCTGTTCCGTCCATATCCTGCTTAGGTTTCAGCCTGCACAGTTAATTAGACACACGGGAATGAATAAAACAATATCGCATTGAGAAACGGAATATTCCAAATATGGGCTTATATAAAGTGTGAATGGAGATGGACAGAAATAGCATTCCCCCATATGTTAAGTAAGGTAATGAAATAATTACATAAATGAATGTGGAATGGTGTAACAGGTGTGCTTACAGCCCTAAATACAAGCCAGACAGTGAGCGATGCTGACAGGGAAGGAGTAGAATTTATGTGAGGCCCTATGGATGTTAACAACAGTTGTGATAAATACTGAAGTACAGAAAAGATGAACTGAATACTGGATCTCTTTGCTACAGCTAATTACAGGCTCAGGTGGAAGTCAGCAGCAAGTTTCTCCTTGTAATAGTCCGCCTACTTCAAGCCAAATAAATAAGGAATGAGATGCTTGGGGGGGAGAAAACAAAACCCGTGCTTTCCTGCTTGAAGTACAAGATTGTAAGAAAAAGGTTTTTTTTCTTGACTGAATGATAATGTAATGTAAGATCGTTACCTACCTTAAGTTCTCTAAAGAAGATGCTACTCCTAGCCCACTCAACAATGGAGAAGAGCGTTTGGTCAGCCATTTTACACATAAGCCCGAATGTGTTGAGCTTCTCGTGTTTGCTTCTGTTGGCTTGCTCTTGCTGCAGATATGCCATGATTTTAGCTTGGACTTGCGGCTCATCTGGCTCACATTTCAGGAGTTCCAATATCAGATGTGGGATACTTGCTGGTGAGCTTGTTTGATAGCTATCCATGTATGAGTAGCCCATTATTGACTCTGGTGAGCTAGTGTAAGGGTCAGGGTACTCGGACTTGATAGCACGGCTTGGAAAATGGCCATAGGTTTGGTAGCCTTGCAAACTGCCATGGGGAGGCATTGTCATGCTGATCGGAGAGGTCACAAAGGGACTCCTGTCATAGTCTGTAGGAGGCAAGGCAGTATGGTTCAGAGGTAGGCCTTTAGAAGCTGAATGGATGTTCTGAATTGCAGAGGATATTGTCAGGTCAGTTGGCATTGCTTGGATCACCTGAGTCATGGCTTCCAGTTTCAGTCCATTTGCTCGGATAAGGGCTTTCTTCTGCTGCTTCAATGCCCTGTCTCTCTTGTACATTGGTCCAAACTTGTTTCGACCACCACGCATTCGGTCAGCTCGCACAGCTGTCAGGGGAGAGGAGGTCGTAAATCATTATTAACACTTGGAATCAACATTCTTTAATCAAACATGTATTAGGAAAGAGCAGAAATGTAAAAACGTAACTCTTCTTTTTTTTTTTTCCAAATTCAGAGTTGCACTTTTATTCCTAAAGAAAAGGATTTATTTTGACTTAACAAATGTCACTTTTTTCTGGTGATTTAAATGTCACATGCATATATTACTAACAAAGAAGGACTTCTCTGTACATTGATTAGGACACAGGGACAAACACAATGGATGGCTACAGGAATTTCACACCTGCTATGGGATCATGTGGAAATCTCAATGTACATTTGGGTTTATATCAAGCTACTATGTCATTAAGAAACAAGGGCTGAAGTCCACAATTTGTCTGAGACGTATCCAGCAGACCACATTGTCTCATTATAATCATTCCATTACTGCCTTCCACCGCAGCAAAACATCTGAAATGTAAATTGTGAAATGTTCAGTAGTCACAAAGGAGAATACATTTCTCTTGGCAAAAAGGGAGCATTTCCTTTTGATGATTCTGTTCAGGTTGGTGTAAAACTTTGAGATTTCTAGTAAGCTGAACAGCTCTATGGAAATGTTTAGCTGCAGTTGGAATGTGCAGAGAGAAAGCTGTCAGCTTGCTGCCTTCCACATGGAAGATAGAAGTGAAACAGAAACTATTGACACTGTTCTGGCTTATAATATCTCTGGAATTAGAAATAATTAAAACAAATCCTACTCAACAGCTGCCTTGGGAGTCATACTGGTGGTCTCTGTCACAGCAGTGTCTGTCACCATGGGATATATGTAATGGACTAGTGAGGAGCTTTCACCAAGCCCACCTTGCCCAATGGCAATTTGATTGAAAGAGGAACCTTTGACAGCCTGGTGACATGTTGAGACTGCTGAGATAGCTGGAGGTTAAGTTCTTGAGCTTTTTATCTTAGGGATTAGTAGGACATTAAAAATTTATTATGAATGCTAGATACGCATCATATTGTACCTTATTGTAAGGACTTTAACGTTTAATGATTTTTTTTGGTCCATGGTAATTTATGAAGCAGACTTTTAAGGCTATATATATCACTATCAGGGAAATACACATATAATGTCACAAGTATTTACAATTAGGAGAGCACATGTTCTCCAAATTTTCTAAACAAGGGAAAAGAAGTTGTATGGATGTGTATATAAGGAAGCTAAAGTACATTTTCTGCAGTACCTTTAAAACTCCAGGTGCTTTGCTTGAATTTGTAGGAAAAATGAGCTGCCAGTATTGCTGCTGAATGTTGACTTTAAACAAAATGCACAAAATTAATTACATCACTAGTAAATGTAATTAATTTTAAATCTCTATACACAGTATCCTCACAGGTACTTTGCAATTAAAAACTATGAGCCAAATTGGATTACCAAGTGCTTTTGTATAACTCCTACTTAAATTTAAGGTGAACTTTATGTAATCACGGAAGACAAAATTTGGTCTTGTATCGTCAGCAAGTGAGAGGAGTTAAAAGTAGGAGTAGACAAATGTATTTTATGCTTCTTCTTAATGCCAACAATGACAAAAGGATTCCACATGTCCTGTAATTGTACTATTTGAATTTAGAAGCACATGCGGTGATTCAGGATGTTTGGTGCCGTGTGTCAGTGCTAGCTCTGTCTTGTGGGCAAATACAACAGTATGGAATCAATCAAACTGCAGGAGGCTGATTTTTCTGTTTGTTTCAGTTATATCAACAGCTTTCCTTTGCCAGAGCCTGGTGTCTGAGTCTTATCCTTTCTGGTTCCCTTCATGGCTTATGGTTTTCCTCCTTGGCCTGATTTTTCCCGGTTAAGCATCTAGGGTGAATGTCATTTCAGTACAATTGTAACAAGAAGGAATTTAGGAGCTTGTCCTTGGTCAAGGGAAAATGTCATCTGCTGTGAAATCTGAATTTTAATATTTTATATATCAAAGTTAGAATGAACTATGTATGATTCACTAATTCAAGTTGATGGTATTTTTGCATTCGGTTATCTCAAAGGGCATTGTACACTTTTCATTGTTCTCTGTAGATGAGAAAGTGAAATGAAGTCAAAAAGTGTACTTCAAAATGCCTTATTCTCTTTCAGTTGCAATAGCCTTGCAGGTGTATCATCACAAAAATATAGGACACAACTTTAGAGATTATTTGGTTCCTTAATCTCAAAGGCAAGTCAGTGTGAGAAAAACCCTTATTTCATCTGTTTCTTTTGTTCTGCCTTCTTGTCAGAAGAATATATGTAAAAACCCCCAAACAACCCAACCCTAGATAAAATACAAATAAAATCAGATCTCTCTTCATACCAAATGTAATAATTATTTTTTCTAATCTGGACACTTGTTACATATTTTATGTTTGATCTAAATTAAGTCTTTTTAAAAAGATGCAAAGTTATTCAATCTACATCCATGAAGTCACAAATTAAAAGCCTGAAATATCAAACTATATACTTGTATGACAAAATGGATTATGGTTTTGACTGGTTGCTAAATGGTAGTGATCTACCATTTACTTATTAGATTTTTTTTTATAAAGCAACAAATTCACTGAGCATACAAAGTAACCTTTTATTATAATTTCAAAGCCATAAATATATAACTTGTATATAAATATAAAATACAATGCAGTAACATCTTATCCTATTATTTTATAATATAGTTGAAGATACCAGCAAGACTATGGCTCTTACCTTCCAATTTCATTCCAACACTTAGACATTTTTGAAATCGACAGTAAGGACATCGTTTTCGCTGTGTTTTGTCAATCTGGCAATTCTGATTTTCTATACATGTGTACCTTTTGTTATTCTGGACTGTTCTCTTAAAGAATCCCTGTATGACAGACACAAAAATTAGCCTGTTTTGCTTGAACGTGTGTTTCAGCATTTTATGGAAATCACTGTAATACAATTTTCAGATGTCATTTGAGCACTTACAAAGTTACATAGTTTATTTTAAATTAGTCAGCTGAGCCCAGGAGAAAGCCACCAGAATCCAGAGGAAGTTTTCTTGTGTTAGTGCTGTGTTTTATAGACTTAAATGCCAAAGCTTGGTAAGACTTTAAGAAGGCTGTAGCCTTCTGTGCTTCTAACACTGCTGGCAAAATAGTGACACTGACCGGTTCCTATCGTATCCTTTAATCATTGCAGAATTATTAAAGTCTTCCTTTTAAAGTAGTTTTACATGAAATAAGTAGGAACACTGTTGCAAAGATAAGAGAAGTACAGAGTACCTCTGGCTATTCTACATCCCAGTGGGGCATGTTGGAGGCACAGTAAGTGCTTGTCATTCACTTCTCATTGATTATTTTTTTAGTGAAAATATAGTGGGCTAAGTTAATTTTTCCATGCAACTAAATGTTTTAAATTGCATTGTTCTAGCAAAGGAGTTTCGCTTACAGTGCACTGCTTAAATAACTGTAAAAAACCTTTAAAAATTTTTACATGAAAAATCTGACCTGTCATAAATTCACCATTATTTAAACCTTATAGAAAAATAGACCAACACAGGTATGTTCACTTTTCTATATGTTAAATGGTTACTGGACTTTGTGTGTCAAGTGAGCTCTGACAGTTACAGTTTGCATGAAAAAAGTGCATGGTCATTATAATCACAGAAATTTACATTGCAATATTGAAGGATGAAAATAAAAATCTTAAGAAAGCTGCATTAGATTTTGGAAAGCTGATCTGCATTGAGGATAATCTTCCTACTTTATCCTCCAGAAAAAGAAATACTCTGAAAATATACAAATCAACTAAAACCAGTATTTAGGACAGTTAGGAGTGAAAGTTGTTCTAGAACTACATCACAACAGCAAAATACTTAAAAGCAATGACAAAACTACAATGCAAACCAGTCCAAGTTGTTTCCATTTGTGCAGATGTCTCTCTCAAAGAGACTTTTAAGTCCTAAAGCTTTTTGGTGGTTAATTATTTTATGTGAATGTATTAAGAAACATATCAGAAATTACCCAAATTATTATACATCTGGTTTATTTAATTATCCTTTTTTTTTCTGTCTATATTTGAAACATTTTTGCTGTGCATGTGTTTTTATGGAGTAATTAGTACAGAACCTTGCAGCTTTCACAGGTGAGAAGTCCATAATGGTACCCAGACACTTTGTCTCCACAGACTGGACACAGCTCTTCAAGGTCTTCATCATAAGAGTAATTCACCATTTTAAACTGAGACACTGGGGGAAAGGAGAAATAGCACATTCAATTAGAATTTACATTACTAATTCAAATATTCTGCAACTTTTCTCATCTAGAGAAAAAGCTTACTTAAACAAGGACACCACTGAAAAGAGAGAGAAAAAAGTTTTATTTTAAAAACAAATTGCATGGAGACATGCAACTTTCCATCATCAGCAAGTCTGCATGGTACTTAACAAGTGTAACAAAACACATCAGCTTCTAAGTTTTATGCTCTAAATATTTATACTTAAAGAGTGCCTTTAGCCTAGTCCTTACTTTATGGAATCACAAACTGAAAAAATTCATTTAAATCCGAAAAGGATCAGGAGCAAGCTTTAAAGAAGCAGAACGAAACTTGTATATTGTAAACTTGTATATTTCACTTGTATATTGAAAGTAATTATTTTCCCTTAAAGTTTTCTTTCAACATCAGCCCGTAAATTTTTACCTCGACTAAACCTGTATCTCACAGTGCACTTTTGCACTGCATGAAATCCAAGGTAGTTGCTCACAAAACCAGTTTAAAACGGCCTCCCCCGCGCCTCCCAAGCCCGTCGTCTCGGGGTGACCACCACCCCTGCGGGCCGGGGCGAGCGCTGCGTGCCGGCACCCCCGGCTGCCGCAGCCAGCGGGTCCGCGGCCACGGGGGAGACGCTTTTTAGCTGTCCACGTGTCGGCAGAGGGACAGCGAGCCGGGACCGCCGTGCTCGGGGGATGCGGCCAGGGTCTGCCCGGCCGGCAGACCCCGCGTCCCCGCTGCCGGGGGCTGGCGTGAAACCTGCACGCAGGGGCCGCCTGAAGTTTCCGCTGCTGGGGGAAACGCAGGGAGGAGCCGGCCGTCAAGAGGGAACGGGGGGCTAAAATATGCGGAATGAAAGCACGGAGCACGGTTACTCGAGCCGGGGTCCCCTCGCAAGGAGCCCAGTCAGCCGCTCCGATTATTCCTAAGAGGAAACTCAGCTGCTCAATCCAGGGCCGGTTTCCTTCCCCTTCCCTGCGGCTAAACCTCCGACCTGCTCGGCGAGCACCGTGGCAGCGGAGGACTCTTGAACACAGCAAGAGGCTCTGGGCATCGCCCTTGGACTGCTTAGGATGTCGCCTCTTTGTCTTTAACTCCGCGGCTGCCACAGTTCGGGGGCACCGGGGCGGTCAGACTCCGCCCGAAGCCCCCGGCCCGGCTGTCCGGCTTGCCAAGGCAAGGGGCTGCGCCCCGGCGTTCGAGGGAGCTCGGGGACACTGTCCCACCGTCACACTGCCGGCAAACGTTTCCTGAGCCACCTCGGCACGCCTGGGGATCTCCGCCTGTCAGCGGCGTGGGGCGGACACGGGGCGGCCGCAGGCGGAGGAGGAGGAGGGTCCGGCCCTCCCCTCTGCTCCCGCGGTCGCGGCTCCAGGGTCCGACGCTGCGACGAAGTTCCCCTCCCCGTAGGAAAAACCAAGTGGGAAATCAGGGCTTTTCCAAGCGCCGTGCGGTAGCACGGGAGCCTCCTCCGCGGGAGAGGAAAGGGGCGGTCGGGTCGCCCCCACTACCTCCGAGGTCCCCAGCCCACTCTGCCCCTACTTCCCAGCAGGCTCCCGAGAGGAGAGGGGATCATTTCTCAAGAGCAGCCGGGACGGGAGTTTCTGCCCCGGGAGAGTCGTGCAGGACGGGGCGGGCAGTGCCCGCATACCGGGCTGCCGGCTCCAAAGCAGGGAGCCAACCCTCGGCGGGGTCTGCGCCGGCTCCCTCGGCGCACCACTCCGGCCCCGAGCAGGGCACCGGGGATAGTCCGGTTCCGCCACCCCACATAGACATTTCCAGCGCCATCCCAGCTCGGGCATCCCTCTGCCTTCCTGGGTACCCCGCAAGGGCGCAAATCCGCCACGGACTCCGGAGCTCTCTCCTGCGAAGTTTCGCGACACCGCCGCTGCCACCTGCACGGTACCTGTGGGCGCCGCACCCGCGGGACAGAGCCCTCGGGTCCCGTTCCGGGACGGTGTGTGACACACGGGGTGCTCGCCAGAACTTTCACGCGTGCCATAAACTTCGAGGCAGTTTTGCGCGGAACGGAAATTAGACCGAGATCCCCTGGATCTGCAGCGGGGCCGGGCAGTGTCCGACGGGACGTCTGCACCTCAGGGAAGGCTCCCGCCGGCTAGATGCTTGACGGCTCCTCGGCCCCGTTTGCACCTTCTGAGCAGGGCCTTGTCGTCGGCCCTGGCGCCTCGGCCCCCCGGTGCCCGCTCGAGTCACCCTGAAAGCTGGCCCGCGAAGGCAGGGGCTCGGCGGGGCGCGGAGCGGGCGGTGACGGGGCAGCTCACGAACAACTGCCGCAAACTTTTTTGGCAGGACGAAAGGGCGCTTTGCCGAGGGAAACCCGAGCGTGCGCGGAGGGGGAGCGCCGTGCGCCTCCCCCCTTACCTTGCATGTTTTCCGGCATCTGCCCCTGTTCCCCATTCGACCGGGCGAGTCCCAGGGCCTCCGTTTCCACTTTGGGTAGCATGACAAGGCGGCTGCGGGCCGGGCTGGGGGCTCCGTGTCCGTCCGCGACACCAGCACCTGGACACGGCAGCACAGATTTAGCTGGAGCAAGGGACGCTCGTCGGCTGCTGCCTCTTCCCCCTCTTCCTGTTCTTCCCTCCCTCTGCTCCACGCCAGCCCTTGCCCAGCTGCGGCGGGAGCACCGAGCGGCCCCGGCCGCCGGGAAGCACCGCCGGGTGCCCGCGGCTAGGGGAGCCGCGGAGCGGTAGTCGGGCTGCAGGCGGCGGGCGGCGGACGAGAGAGAAGGAGGAGGAGGAGGAAGACCGGGGGTGCCGGGGAGGAAGGAGGAACCCCGGGAGCCCGCAGCAGCTCCGCCCGGGGCTCAGTACGGCGGCAGCCCGGCGCCCCGATCCATGCGGAGCAGCACAGTGCACAGGAGCACTCTGCCGCCGCTGGTGCTGCTGGACAGGGTTCCCACCCCCGTCCCCCTCCTCCCTTCCTCCCTCCTCCTCCTCCCCCTCCCTCTCCTCCTCCCCCTTTTCCCCTCGGTACAAGTGCGGAGGTGCCAAGTCGGGACCTCTAGCCCCGGGCCCGCGGGGAGGCGCTCCCGGAGCCCGGGGGGTGCAGGGAGCGAGGTCTCCGGCGAAGGGGGGCCCCGACACCGCGACTGCAGCCAATAAGGCAGAGGCGGGATGAGCAACACCCCCCGCGCACACACACACACAGAGCACACACCGTGGCCCAGTGAAGTCACCCCCTACCCGGTTCTTAAACGGGGCTGCGGTGTGAGGGTCTGGGCTGCTGCTTCCCCTCCCTTCCCCAGCGGAGCCCGACGGGCCACCAGCCTCGCCGAGCTGGGCTACGCCTGCTCTGCCTTCAGCGGCCGTGCCTCTTTGCCAGTGGGCAGCCACACTCAATCTCTCTTGGGGCCGGAGGGGCAATGCCTTCGCCCGGCCAGCGGCGGCTGCGGAGACCCCGGCCCTCGCCTTCCTTCTTGAGCGGGTGGGGTGAACAGCGGAAACCCCAGCCCTTGCGGCCACGTTGCCGCCGCCCAGCCCTGGGGTCTGATACAAGCAAGCGGGAACCGCGTTGGAGCTCGCTGTACCTATTCAGGCTTTTCGGGTGTCCCTTCTCTAAGCTTCTTGCGAAGTCGGCCAGTGTCAGCCGCATCGTTTGCACAAAAGCCAAAGCCCTGGCAGAGGCATCCCTTGAGCCCTTTTCCCCGATTCATAGTGCAGCAATCGGCACTCGTTTGCAAGTTGTCCCAAAGAACTCGTTTCTCGCAAGCGGGTGCCTCAGCGGCGAGAGCGTTGCGGGGGCTCCGGGGGAGACTGAGTGCCGACCGCCCGGCGAGCCGGGCCAGAGGTCTGCTTGCCCTCGTTGACCTTTCCGCCCCTCTCTCGCCGGGACGGTCCGGGGCGTTCCGCCCCGTTCCTAACTGCGCCGCATAGGTTTGATGGTGTGGGATGAACGATATTTGCACCTTGGAAAGCATCCGAGCCCCTCATCCAAGCGCTCTGTTGCCCGTACTCGTCTGACTCTTTAATCTGTATACAGTGCTGTATATATTAAGAGCTGAAAATGTTTGGCGATGAAAATTGCTTCCGATGGAAAGTGGGGCGCGGGTGTCTCCAGCGCGGAGTATGGCATTTCCCATCGTCTGGGAGAGAGATAGTAAAAACTGGCGGTTGTAACTTATTCAGTAGTGTTGATGATCGCAGGGTGAACCCGCGCTGGGACAAGCATTCCGCACGCAGAGAGCGGACTCGGCTGTGCTCTTAACTTTTTGCATCCAGTAGCTGGGAGACCTTTGCTAATTCAACGCAGATTCTGAGCCAACCCAAGACCCGCACCACCGGACTAGAAAAAGTCTTTTCTCCCTTCCCTGTGCAGCGTTTGATAATTAGGGGATGGATCCAACGTTCAGAGAGGCTCGGACCTCTCTGTCGCCTTCCATTCTCACCTTTCGCCATTCCCCCTCGGACAGGAGCGCGAGCGGGCGAACGATACCAACGCGTTATTTCTCAAGTTATAATTTCACAATTTAACAGGACGTCTGCGAATAAGTTTTAGGACAGCAATATGGTGAGCTGCAGGAGCGAACAGCTCGATGGCTAAGACGAGGTGGCTGAAAACCATCTAGAGAGAATGACTCCGTTTCTAGCCAGAAACAAGTTGGGCTGAGACCCTGTCTCGGCCCTTGGGAAGTTATTCCCAGGAGCATTAGTTACAAACAGTCCCTGTCAGGTGTCACCGTGTAGCATCGCCCTGCGCTGAGCCCGGGCGGTTCAACGCTGGCGGCGACAACGGAGCAGCGCCGGCTCCGCTCGCTCCCCCGGGCGCCCGCCGTGAGGGCTGCGGGTCGGGGGTCTCCGGGCCGGGGCCCTCCGGCCTTCCGAGCCTGCAGCCGGGCCGCCTGGGCCCGACGGGCGGCCAGAGCACGCCGGGGGCGGCTCGCAGAGGAGCGGCGCCTCCTCGCAGCCCTTCCCCGCAGGAGAGGAGTTGTCAGAGCACAGCCCCAGGTGCATTTACAGCAGAACATCGGGACACCTGCGGACCTGGGTCCTGCAGCCCGCTGGGGACAGCCGGTCCCCTCCCTCCCGCTCGCCGCCGGGTGGGTCACGCCGCTTGGCGACGCCCCGACGGGGCGCTCCGTGCTGCCACTCTCGTTACTGCTGCTCCGGGAGGGCAGCCGCGTTTGGGAAAAAGCCGGGAAAGGAAACGCCGCATCCGGACAGGGCAGGCGAAACCAGCTTGAGTGCTGCCGGGGTCAGGCGGGCTGCGGCCCCCACGGGCACGGCGGCCAAGTGTCCCCGCACGCTGGTGGCCCGCGCAGGGCCGGCTCTCCCTGGACAACACTCCCCCGCGGGTACGGCCCTAGCACCGCTCCCTGGGCTCTTCCCTCCTACTCGGGGGCTTAATGTCATTCTGCCTGGGAAGTGTCTGGAGTGAGCTCCAACCGTACATGGCAAAGTCACTCTGCGAGCTATTGCTGTGGATGAAAATACTTTGGAGTGGTTATTGCACGTCCACATTTCTCCGAAGTAACAGTTTAGGGCAGTACATATTATAAATGATACCTGGTCCCTTGTGGCTACATTTAATTTAACATGGAGTTCTAGCTCTCACGATTGCCTTGAGCAACCTTAATTACCCTTTCTTCTAATCTCTTCTCCATTCCTTACCAAGTTCTCCAAACTTTTTTTTTTTTTTTTTTAATGCGATTTCTCTCCTGAGTTTCCCTGCCTTGTTCTGACTTTGCCTGAAGGTCTTGATTGACGCGTGTAATTATAATTATAAAAGATGATGGCTCGGGGAGCCTCCAGCAGCCTTGATTAGTACAAGGAACAAGACCTGGAATACTTTATACTTCCCTATTTAAATGTATGTACATTTACATTAAAAAAACCCCACTCTCTAATGTTAAATAATCTGAAGCTTTTCCACCTCTTTGTTTCCAAGGTAGAGGCTTCAGTGTGATATTTCAAGGCAAGCTCCGATTGCTTACAGCTTCCAAGAGGCCACAGAACCTGAGCAAATTTCAAAGTCTTTTTCCCTAAGCAGAGACATTTCCAGCTTGGAGGGGTCTGCTCGATGAGAGACAAATAACATGCTCTCCTCGAGCTTTGTGTCGGGAGGTGTCCTCGAGAATATTTGATTTACCTTCTGTGCAAAGTAGCGAAAGTGAACGCTCGTGGGGTGGGTTGAGGGGGGAGGGGGGTAGATGTTCAAGAAAAACGTCCCAGGAGCAAATGAAATAAATAAATAAGTGGAGGACTGAAACTCTTCTGCTTGGAAGTCTAAATTCGAAACCGATCAAAAAGACTTAAAGGGAAGTATTTAAGGAGAGAAATCCGCATCCTGTCTTCCTTTCTCTCCCGCTGAACATTCCCGTTTGCCGCCAGCTCAGAGCCGCTCTGAGCCGTCACTCAGTGAAAACAGTGACTTCAGCCAGGCTCGGGGAAGAAGTCAGCACCACGCATCCTGTCCCCGGCACAGCGACGCAGCCTCGGGCACGGGCTGTCACTGCCACTGGCACGCAGTGGCGCAGCAGCGGGCACAGAGGGGCGCGGCCCCGGCAAGTTCCCCGGAGAAGGCAGTGTGCGGCAGTGCGGCAGGCACGGGATCCCTGAGCAGCTGGGAAAGTTCAGAACGCGAGTTTGCTGCTCCGCCTCACACACCTCTCACGCCCAACTTTACGAGACCGTTTACACCAGGAAAACCACGGCCAAGATAGCTCCTCTCCTCTCCTCTCCTCTCCTCTCCTCTCCTCTCCTCTCCTCTCCCTTTCATCTCATGCCTTCCCCTTGGTCCTTGTCATAATCAGATCACCCCTATAGTATGAAGGGCAGAGTACCTCGGAACCTTCCAAACCCTGTAGCCAGTCTCCTCTCATCATTTTGCTGAGGCAATATTGTATTTAGCTCCTAGGGATTCATTAAATGGAGGTTGCTAGTGCCTCCAAATCAGGCTTTAGGAAACAAACTGTCCCCTCTAGGAAAAAAAAAAAACAACAAACCAAAAACAAACAAACAACCCAGAACAAAAATCCCTAACTTACAAAATTAACCCACCCCAAACACAAAAATACACTTCCACCCACTTTTTCTTCTTCTTCTTTTTTTGTTTGTTTGTTTGTTTTGTTTTGTTTTTGATCCACTGTCAGCAAAACAGAGTGGATGCCTCAGACTGAAATACTGTTGTAGTAAAACGCACGCCACAGAGGATTACGACTGTGCCTGTTGCCTTTTTTTTATGCAGCTAATCATTCACTGTTATTTTACGGAGACGTCGTTCCGCTCTGGTCCGGCATAGAGAGCCATTTCCAAACGGTCAATTATTGACCGAGAAGCTATTTTCCAAGCCTGGCCAAGCTCCTGCTGCCCGCCGGAATGCACTGCTGCGTTATGAACACCTGGCAGCAGCGCGATGCAGAATGACAGGAGACTCCGGAGAGAGGAGTGAGCGGGGCCGAGTGAGTGGTAAAGCATCGCTCTGATTGCCTTTCTTTTATTGCTAAGTGAGTCATCAGTGAGGTGTCGTAACACTTCATCGCGTCCCGCCGCCGTCTGCCCCGTCCCGCCCGGGTCGGGGCGCAGGGCCCCGCCGTGCCCCCATGAGCATCGCCTGCTCGGGGCGCGTTCCCTCCCGCGGGCCGCCCGCACTTGTGTGGGCAGGGACGGCCGGGCAGTTCTTGCTGCGAGGCAGCTTTCCGACCGGCATTCTGCTGAACTAATGGGAAGGCGTGGAAGGGCTGAGGCATCCCCGGGCGCCCTTGGGGACGCGGTGAGCCGTGCCCAGAGCTGGCGGCAGGGCTTCCCTGGATCGATCCGATCAGCAGCGAACTGCACTCTATTCCACGCGACACTTAAAGATCCAGTTTTGCAAGCAGGCACTCTGCTAGAAATTCCACACCCACCCCCTCCCTCCGCCAAATTACATGAATTCTGTAGGGAAAACGCCTTCTAGTCCCGCACAGCCTGGACCTGTTGCCGCTCACGGTGCGACGGGGAAACGCGCTCGCTGTGATCGTTGCTGTCTGCCGCGGGGGCGGCGGCTTCCCCGCAACCGGAGGCGGGGAGGAGAATCCAGCAGCGGGGCTCCTTTCCGCGGCCGCCCGCCCGGGAGCAGAGCCGCTGCCCCGCGGCGGCTGAGGGACTCCCCGGACCATCCCGACGCTCCCTCCCGCTGCCATCCCATCGCCTCTTCCCAGCAATAATAATTACTTTTCTGATGAAGCTCTTTTTTTTTCTATCTGTGCTGCCCTTTTGGAGCCGAGTGTGGAACCTCTAGTTAAAAAGCTAGACCTTAGTCTGGAAATAGAACTCCAAATATATTTGTATATACAGCAAGGCTCCTGTCAGGGCTGAGCACTGGTCTCTGTATCATAAGAGATAATTGATTTCTATCCTGCACAGACAGGCTTAAAAATGAAATTTCTTTTGCTGAGGCAACTGACCTTGATCTGCTGGTGGGAAAAAAAGATGGTTTAGGTCTGCTTCTTCCCTCCCCCTCCCCCCATGTTTCAAAGCTTGGAAAACTTTATTTTAAAATAATTTTACAGCTGATCTTTATAATGAAAAAAGTTTAAGTTCATTCATATCTATCTGTCTCAAGATTTATCCACACATAATGTAAAATCATAAACTATGAGAAGATAAAATAGGCATAGTTTATACTGAGAAATCTTGATAAGGATTGTGTACACATGCATGTCTGTTCATTGTACATAAGAAGGTATTAATATATATTAAGGTTGCATATCTATGTAATATATGTAATGTACTCATGTAATATGTGAGTAAACTCTAGACATTAATAATGATCTGTCATGAGAAGTTTTAATGGGTTTGCCTACAAGACAGACAAGCACACAACCCCTCCTGCAGACAAGTCTTCCTTTTCACTCTATATATCTAAGACAAGTTTGAGCATGGACAAGTAGCTTGAGGCGTTTTGTCACTAGTGGAGATCTCCCTCAGAAGACCCCAGGCATCATTGTTATTTTGCCTCATGTATTTTGGTATTTAAAGCCAGACTAACAGAAAAAATTGGATGCAAATGTAAATACTGCCCCTTTTGTGGATAGCTCATTTGCAGTATAAGCACAGGGAAAATGGGAAGAAAATTGATAAAAGTAAAGAGTAACAGCAAAGTCCACTGATGTAAAAAAATAACCTATGGCATGTCTTACAGTCCTCACACAGCTCTAACTGTTCACTTCTGTGGAAGCTTTGCCTGCAGAATTGCTGGCCAAAATCCTAATCCAGACTTTTAAAGGTAGTATGTGCTGTCTTTGTTAGTCATATGAAAATGCCACTACTCCTATTACTACTAAACATAAAAACCAACTTTGCTAAACTCATGAGCCCTAATTATAGTACTGTTAACTGCCTGAGGACATACATTAAAATTAAGATGGCAGTAGGTATTCTACAAGCTGATAAATTTCACAGTTGGAAACTACAAGTAGATTATTTTTCCTCTTATATAACCATTTTTTAAAATTAATGAAACAGTTATTTCTGTTAAATAATCATAACTAATACTTATGAAAATTGCATAGTGTCCCTGATTACACTAAGACAAGAGGCTGATTACAGGAAAAATAAAACTAGTCAAGTATCTTTGTATTGCTTCAGAATCTGGTAGAAGAAAAAAATCATGGCACTTCCATAAAAACATTTATAAGTCCATATGTTGTTTGTCATCTGGAAGGTAGGATGTACTACTAAGATTTTGTGAATTCTAGCTGCCTCTTTGATCATATGACTATAAAACAAAAGCAGGTGTCAACAACCGGTAGTGCCCACTCACACTCCAGCTCCAGCCTGGTTGTGTTTGCTCTCCAAGGGAGGGATCCACTGCCATTTATATCAGTGGAGTCTGATTTGCATTCATGGGAGCTGGAAGATGCCCTCCTTGCTGGGAGGAAGCTGTGACATGTTTATAACAAAAACTAACTTATGGCCAGAGGGGTGAATGAATGCACAGGGTGCATCCTGCGAAGTTCCCTGACAAGCGCAACTCTCAGCCTTTGTGGTGGGAAGCAGCAAGTGTCCCTGGCCTGAGGGGCTGGTGGGCTGTGGGTGCAGAGGCTGTGACAGCCTCTCACAAACCCACCTGCTCTGCCGTGGTTAGAAAGGAAAAAGAGAAGGAGATGCCAGGAGGGACTGGACAAAAGCGAAAGGCTAGGGATAGGATTTACTCTTATGAGCACATGACCCTACTGCTGATTGTACTTATACCCTGGGAGGACAGCTTTAGCTTTTTCTCCTAGAGAATTACTCTCCAGTGCAAATAAAAACAGAATCTGGCTCCTTCATATTTGGTTCCCCCAGCTCCAAGCAGAGGCCCTCAGATTGGTGCTGGTTACATTTAACCCTTACAGGTACATGGTGATTAGTTTACAAGGCTGGGTTAGGTGAGCTTTTCAGGGATGCTACCATGGGTTCTGGCTGAGCAGTGTCATGCAAAGACAGAATCCTCCCCCTGACTCAGACCACACAGGATTTTGGAAAGTTTCACAAGATTTAGACCTATTTTTTTCTGGACCATGCTTTGTGAATCTGTCCTGGTATATTTGTGACACAGCACATGTATAAGTGGTATGGTGACAAGAGTCTCTACTACTCCCACCAATCTGTTTTCTCATATCCACATGATTTTGGGAACCAAGACCTGTCAGTCTTCTGGAAACCATGAAAATGGCACGTAATTGGTCTAAATATCACAGGTGAGTGTCTTATTTCCCCTTCTCCTAGGGTTGTATCCTTTCACCTTAAGAAACCTTATCTGAGTGACCACTCTTCAGATAACTGAGATGTATAATTATTTTACTATCCTGCAGGAAAGGGAACCAGAGGGTCCCTCCCTAGCAACCAGAAAGAGCAACAGTTAAACCAAGGCCTGGCAGGGAAGCTCGACTTGCCACCTTTTCCACGTATTTCAGGGGGCAGAGCTGTGCAGAGGAGCACCCCACACCTGTAGGGAATCACAGGGGCTCTGAGGGGACATCTGATTGAAACACAGTTGGGTCCAAGGTGGGAGCCCTTCCCTGGGAGAAGCAGCAGCTCCACCCAGAAGATAAAGATCATCTATGCTTGAGGTTATTTCCTGCAGCTGTTGCTGCACCCTCCATCCCCACGGTCCCAAAGCTTCCCTTGATGGCAAGGTGCCCACATCACACCCAGCATCAGGGTGAACTCCTCGCCTGCCATGTGATGACGCACTTTGGGGCAAGTGGAGGAAAGCGTGCCCTGATTCTGCATGTGGGCCAAAGATCTGTTCTTTCGTCCCTGCCAGGAACTGCTGTGCTGAGGCACAACCTTGCAAAACCCTGGTCTGTGGAACCTGCAGTGCTGCTGGGCTGGCTTGTGAAGCACCTTCTGCTCCATGAAGAAGAGGTTTCCCTCAGTAAGCCTTCTCCAGCCCTGCTTGGCCCCAGTCTCAGCCTGGGCACACTCTGACGGGATAGGGGATGCTCTTGTCCTGGCAAAGGAAAGACACCTTGCTCCAGGAGTGTGGTGAGAGACAGAATGGCCTGAGACAGGAAATGTGTGGAGAAGGGCAGGGAGGTGGTGAGGACATGCAGCCCCTGGGGCAGGGCCACAGCCACCACAGCCTGGGAGAGCTGGCTGTGCAATGCCCCTCGTGCCTGTAAGCCAGAGCAACCTGTGCCTGATGGCTTTCTGACAGGGAGCGGGTGCTGTTTCCATATGCTACTGAATGTATTCACTTCTTTGCTGCTTTGAAGTCTTAACTGACTTTTATGATCCAGCCCACCCCTACTGAATGACATATCTTAATTTTTAGCTCTAAGAAAGAATCTGCATTTGACAGAAACTACAGTATTACTGAAAAGACACAAAACCATTCCTGAGGTTTTCTTCAATATGAATGACCAGGCCAGAAGGAATTTAAATCTAGTTTTTGAAAACGTTTCTACATGCACATGCACATGCACAATTTCACAGTTATTATCAATTGTAATAGATAAAGATACTGTTAATTATCCAATTATAGAGATTTGATAATTGCATTATCTCTAGAGAAAAATGTTATTCTATGGATCATCGTCTGTTTTCTTATATTTTTACACGGTATCATAAAATTCTCTCTCATCTAAATATATGTGCAAATTAATCATGGGCTTGCCCAATTGTAGTTCTTTTTTCAGTTTGGGCACCCACAAATCTAATATATTTATGCAGAATCTTCAAAACAATTAGAAAACTGTTACTTACCACCTGATGTAAGTCCATGTTTAACGGATTCCTGTATGATGGCTGTGTGAGAACCAGAAGACATTATTAGGTGTAAATATATCGTACCCTTGGGTACAAGGGGTACAGCATTGAGTACAGGAGAGGTGCAGCCTGTAAACTTTTCTGGCCTTGAGACTCAGGCTATAATAGGCTTCAGTGAAAGTCGGTGTGATGAACAACAACAAAAAAATTATCCAAGAATTCAGAAAGTAACAAGCATGTCTTTGAGTGGACTCTGTACTTTTTCCAGCATTAGTGACCTGCTGTAAACCATGTATCCCATTTCATGATAGTCTCTAATCAGAAGAATTGGAACTTGTGATAGGTTTGGCACCATCACGTGATTTAGTACAGCTTGATAAGAGACCCTGTTATAAAGTGACAGCAAAAGAGATAAGAACTGTTGGCAGATAATGGCAGAGAAATGATTAACCTAGAGTGGAGAGGTGCTATGAAGCCCAGAGAGGGGAAGGTTGTAAAGTTGTGGGGTCATAAGATCATTCTGAGTGGATGAAAAGCCATACCAACATGAGCATAGTGTCTATAAACTCAGACTTGTGACCTGTCTTCTTGATGTCATCACCTCTTTGCACAGTGGACAGCAAGTATGGTTGTTTTGGCTTCTGTAAACACTTTTTGGATGGCAAAACAATCAAGCATTAATTCCTTAAGGGAGGCTTCTGAATGCGCTGGAGATTCTACACTCTGACTAACAGCACCAGCAAATCTCTGCTGATAGTTTGTCAGACAAAACCATTTTATTGCCCCAGTCCTCAGGCTGGAGAGTTGCTCTGGGTTGTAGCCATTTAGTTGAAAGCATATACTACTTTCTCACTAAAGAGCTTTACAACATGGTTAAACATTGATATCCCAGGATTATGATACGTAGAGAGTATTGCACTCATCTGTGAGGCACAAAACCTACTCACAACATGTCAAAAGGCTGTCAAGTGTTTGGCTCTAAATAATTTTTACAAAAGTGGGCAGCTGTGCTGGGTGATGTTTCAGCTCAGCTGTGAGGGGGTCACGTTCTGCTTTCACCCCGTCCAGAGGAAAGTCAGGGGCGCACCAGCTCCCAGCCTGAGCACAGTGTGCCTCTTGCACTGCAGTGCCACCGACAGCCTCTGCAGCTCTAGCCCAATAGATTAAGTCTGCATACACTTTGTGAGATCAGACTCAGGCCTGAATAATCAGATGATATTTTATATTTCAAGTCTCTTGAAAAATAGAGTGAAGCTATTCCACTGTGGGCTAGATCTGAAGCCTCTTGAAGTCAGCGGGAGTTTTTTTCTCTTTAAACTTGCAGAGGGCTGTAAAGCAGCACATGTCTTTTTATAAACTTTGTCACGATGGTTAGATTTTGGTAATACAGTGGCAAACAGATTAGTTCCTGCACAAACTGAACTGCTTCTCTTGGCTAGGATGAGAGCTTAAGAGCTGGTATGAAAATGGAGCTGGTGTGGCAAACCAAGCATCAACTGGGCCTTACAGCCAGGAACCCTGAATTATCACTTGGCCTGCGCAGTACTGCCCTCCTCTAGAGCCCCTGTTAGTAAGGAGGACAGTCCATAGAGGGAAGGTCCAATTTTCCAAAGCAAGGATGACAGGCTGTAGGAGGGAAGGTCTGATTTCCCAAATTCTTATCTTCATATTTATCACTGCAAAAAAATTATTACAAATATGGTTAATCAGGTACTGTGAGTATTTTTTAAGGGTCACTGATATTTTTTATCTGTTTAGACAAAGTGAAAGCTGGAAGCCAGCTTTTATGACAGATTTCATATAAACCTAAATAATTGGACTCAGTGTCTCTTTTAATTCATTTGGCCATCAAACAGATTTTCAATTCTATTCATAAAAAGTGGAAAGAAACATTCATTCCATCAGAAAAGGCATGTCTTTGGGGACTGGGGATAAAATAAATGAGAAATGCTGCAAATGATACTGTGGTTAGAAACTTTCCATTGTATCATCAGAGGCATTGCTGGAGCACTGTTGGCCCATCTTCAAGAGCTTCTACAAAGGAATCTGCCGTGTGTGGAGGAGAGAGATATTAAATCATAGGAAATATAAAGAAACTTCATGCTTTTGGCTTCAAACACCGTAATTCCTTTCCTTTTTGCATCAGTATCAAATGTCAGGGTCACTGAAAAATGTTCTATTTTTCCCTTTCTGATACTTTGTCTCCATGGACAGAGGAATGTATGCCAGGTGCATAAGCAGACAGACTTTCTTTGCCTTTTTTTATACCTAGTCCAGTAGGGGAAAAGAAACTCCTAGGGAAACTCCAGGACAACCTATATCAGCCTGCAGTCCAGCAGCTCAATGTGTTTAGCAGTGATCCATTTGGAGTCCAAGTGAAACAAATCCATAAGGGTGTGCAGAATGAGGCATACAAGTTGTGCCACTGAAGTACTTGAGTTCATGGCTGATTACTTTGCTTGATCAGGAATTTGGAACTGTAGCTTTTCACGTGTAAGTCCCTGGTAAGGCAGCCACTGACCTCACTCAGAACAGCTTTTTCTAATTGTGGTTGAAGCATCATAGACTCATCTTGTATTTCTCTGTTTTTCACTATTCCCCCCCGCCTTTCTTTCCTTCCCCTGTTTTCATCCTTAGAAAGGGAGACAAGTTAATTTTGTTGTTTCAAACATGATTTTCTGTCTCAGGTCTTTCAGGAAGATAATTCATTGATAAACTGGTAGTTTATTTTTTGTTTAGCCAATTCTTGTGTGATGAAATTGTCCCTTGTTTGTCCCTCTGACAAATGTCCCTCAAAGAAACTGTTCCTGATTTCAAAAGCTTGGCAACAATCCCTCCTTTGACTCTTGCACATCAAATTATTTTGCAACCATTTACCACAAAAATGGAGTCAAAAGGAGTTTCTCCTCTCGTGGCATTTCCACAGGTGGCATTTCATTTGAGTATATAAGAATATTAAGAAATAAGCCCCAGAAATGGACTGAAATAAAAAATGACATTTTCAAAGAGTTTTAATCCCTGACTTGTATATATTGGTGTAAATTTAGTAAGTCCAGTCATGATTTTGTAATTTTCCTGTAACATTTTAGATATTTTTATCTGAATTCAGTATGTTCCTTGTAATTTTTCTATGCCATCTCGATGTATTGTTGTTTTTATTATCCATACAACTCAGAAAAGGTGTGTGCTTGGCACAGTGCACATCAAATGAGGCACATGATCCTCATTTTGTGGAAAGTTCAGGGCAAACATGGCACTGAACCTGGCACAATGCCCTTCAGGCATGAGCTCTCTGGTCCTGAGAGTAGTCCAGTTGGTTTCAGCTAGAGCTTTGCTTAGGTGGAAAGAGATTTGCAAGCTCTGTTCTTTGATCTAGGCATCACTCTTTTAAAACTTTTCTCTATTTTAGTCATTCCAATGTTCCTCCTGATCTATTACAGACATTTAAAATTCTTTTTGGGTGCTTCAATGTATTTTCTCCACCTTCATGAATTTTATTTCACATGTGCAAAACCAAGTGATTAAAATACACTTTTTTGCCTTTTCCCCAGTGATTCTGTAAAAGAAATTGGAAGAATCTGATATATCTGATGATCTTTACCTTTTGGATTTTTTAGTGATTACAGTACTGAAATTGAAGATTTGTTTTATTAAGCATTTTCCATCAGTTGATCCTTAAATCCTTTTTTGTCTTATGGTATGACTGCACTATTAAATTTTCTTTCTAGTTTTGGTTTTTTACTTGTTTTTATTTTACACATTATGTTTATCATCTCAGTAGAATGCAATGGCACTAAAATACATTTCAGTGTATGCTACTCCTTCACACAGGATTTTCAGCATATTGGAAAGGAACTCTGGAGAGCAGAAGTGTAGTTCCTTCTTTATGGGTGTCAAAATATGAACTGTTTTCCTTGATTACATTTATCAGAATATAGTAGTCCCTCATGTTTTTGTTGTCTGTTTAGATGAATACAATTTAATATAAACCATATTTGGAGATGAATAATGAACTGTAGGATTTATGAAATTGCTTCCTGAGATTTTTCCTTAATAATTACTTACAAAAATTATTTCAGTAAATATTTCTGCTGATATATTAATGTCTAGAGGAGGAGGTAAGTGCAGAAATTTTTAAACACTTTTTTTTCAGGTTAAATGAGCAACCAGGTAACCTTCAGGACTGCTTAGAAGGAAAACTCAGTTCTGTGCATATGGAAGCATATAGTTGTGGATCACAAAATTCTCTTTTAGCCTTAACTAAAGGAATAGCATGAGCTTTGGTGGGACCCAGATTTAGTGCTAGCTCTCTGCACTGAAGAGATAAAACTTTTTCATGGTGTAAGGAGTTTCATCTGCTGGTCTATCTGTGTAAGTAGCTTCAATTTAAATTTCTTGTACACCTCTTCTTTTTTTCCACTGATCTATCTTATTGGTGTACAAAGAGAATGTTATTAAATAGTTATGGACCTTTCCAAAGCTTATCTAGGAGATATTTACTGGTAATAGGAGCAGAGTGTTTGACTTTGTGAGAAAAGAACAGATTTCAGTGAAACAGGCAGGGGGAAATTACTTGCGCATATGTAGCAGTAACAGGTGTTGTGAACTCATCCATCATCTCACACAGCATTCAGGAACAGGCAACAATTTTTTTGTAGAACACTGTTAAAAAAAATCATTTATTACTTTGAAAGGAGGAGAGGAGAAAGAGGTGCGGGAGTCTTAAAGTGAATCTTAAGTGGAGCTTAAAACCTTCTGGACTTGGTATCTACATTATACATTTTTTTAAGATACATACATAGGATGCAGGGATGACTCTGTTTCCATCACTGTCCCCCCATCAAAAAACCTTCCAAAATCTTAGCTTGAGGCAGGATGGAAATACTGAGTCTTTCCTCAGGGAACTAATTTTTGAAAGATCCTGAGTGCTCTGACGAGTTTCTGATTAATTTCTACTCCTGAAGGAAGCTGCATGTGTGCTACACCACACAGACTGGCTCTGCTCAAGACCATGGAGTAAGTGCAAGCTGAATGCTAATGAAAGGTGAAAGACTGGCAGAAGAAAGCAGTTCAGAGTGGTATTTCATGTCTAAGCAGAGGGGGTCTCCTTGCTGAAACTCATTTATTGCACCAGGAATAGAAGGATGTCGGGAGGCTGATGAACTGCAGAACTACATGGAACACACTCTTGATGGGCCACATTCCATCCAGAGGGAGGAGAAATCAAGGCTTAGTGCTCAAGTGGCTGGTCAGCTCTGGTGTAGAGGAGCACTCCCACTTCCTTCTATCTTCCCAGTGAGCACATGCAGAATTTGTTCCAATTTCCAAGCTGACTTTCATCAGGAAGGACACTGGGCAGGAGAGAAAAGTAGGGTAAAGGGCACTTGGAAATAAGGATTTCTGATCATTTTATTAATAACTGTGAGAAATGTAGCACCTGGCAGGAAAGATAAGTGGATTTTCCTAAGCTCTGTTATAGGCAGGTAAATATTGTTCTGCTTTATAGCACTAATAATTAAACAGAACACTAGTCTGTCTCTTGGCAATTTAAAACTTAAGGTGGATGGTTTCTGGAGGCATGTGCTGAAATCTGAACAAAAACGACTTTACATGTAAACTCCATAATAAAAGACTGTATATATTCTGTCCAGTGGATGTATTTCAGGAGCATATATAGCACTGAAATAACACACTTTTTTCATTGTCTTCCAAGTCATCTAGACACCACTCTTGGTAAATACTTCAGTTCTTAAAAAACAGACCAAGTAGACTTAAGATCTGAGAAATACTAATTTCTTCAAGAACATAGTCTCTCTAGTGCAGTTATATGAATAATAGATTAGTAGAATTAATTAATATTTTTGTGTCTTTTATACAATGTGCCCACAGTTTGTTAGTATACTTATTTCATGTGCTTAGATTGCAGTAAAAAAAATGCAGATGGCCTTGGAGTTAGAGTACCTATAATTCTGGGGAAAGCAGTAGCACCTGGGACTCCTGAGAAGTCCTGACTTTCAGGAACCAGCTTTTCATTAGACTGCTAATGCATTTGCAATGGCATGCAAATCTTGTTTATATAATGCCTAAACTAAGTTTTTTGTCTCAGAGTAGGGCTTCTGGGCACTTCTACCTCACAAGGAAATATGAAGGGATGTTCAGGTACCCTTACTAACCGCAAACTCACGTTATCCTCATCCTAAAATTGTTACTCTTTCCTATGGTCACCCCTGCCCACAATCCAGTTAGACTGACATGCTTTTCAGTGGCCCAGACACCAGTATGTACAGCTAAAATGGAGAACTGCTCATGACCTCTGGAAAATACTGTCTTACAAAGATGTGCATGCACATAAGAGATCTTCACTAAAACAATGGTAGGGTGATAAAAAAGGGAAGTTTTTGTCTGGAACCCAGGCCACTAGCAGGCTTTAATGGCCCTGATCACTTTCACCTGGGTCCATAGTGGGCCTTAATGGCCTTGGTCACGTTCACCTGGGTCCCCACTCACAGCTCCCACCCACTGGGCCACCTGCTCACTTAAACTCTAGCTGGGAGCACACCCTCTTCCCTGAGCTGTACTAGATGGGGACATATTCTCAAGATTTTTCTTTGGAGTTTCTGGCTTGACTTCAGACCTCAGCTGCTTTTATTGCTTCTGTACGATGACCACAGGAGCGTCAATAGGACTTGGTGCTACTCTGCTTGGCTGGCTCGTTTGCTGTGGGACTGTGCTCGGTTGGTGAGTGCCCTACCCAGTCTTTGTTCTTGCTACATTTAGCTTCCATTTTGCCTCCTCTTAGGGTGCAACTAGCTCTTGCTTTCCCCTGAAGGCTTTTGTCAGTGCTCTCCTCATCTCTTCCTATGAACTGGCAATAACTACTTGGCTACTTCTGTAATGAAGAACAGGCACTTTTTGGGGACTTGCACTGCTTTTCAGTTAGAACGTGGAGGTTTTCCAGGGAGCAGTCTGATTGTCTTAGGCTTCTTCCTATAGCTGTACATGTTTGTTTTTTTTTTTTTTTTTTTTTTTTTTAATTTATAAGTGGGAAGGATTTTGCTCATATAGCTAACAATGAGGGGCAGTTAAGAAGACCATGCTCTTTCCCTTTGGTGAGGCCTGGACAGGACACTTACTGACCTACACAAGATGTTGCCTATGAAAAGCTTGCACTAACTCCAAGCCAGATGGTTGCTGTGTGGATGCATAGCTTTTCCTAGCTGCTCACTAGTGTCCCAAGAGGGGACAGAGCACTTGATGAGGTGAGCAGCTAGGGCCAGGACATAGTGCAGTTCGATCTTGGTTTTGAAAAGCAACCTCTGTGCCTTGTTTTACCATTAACCCACTGCCATGTCTGACACTCGGGCATCAATTGATGGGAGATAGTGGCCGAACAATAGCTATTGATTTTTCATTTCATATTAACGGCATGGCAAGCTCTGAGTCTGATAGTGAGGGTAGGATGCTAGTGTAGACATTCCTGTTTGGCTGTGAAAGAAGTCTCCTTGCCTTCCCTGGACCCTTACCTTGTATATCAACAAACTGTAGAGAATTCTCTCATTAAGGTATCAAACTGTACAATATGTATATGTTTCTGATGGTCTTTTGGCTTGGAGCAAGCATCCGTTAAGCTTAAAATAAATAAATTTTTATCAATTTTTTTTAACCAAAGCACACTGAGGCAGATGGCAAACTGAATAACAGAAGAGGGATGGAATGGAGTGGAAGTTTTTTCTGATTCAAGATTAGTGCTTAGGCAAGTACAGAGACACACTGTCTTCATTTGGTGGAGAGTTCAACAAGATGTGTGGTTTTCTTTATAAAAAGGAATAATGACCTAGAATCCTTTTCTAACTTATCCTGGTAAGAACTGTTTTAGTCAAGTCACTGGCACTATAGTTGTATAAAATGTTGAGAAGAGATAAGATATTGTTTTGAAATTTCAAAAGTTTGCAAAATTTTTGTGATTTTGCAACAGAGCCTAGGATTTTGGCAACAAGTTAAGTGGAATGCTTATATCATTTCTCCTATAGTATCAGCAGATTTAAGAAACTAGCAGAATTCAAGTTATATAGTTTTAGCTAACAATGTTTCCACAGCATGAATAAAAGCACATGTTGTTACTTCAAGCACAAACATTTTAATCTTTTGGTTTTTGTTCTGTTGCTGTTTGATTTTATTCCCCCTCCCTTTTGGCTGTAGATGTCATTTTTCTTTCTTTGCCTGGCCTGTCACTGTCTATGCCTGTGGACAGCTTTGCTCTGGCTGCTGCTTCCCATATATGTCTGAAATCTTATCTTGGTACCTTCTTATATACAAATGCTGAGGATGTTTCTAGGTTAGGCTTTTTTGCTGCTTGCAGTAACAGCACTGCTGCTGTTGCTGGAAATGATTATATAGAAAAGGGTGCAGTAAATAGTCTGCACATGCAACACTGAAATAGCAGGCAGGACTAGCAGTCTAAGGCTGTACTCTTGCACTGTAGTCTGGAAAAGTAAGGATTGCTTTTAACCTTTGAATTTAAAGTATATTCCTTCACCTTCTGTGATAGTGTTTTCCTTAATTGCAGTATGGCATTTAGTTCTGTAGTGTTTTATTCTGCTGGAAAGCTGAAACCCACAATGTTTCAGTTTCCAAGTCCCTCTGACTACTGTGGATGCTTGGGGGTATTGGGACCCCATTCCTGGTCTGGGCTGTTCGAGCAGAACAGTTTGTGAAGCTACAGCCTGAGTGGTTTTGCAATGTAGAAAGGTCCTGTTCTGTTTTAGAAAAACATCAACAATAAGAAACAACAACTTTTGGTTGGTAAAAACCCCAAACTCCACAACAATGCTAGAAAGCTTTAGCTCTGGAGCTTTATAATAGAGTCTTGCAGGATTTGAAACTAATACTGATCCTATTGCAAAAGGTTGTTGAGAAAGGCTTCAGCTCAGACAATCATGTCAGTATGTCTAATGGTCTCATACATGGGAGGTAACTGTTGAGAACTTCAAATTGAACGCACACCATACCTGAAAGTGGTGCATTGGCCTGAGAGCTATGAAAACAACTATGATCCCACTTAAGTATGCTGCAGTTTGAGCAACCTGTGTAAAATCTAAGCATCCTAGAATTACTACAGCTATGTTTTTTGATTGTGCCAAACCATCTTGGAGGTAAGCTGATTAGAAAATGCAAGTTACACATGTTAAAATGAAACCTCCAAGAAAATGAAGTCTTCCATACAAGACCTCAGCATACACAGGGAAACTCTGAGACCTGGTGGAGTTTCACAGGTTGGACCTTAAGGCCTGCAGCTTTCTGCTTGTGGAAGGTAAAAACAGCCATCCTTAAAGCAAACAGACCCAAGTGGCTGGTAGTGAAGGAGGTGATCCTCACTTTTTATCTTCTTAGATTTCATTGCTCACAATGTTGAAAGCTGTCTGCAGTGTATGGTACTTTGTGCTTCTCCTTAAGCCTCAAGTGCTTTTGTACCATTGTTCTGAGAAGCCATTAGAGAATTTTGAATCACTGTGGTGATATGATTCAGTCCTAGAGTCATTCCACAAAGACCCTATTGTCCTACCATGTTACTGAAGTGTTGTAAAGGAGAGCTTGCTCCTGGTAGTTTTGGAATGGTTTATCATGTTTCAAGCATGCCACCCAAGACAAGGATCCTTACTAAAGTATATAACTTAGAGATGAAACCTCCTCGGTACCCTCCCCACACAGTGTGCACATGCCTTTGGAAAAGGCACCACTAGTACACTCTGCATGTCTTCACAGCCAAGTGTCTCCTTTCCAGGGCTGTCCACCTGCTTCATAAGTGGGTACATGTATTCACTAATAAGGAACTCTGTTTTGTTAAATGGTTTTATTAGGGCTTAATGGTCTTTGGAATTTAACACCAGTTTTACAAAAGTGTGGTGTTAAATTAGGGCTGTAGTGAATTGTTGTCATCCCAGCTATCCTAATTGGAAGTATTACTGTGGAATTGTACTGATTTATCAACATTTACCAAATGTTTTAGCAACATCATCAGCTTTAGTTATATCCATCCTCAGACTGCATTTAAACAGGACAGTTGTTATAACAGAAGGGGAAATTCACTGACATATAACACAGTTCTTCATAATCGGACCAACATTTTAGAGGCGAATAGAATTGGTCTAGCTAACTTAGTTTCTGCTGGATTTATAAGTGTCTTATTTCCCTATTTTAAATGGAATAGAATGTTAGCTGAAATCCAGCAGATATCTACTTAGGGTGAAGTGGTGGTGGGTGGGAGAAGACAAAGCCCTTTCCTTCTTCCCTTAGAAATCTGAACATCAGCAAGGCACAAGTGCCTCGTGCTTCCTGGATGACTGGGCAGAGATCCCTTGAGTACCTAAGGAAGCAGTTGTAGTCCTACCATGTCACATGTGTTTTTACAGGCAATTGCATCACATTCTCTGGACTCTTACATTTCTTAGTCTCAGCTTTCTGTGGACTTTTTTTCACCTTGCATTACTTTATTTCTCCTTTATTATAATTACCAAATGAATTCAATCAAGTCTTTATTGATGTTCAGGAAAGACAATAGTGTGAGGCAATGGTGTTTTCATTAATATAAACAATTTCTATACAAAAAGGATTCAGCCCTGTTAATAGGGAGGAACTATTCTGTAGCAGGGTTTCCTGTGCATCTGTGCTAAAGTGGAGCACATCTCATCCCACTGAGGGAAGTGCAACATACGAAGCTATTAGAGAGAACCTATAATATGGAATAGAAAAGACGTCTGGATGAATGCATAAAAATCCCTTTATCATGCTGGAATTTGTGTTGAAGCAAACTATTTTATAACCTGGGCTGCCCTACCAGCATTAACACAATGAGAAGACAGAGTAGTTTGTTGATCTGTCTTTATTATGTAGTGTATATATAAAATGCTGTGGCGTTAATTTAAAAAGTGCCAAAAGGGCGTTTTTAATTGTGTGACATGATTTGATTTAATGGAAAACACCCCAGATGAGACATACATAATAGTCTATAAAAGCCACAAGATTGTTAAATACTTCTGGTGAACTTTAAGCAGTGTTTTAAAATTCAAATTCAACAGGATGCTTTTATCTCATAAAATATTTGTAACATTATGCCTGAGACGTGCCACTTTAATGTCATACTATTGTGACATGTCCCTTCTCTGTCTACAGGACAGTGCAACATCAGTTAATCACTCCACAGGTAGCATGATTCAAAACAGTTTTATTAAAGGCAGTATTGAGCTATGGTGAGTCACACTTGCTGAAGATCTAGTCCAAGGTTCATAAAGTACATTGAAATAAGGGATAGCAGGTATCACGAGAATGCAAGGTATTCTATCAGTGAGATAAATGGAAGAAAATTGTCTTCAATTTTTAACAATGGAAAACACAGAAGTCTGAAAGAAAATACTGTGTACACTATCACTTCAATATGCAATGGCTTCTGTTTGTCTGGTATCAGTTCTATAATTTGTTATATGCAGTAAATTATCCTGCCTAAATTTAATCTGATTCTTCCACCCCAGATTAACAATGGACAAACTGGTCCTCTTGGAGTTACAGTTGCTAGATTTTGGACATGAACAGAGGTTTTAAAAATCCTTTTGCCTCAGTATAATCATTAGAAGTATTTCAGTTGAAAAGTGAGAAAATGTTTGAAATGCTATTTGTGCTTTCCAAATACTTGGTTGAAAAAGCTGGCTTTTTCATGCTTGGTTTTTCTGGGTGTAATAAACATCATTCTGTAGATTGGATTGATCCCTCTACATGCTCTAATCATTGACAAGAGGGAGGCATCTCAGTGACAGATGTGGGGAGTTCTGTCTGTCTTGAAACTTGGCTATTCTCTTTGCTTTTGTTCCAGGAAAGTACCTGGGTATTTAATTTGGGAACCTTGGCTAGGGGTCTTGGGACCCAAATCAGGAATGGTGTCTATTTAAACTGGCAGAGAGTGAATGACTGATGCTGAGCATAAGTACTCCATGTTGTGAAACTTTAAGGTGCCACTAGTTTTGAAAAAGTACTTAGTGTCAGTATTGCTGAAATGCTGACTTTTTGAGGCATAGAGCTCTGTCCTTTTGAATATTCTTGAATAAAGCATAAGGTAATCCCTCTTGCAGGCATTATGCATGTGCATCCCATGGTGAAAAATGTGTGTCCTTGGGTCTGGTGGGACAAATTCTTCCCTTGGTTACCTGAGAGAAAAAGCAGAGTAAAGTCGTAGCTATTGCTGCTTGCTCCAGTACTCGGTGATGCAAATGGGGGCTGAATTCATTCCACTGCCTATATCTGTTATTTTGCATAGAAGTGTTGAAACATACTCACATTTGCAAGAATGTGTCTGTGTATTTTACATTTCCAATTTTAATTTTTGAGCCGTGTGAGAGACTCCAGGGAACAGTGTGTACTGTCAGCAGAAGTTATCTTTTTGATGAATCAGGCACATTGTTTGTAACCCTGCATTTGATAGACATGTTGTAATAAGGTCCTGAACTGCTTACTGTGTCTTTATGTACCTTCCCCCTCAGCAGTTGTAACTATTGTGCTGCTTGACCTATATTAATGGTACTACAAACAACAAGTTTAACCATTAACTTGTGGGCCCTGTTTAAATGGATTTTGCCAAGAGATGAGAACTGAAGATTTAAGGAGGTAAAAATCAAAAAAAGGGCTATGCAATGTGGTGTTTTTTTAGTGCTTACTGATCTGATATTCAGGATGGGAAGGAGATCAAAGGAATAAAGGCTAAAATATTATTATGGTCTGAATGACTAGTGCCATTCAAGGTATGGAAAAGCCTTTCTTAGATGTTTTATTTATTAAATAATTTGTGAATTTATCTGTGTGGTTATTCCAATGAGGTTTGCTTGCTGTATTTTCTGTCTATATGCACTGGAGCAAGAAGAGGCTGAGACGGTTACACTGAAGAGGGGTAAGTATTGCCTGCTTGTGCTGCCTGGGAAAAGGAGAACTGGCTCTCGTGTAATGTGTGAGGAGACAGTGAAAGCTAGAAAGAGTCCAAGTGAAAGGAGCCAGTGTCAGAATAATGCTTTAGGTATAGAAAGAACTGAGCAATTTTGCTTGATATATGTGGACTGCATCTCAGGAGCTTAAGTTCTCTGTGCAGAACTTGAATTTTAGACCATTAAATGAAAGCCAAAACTTTGATTTCAGATATGTATGACTGCATCAACTCAGGAATAAGCAACTGTAACAGCTGATCTATGTAAGTGCCTTGTGTGTGCACAAAGCCAACAGCAGACCTGTGGTGGTTCAATATCTGGTGTGATTTGATCCTTCATGCAAAAGTGATTGTGTTTCTAAGTTTACTGACATCAGTGATCTTTGACTGAAGTCTTTAAAGGGTAGGCATGCAGAAGTTAAATTGGGGGAATGAGGGGGTGGGAAGCACTGTGCTCTGGGATGTCCTGCCAAAAGCTCAGTTTTCCCTGATAAAGATGCCTCATCATATGCAGGCAGGCATTTAAATGTGCTACTGTTTCCATTGGGTGGTTATGTCTCTCTCTGCTGGGATTTCACCATCCTGCTCCACAGGGCATGCGCAGGTGTCTTGTGCAATCCTGGTGATTGACAGTGGCAGAAATATGTGCTTTAGCTAAAAGTAGCAGCTGATATTCATAGGTGCAAATGTCTGTGGCTTGTTGTCTGCACCTGAGCTGCTGTTAGGCATTGTTACAGCTGTGGAACAAGCATTAGGTAACCCTGTGCTAACAGGCAAAACAGAATCTGAGTGAAAAATCCCTCACATTGATTTGAGGCTGTTGTAGAAATGCAGAATTGCTTGTTTTACTTAAGGTGCACCAAAACAGGTAGTTAGAAACATGCTCTGGAAATGCATGGTATTTGTGTATATGGTCCTTACTTCAATTTAGTCCAAGCAAGGTGAGTGGAAATGTACCTGCCTTGCCACTGATGTAGTTTTTTGATTGAAACAGGTAAACTGAGACAAATCCTTGTCAACCCTGACCACTAAGAGTTGTTAACTGACATTGTTTGGCCTTGATTTGAAGATTGCAAACAGCTTGGTAAATGTGTAATTCAATCACTAATAACTTCATAATAGGAAGGGAAGGAGTGAACAAGACTGTCAAACGTTTTGTGATGTGTAAGACAAGTTAGGGAAGGAAGCCCATGATTTTAACTGCCAGACTTCTCTAACCAGGGTCTTCCTTGTCTTTTTTGGATTCCTGAAGACAAAGAGGCACAAAGTCACCCTTACAAGGAAGTGATCTCAAAGTCAAAGGGAAAAATACCAGAAATATTGGGGAAAATTTACTATGAGCAAACAAAAATGCAACTGTGCCGGAAGAATTTTTCTTGCCTCTAGGTTTCTGCAGTTGCACTTTTCTCTGAAGCCAGTATTTCCCAAGGTTTCTGTATAAACTGGTAAAAGCATGTGTATATGTGGTTTCTGAGGGTTATTTCTGCTTGCAATAATTATTCCTAAAATTCCTGCAGGAATAAATTTAGCTGAGGGAAAACCTGTTTTCACGTTTTTCCATATGTTTAGTGGCATTAATTTCTTTAATCTGGATTAGCAGACACAGTTTTGCTTCACCCAGAGCAAAGGTAGGAGCAGGGCAGGCCCCTATGGCTACTCTTGACTTTTTTTTTTTTTGGTCTATCTATCCCTTCAGCACAGAAAGGGCCATATTCAGAATGAGGTCACAGCACGGTGATTTTGTTCTGAACATTAACTTTTGTTCTAGCAGCTGTGCTGGCTGGCACCCATGCAAGGAAATTTAGCATTTCCCACTGTATTGGTACAACAGTATGATTTTTATTTTGCTCTGAGTCTAATGGGCATGTTCCGGCTTGTAATCATGAGAGGGCCTGGCAGATGAGCTTTTGAGATGCTTGTGAACAACTCTGGTGAGAAGCTCCCTCCAGTTTTGTGTGTTTAAACTAGCTTGCAAGTCTTGAGCTTTTTCTCCTGATGACTCCAGGTGGGAAGGTTTGTTTACTTACCAGTTTAAAGCACCTTGTATAGATTCACATGTTACCTTGATGGGAAGGAAGGGGAAAAACCTAAAGTTTAATAAACTGGTTGTTTTTTGCCAGTTCTCAGGTATGAGTGGAAAAAAGAGCAATTTAGTCACAGAATGTGACCCGTACAAATACAGGCAAGACATCTTAAATTAAAGCAGCAGTTTTAACCTTGTCTTGTTATAGCTTGCAAAGCAATTGTCTGCCAAGAAGAGTATTCTGTGACCTAGTGACAATAAACCGACACAACAGTGTCACATAGTTCAGTTACTTTTTGCTCATTTAGTCAGTCTCTCTACCTTGTAGTAAGTCAGTCCCTCTGTCCTTCAGCAGCTGTCATGGTAAGAGTGCATCTTTTAATATCATGATATTTCTGTGCTAAAAGTTTAGTGTGAGATGCTTGAGAGAATTTTGTCTTGGAGCTATAAACCTTATCTCAGTAAATAGAATAAAGCTGGCTAATGATCACCAACTCTTTCAGGGGATAGGCTTGAAAAGGTAGTAATTTCTTTTGACAACGCAAAAAGCTTCGTAGAGAAAATATCAGTAAAGATAAGCAGCCTTTTTCAGGCTATGTTTTCCTGTAAAGAGTACAGGTATGGTTTATGTAGCTCGCTTGATGGCTACATCTGGTTTTGAGAATTTGTATCTCCAGCCATACTCTCACACAGAACTTACGCTGGAAGTCAGTGGAAGGTTTGCATATCTTAGGACTGTGTGATTTTATATTTTATATATATATATATATATTTGTTTTTTAATTGAAGACATCTCAGAGATTAACTCATTAGAACCATCAGAGGGAAATGGAAATAACTTGTTTGATTATGTGGCTCTTCTGAAATGGAGGGTTGCCAGCTGGAGGCAGCCATATGTATGTACAAGACTGCAGCTGGGAGGGCAATCAAAATTCCTTAAAAGCAACTAGATGGTGCTTGCATTTATTGCAAATTGTGTAAGGTAGAGCTCAGGAGCAGGAAAATATGCTGTGGAATGGCAAAAAAGGATCCTGTTTGCAAATGTCTTCGTTTAAAGTAAGTAGTAGTACAAAGTGAGAATTATATTGGAATCTCATGGGACAGCTTGGGATCCCCATGTGCATGTTAAGCACAGTTAGATAGAAGAAGCCATACAGGACCACAGTGTCTCAATTTGTACCCAAAAGACTGAGGTATAATGTTAGTTATCCAGTGAAAGTTGGGGCTTTCTCTAGCTCTGTGTATTTGGACTTCTAATGACATTTGGATTGACACACAGAAGGAGGAGAGGTCTTTTAGCCCAAAAAGCTTTTATTTCTCAGTCTCACCAAATTGCTTTATCTCTGGACTTCTCCGTGCTTGCTTTCCTCCTTTTATCACTTGCTCTGTCAGAGTATCTTTTTATATAAGTTTCAGCTATGCCATTCATTCCAGTGACCTTATTTGGAGTTATTCCAAAGGATGCACTTGTTTCTAAATGAAATAGTTCTGCTTCATTTCTTTCCTTGTGCTCGTATCTGTTACCTTATGAACTCGGCAGTACTACACACAGGTTATCAAAAGCTGTTCTATTAATTTATGCATTAACCAGCACGATATGTTTACACTGTGCATGTTTAATGGCACATTATTACAAACTTTACACAGTATAAGGACAGCAGCTTAGTAGAGTATATTGTTATGAGGTGAAAACCAGAACTAATCAGGGTTTGAAACTGTGCAAAATGAGACATTTAGATAGACCAGCTTTGGGAGTTTACAGACTATGAAATGTACCCTGTGCGGAGTGTTTCCCCCTGTCTCTATGTGGGAAAACACCTTGAGCTCAGTGGGAGCTTTACCAGCGTGAGGACTGTAGGGCTGAAGCTCAGTTGCAGCCCTATAGAATTTTACCTGTGCCAAATGATGTATTTTGGAATGATCTGAACCTCTTTATAACTGTTGATATTTGAAGAATGTTTTGGTGTTGGAGCAAGCACCTCTACCAACATCAAAATAAAGGGGTGCTGAAAGCAGATGATGACTCTTACATGATTGAATATTACAAACCTCTGAGAAATATTGTTAAACTGTTCTTGATAGCAGATTCATGAGGAGGTTCATACAAGAATGATGCATTTATTTGCAAGCTGCATCAGGAAATAGAAATGTAAGTCTGCCTTTGGTGTCCTCCTTGTTGGTTTTGGTTGCACAGAACTGGCATCCAAACCAATCCCTCCCAGTTCTGGTAGCTGTTAGTATTTAAGGTGGATATTAGTATTTTCTCTGAGGTTTTTGTTATCCTAGGACACACAGGTAAAAGCAAGGGCTATATTGCTGTAGATTTTGGATAGTCTAGGTACAAAGTGATTAAGTAATTTACCAAGACCATGTGAGATGGGAAGCTGTCAGTTCTTTTGATTATAGTCCTGTGTTTTCATCTTCATAACAAAGGACACACTGCTTTGTAGCTGAGCTCTTTCTTTGCCTTTTAAATAAGATTCTTGCAAGACAGCATAATTTTTGTCACAAGCATTGGTTTTTGTCACAGCTTGTCTACCTGGTACCAGGAACACATGATTCAAACCTCCTAGTTTTGGCCATACACTGGCTTGCTTCCTGGCTGTTCCTGTATCCCTGTAAAATATATGCCCCCATAATATTCAAGTTGAAAGACTTTGAGAGTAAAGGTAAGGAATTAAATGCTTATTTATATAAAAGTGTGTTGGATACACTCTACACGGAGGACTTTGGTGGGTTTTGCATTAGAGTAGTGTGGATCCTCAATGTCTCTTATATATTGGCAAATATAAATTTGTTGGTAGGCTCTGGTCAGGTGTCTCTGGTCCAGGGCTGCTCGTGGCTCTGTCCTTGAGTTGCCAGCTATGGTAACTGTCTTCCAGTGCAGTGTTCCTTAGCATGTAGTGTGGGAAGCAGGCATCAAACTTCGTGCAGTTCTGCTTTAGTACTCTTTTCTTTCCTTATTCTAGTAAAATTGAGTTTTTCATTCAGGTAACTGCAGCTGGGCCAAGGTTTTGGGGACTGAGGATTTGGGATTTTCTCATATTCAAAAGAGGTCTTAGTTTCTTTGACATTGCATGGAACTAGCATTCTGAGACCCTTGTGTTATCCAAACCCATTGGAAAGAAGTCTTCCTGGTGACACAGGAGAACTAGAAAGACAAATTTTACTGATAATAATCCAGAGTTTCCACAGTGGTCCAGATATTTGGGATGTGATAGAAATGCCTTTTAAGCTCACTTGTTTTTTGGCAAATATTGTTTCACTACATCCACCCAAAAGTCTCTCATTCAGTCAGGCTAGCTACTCTTTCATGACCCTTACTTCAAAAAAAAAAAAAGGTGGTATCTCTTATTATGGAAGACTTACTTTTAATAATGTTTTAAATATTTTATTCTTTGGGGAGTAGCCTGGACATGTGGTGTATAATGAAATGAGCCAAATGGCTCTTCACAACAGCTGTGGTAAATGTAGCAGTGATTTTGCTGCTTTGAAAACAGGAAAAAACCTTGTGTTGCATCATTCTGGCTGGGAAGTGCTCAAAGTTATTGTGACAGGACTGTATTTTGAGCAATTGTTGGTGATTTGTTTTTTAGCACACAAAGAAAGTAATAAATCTGTCACCCTGAAAAATCAGGCTGTGACCTAAAGGAAGGAGAAAATTGTGGCTTTAGGTAAAAAAGAGTGACCTGTCTATGAGGGTCATTTATCATTATAACAAAATTGCTGGTGCTCTCTTAGCTGACCAGGAAGAAAGGCTGTGGTAAGCAGAATTGAGGGATGCAAGCATCCGAATATTTTTAACTGATCAATATTTTCAGGATTTACAAGCAGCCAAAAACCTGTCAGCATGCAGAGTAAGTTCACTGTGTGTCTGTTCTAAGAAAGAAAACAAGGGAGAAAGACTTTTTTTTGGCCATTAAAAATTAAATACATTTTAGATTTGGCACCAATAGTTCAATTCACAACTGTATCTTAGCAAAGAAGCCCTTAGCAGCCTGTACGTCTTGTACAGTGATACAGAAAATATGTATGAAACTTTACTCCCAAGAAGGTTGAAAGCAATAAAAAATGTAAATTTAGGGTGGGGTTAGCAGCACTAAGTGTCTCAGAACTCACTTGGGATATGTGGTTTCGTTGTTTGAATGTTAACAGGACCAAAGTGGTTTTGGTTAAAGAAAGAAACAATCCCCAGTCTTTCATTCTTGGCTCACCCTCATTTATTCTGCATTATCCTATATGTAAATAGATTTGCATGTATCATTATTATTAAAAAAAAAAGGCAAGCTTAGTGCCACAACTGAGGTTGGTAGAGACTGGATCCATTGCAAAGGATATGTTCAATGAGTTCAAGTGAAATTGCATGGAATAACAGCTGAACATGTTTTGAAATACAGGAATGACAAGAAGAATTCTTTTTGCGATTTTTCTTCGGTATCAAACCTATCTCAAAATTTAAAATACTTCTGGTTAACTTTGGAAAATATTTTCCTACTGTTCCATCTTTCCTAGTTGTGAATTTTCACTTTAATCTGTTTTTATAGAGTTCACAAAGGCATAATGAGAGTGCAGGGAGAAAAACCCAATGCAATTTCTTGTACAGTAATTTTCCTGCCAATTGCTAATTTCCACTGATTGCCTTAGTGCAGGAGTGTCTTATCAGACCAGAACATCCAATGCTAAAAACCAATTCTAACATGTTTAGAAAAGCATTCATGATTCAGGCTATCACCTATCGTTTGGCATTACCAGCATTATACTGTATTAGGAATGCTTAACAAACCTATTTTAATACAATTTATGAGGACATTTTAGTGTATCAAGGCTGGTGAAGTACACTTTACACGCATTATGAAGGCATTAAGATAAAAATCACGTAGAAGGTAAAATAGGAATTTAAAATATGAACTTTTTTTAAATGCACATTGGTAATACTGCTTTTACTGTGACTTTGCTAAGGAAATTACTTTAGCATAATTATTTTTTAAATACAAATTCCACTGATTGATTCAGAGTTGACTACATGGCAGTGCCAAACTCTGGTGTAATTCTGCACCAAAGTGCCTTGTCAGGTCTTACCACTGTGGAGGACCAGTCTGGACTAGAAGCACTTAACTGAAGTTTTCATGCTCTACAAAGATTAAGTTCTTTTTTTCAACTTCCACTTCACGAAGTGAACAAAATTACCCTGGAAGAAAGGTTTCCTAAACTTGTAGTGAGGTAGCAACATTTTCATCTCAGTTTTTACCAAGAACGTTGGAAGTGATTTTTATGCTGATGATATGATTTTTTTTCCCCCCCTACTTATAATTTTAAAAGAAACTGAAAAATCTCTGTTGCCAGCGTATTTCAAATATATTTTATTCAAATTTGGCCTGAAAATTTAGTACAATATTTTGTGAATGTGTGCTCAGACATGCTTTTTATTGTTATTTATATATATATACACACATGTATATATGTTATTGACTGAGGTAAAATATCCAGAAAAGCCTTTACCTATTATTTTTGTTTACTATATTATATATTCTGGTTTGGTGTTTTTGCTTCCATTAAGCCTATATTTACAAGGTCATGTAGTGATAGGACAAGGGTGAATGAGAGCATGCACAACTTTGATGTACAATCCAGGTTCAGAACTATTTGGACCTTAAATTATTATGAAGTGTGTGGATAATCCTTTCTTTCCATTATATAGAGGTTGACACTATTAGCTATCTGTGAAACTTTCAGTCAGAGACTTTTACTTAAGCAGATAAAATGAGGATGCATCAAACATTCTGATTTCCTAATGTCCTGTTAGTACAGAAACCATCTAATGATGTCTGTAACACCCCTGTTATTTTGCTCCTCTTTATTAATCAAATTCTAAATTGTGATGCATTTTCCTTGCATCTTTTTTTTTGTCCCTGATAGGAGTCATAGCTGTTGCTAGTGAGTTCCTTTTTATCCTATTACTTTTGAAGAACTTCCTGGTTCAAATGTGAAGTGTTATTAGGACAAAGGTGGCAGGTTTTGTCTGGCCAAATTTTCTTGCTATTTTTAGGAACAAATGTGCTTGTACTGGGTACAATATATTGGCACTTAGATGAGGCTGGGGCAAGCAGCTAATCAATCATATCTGGATAGTAGACATCAGTGATATTGCTTTGCAAGGTTTACCTTCTTTGATTTATACTGGGAGATTGTTTTTTATGGGACTTTTAGAATATTTGTCACTGAATAATGTTTTCACAACCAAGCCACAAACACAAAGCCAATATTTCTTTTAAAGCTGTTGATCACGAGTTTGATTAAATTTGTTCATATTTTGAGAGCATTCAGACTGAATGCCATCAAGTGCGATGAACAGAAGATGCTTCTAAAGCAATAGTGGTGCTTGGCCCGAATTGCTATTGACCATCACCTTGTAGAGTCATTTACAACATCAGGATGTGAAAATACAACTAAGTCAAAATGACAGCACTTAACAGGCAGCCTGTGCTCCCCTTTTGTTGCTCTAAAGCTCTGCAGTAACAAGCACAATGGAGTCCTGAGCCATTGTCCATTATGCATCAAGAAATATTCAGCTAAAACTCTGACCTGTTTCATTGATTCTGAAGGGTTTAAAATCTTTACTGTAACTCAATACAAAGAAATAGCAGCTATTACTATGTTTATGAGCACCTTTTATTTCATCTTGTTTTGGGTCCTGCCCAGTACAGGAAAGAATGGATTGAACTGGGGTGAGTTCAGTGGAGGCCACCAAGCTCCCCATGGGCAGAAGCAGTGGCCCTGTGAAGAAAGGCTTAACATCCAGGACTTGCTCAGCCTGGAGAGAAGGGAGGATGGGAGCAGGGAGAAACCCAACAGCAGAAGGTGGACCCAGGTTTTCACTGAAGTACATGGCAAGAAAACAAAAGACTGGTCATAAACTGAATCTGAAGGTTTGGTATGGGGAAAAAGAAGTCACTATGAGCATAATGAAGCAGTGGAACAAGTGCAATCAGTCATGGAGGTTTTCTGGAACTGGAAAAGCCCTGAGAAACCTGCTCTGGATTCAGTGCTGAAGCTGCTTTGAGTGGGAGGCTGGACAGAGATGCTCTGAGATTCCTTCTAGTTGGAATGATTTAGTGTTTTTATTTTTTCCTCACAGGATTAAGTGTTGAGACTTTTGGAGTGGTCCAGGGGATCTGGATCCTCCAGAGGACTTTTCAGATGTATGTAAAAGGGTTTGAAGCCTAACTGGGCTGTCTTTCCAGAGGTGAATGGGTATGCGCCCTTGGGAATCTGTTCTTATCTCTATCTTCCTTTATCTGAAAGGTTTTAGTGAATTTTTCTGAATTAATTGAAATATACACAGAGCAAGTACTCCGCCATGTGATGGCAGTGTAGAACATTAAGTCAGCAGTGAGGCAATTGCAGTGAAAGCTATCAAAATCTGCTGGTTAGGTGATTAGGGAAAAATGTATTTGGGAACTAGGGAGATGTGGTCAAGTTCTCTAAATACACTCAGACTGGCTACGCTGATAAGATAAAACTAAGACATTACAAGTGAAGCAGTGGAGACTTAGGCTGAATCTTACAGTCAAAATTAAATACTGTTTTAACTGTATCCTTGAGGGAAATTACAATGTAAAAGAATGAGAACTGCATGTTCCTCAATGCTATGCAGAGGAGGCATCACAATGAACCAATCTTATCTCCCTGTTTGTAAACTAGTGTTTTGTCTTTAATCTACCAGCAGACAAACTATTCTGATGCCCTCCTCTTGTTCCCTATGGTTGCTCTGATCCTCATGTACTCAGCTTGATACAGCTCCAAAGCATCCTTCTTAACCGAGACATTCTTATTAGAAGCCAACATATTTCTGATATCTTGTTAAGAAAGACTGATAATATTCAGCAAAATAGGTTGCAGTTTTACAATGCCTGGCTCTGGTCAAACACATTTGCAGCAGAGTATGGCTAACCAGGGTAGAAGAGAGGAAGAGCATCCTCATTCCCCAAAGACGAGTCTATCAGAAATGCCACATGCTTCCTCTTCAAAACATTTGCCTTCTAACACATGAACTAGCATTTCCTCCTGCTGTCTCAGCCTGTGTATCCCTGGGCTTAGGACTCCAAAGTACAAGAGCTATATTGGGATAGGGCTTTCTAAATAAGGTAGTCCTGTGTTGTGAAAATTCTTGTTCTAATTTTCCATCTTCCCCTCATTTTTTTGTTATGCTACATGGTTGGAAGGTTAGGCAGAAAGTAACTAGAGGTGTCTTATTTTTGGGCTATGTAAATAAATGTAATAATTATTCCAAAATAAAGGACAGCAAGGAACAATGCTGGCAGTACTACCTCTATTATTTGAATTTCAATAACTCTGCACTTGGATGTGACACAAATACAACGATCACCAAAAGGATGTGGAGAGATTTGCTGTGTGGGTCATTGGTATGATGGGGATGTGCCTATTCAGAATGGCAGCAAAATTTTAACCAGAATAGTATGGCAAACCTCAGGTATCTAGCTAAAGGGATAAGTCTTTCAAGAACAGATGTGTTTCCAACCTTGCTTCCTAGCACATGTTATTCTTGCTGAAGGCTTGGATTTCACCATTCAGATCACTCGTTCCTTCTTGCATCTCTTTAGCTGTGACTGCTGCTAATTAATGCGGTTTATTTTCCTTCAATGGAAGTCTGTAGTTTATGGATTACTTTTGCTGTCACAGCTTGTAGCATCTCTGGTTTGAGAGGACACAAGCAGAAGTGGCTTGGTGATAATCTAGTGTTTTTCAGCTGCACATTGATTTTGGACCATGTTGCAGAGCGTATACAGGTGACTGTGGTGGGCTGGGGCAAAGCAAATGAACAGAAAATGTATCTCAACACATGAGCACCCACTGAGCCCAAGCAGGGCTCACTATTTCAAAAACAGTATTAACAGGAATTTCTTGTGACAATACACTTTTGAAAATACACTTTTTATGTAGTTGTTACCGTGAACTCTGAGTCAGGTATTTTTGTGTCACCCTGCCTTTATGGCTTGGTTAGTACTATAGTGAGCCATATAATGTCAATGACCTGGCAAATTATTAGTGAAATACACTTTATATGGTCCACTATCAAGTGTGTGATTTTTGTGTTTAAATAATCTCCCTCTTTATTGAGGTGTGTGTGCAAATAGCGTCCCTATAACATTTTTAAGGGTTTTGTTTTAACAGAGGTTTATGAGCAGTCAGGTCTCAACTTAGACAGAAGTAGCTATTCAGAAGTTGTGACAGGTGTGCAATATAGCGTATGTTTGCAATTGAAGCTGTAATTGTTCTTAAGCCATCCTAGAGCTTTATAAACAAAAAGAAGACAGGTTTCCATCACAGATAGTTTGCTGTACTGTTATTCTACTTCGCAGAAAACACTTTTCAGTAGATCAGAACCAGCTTTTTCATGCTAACTCATCTTAAAGAACTATTAACTAAATTACCTACATAAAATAATTTACAGCTTAACACCATTCCCTATACTAAGGAGCAAGTATTCCTCAGAGGAAAGGATATTAAACCTTACTACAAAACTTCCAATGTCATTGTTGCTGGTGCCATGATACTGGTATAAATGTGATGGCATCGAGTTTATCTCGAAAAAGCATTGCAGTGGGGTACAAATGCTGCTGAATGTTCTGGTTGTTGTTGTTGTTGGTTTTTTTTTGGTTTTTTTTTTTTTTTTTTGTGGCACTTACATGCTAAATATCTCATTATTGGAGTGACATGATGTTGAGCATCTTTAGGAGCCATAGTCTGTTGCACAAAACTTTTGATTCATAGAACTGTTGACTGGGTTTCTATGCACTGTAGAGTTACAACCTATGTAAATGCACAAAGCAGAAGCCTGGATTTGTACCAATAAAAAGTTAAGAATGAGCTCTAAACAGGCATGTAAAAATGAACTAGGCATTGCTTCTGTCTGTGAGAACTCTCTGACTGTTGTAGAGGAAAGCAGTGATACAGACAGTAATAAATGTAATATGAAAGCGGTGTTAATTTAAGGCATTTGCTATAATGATTTTTTTTTTTAAGGAAATACTTTCAACTCTTCTAGCATCTGTAAAGACCACATTGCACTTGAATGCTTGCTTGCTACTCTGGGTGCGACTAAAAGAGAAACTTTATCAATAAAAACCTGTCGCCCTGCAACTTTCAGCCTTAGGAAATTAAAAAATTTTCATATCAAATAATATAAATATATCAGGTAAGCTTTAAGGTAGGCTTAAGACTCATTAATGAATAAATGAAGATTTTAATTTGTAAACTACACTGTTGGGAATTACCATTTATTCAAAATGTGGAGGAAATATCAGTTATGGCTGAACTAAGTAAGAAAAATAACTGCTTCATTGTTGTTTATGCTAAGCTGAGTATAACAGGAGCCGTTATCATACTGAGTCCCCACGTTACTGTCATGTCACATTCTCTGGTGTAATAGGGTGTGAAGTGCTCCAATGATTTGTCTAGGATGGTAAAGTGACCCTATGGCACAGGCAAAAAACCCCTCAAGTACTGGTCCCTGATCCTGTGACCTATTCCCAGAAACATTGCTGCTGTAGTCTCAATAAGGAAATAAAATGCCTTTATGAAACATGGAAGATGTACAGTCTTTTGACAACATATGTAAAGACAAAAAAACTGTCATTGCCAGGCAGTGTCTCTCCTATATCCATTTTTAGCCTCAGTTCCAAGTTCATTTTGGCACAAGTCTGTTAGCTGATGCTGATAGCAGTTAGCTCACTTTGGATATTTGTGGAAAAGTTTTTAGACAGGGACAGCCTTCTATCCAGACTGGACAATCCAGAGCAATTTATGGAGAGGGAATGGTGACTGACACAAAAGTGATGTGATCCCCCAGCACACAATCTGTGGTGCAAACTTCTGGACCAAACTGAACATAATAATATGGGATTGACTAACCCTGGTGTGGTGTCTGAGCTCTGTCACAGATCTGGAGCCAGCCTTTAAGATAACATTTAAGATAGATCTCTAGCACTTAAGATAACAGACCATATCGAGGTAATGAAGTCTTTAGTGTTGGCTTACAAAGATAACTGTAACAAACTGCCACATAAGAAGAGTGTGAAATTAAATTAATCTGTGTAAATATATTTATTCATATGTATTTGTGTGTATTAATGCACAGAATATTTGAAACAGCTTGTTGGGGGTTGGTGGTGGTTGTTTTTGTTTGTGGGATTTTTTGGCAATATGAGGATTAGAGAATTTGGCAAGGGAGAGAAAAGACACTCTAGAGGATCTGCTAGGAAAAAGAAGTCAGAGTATCCTAGGCAGTCTGCTTGTCATGGAGCATTGTCCTGCTTGGCTTTTCCGTGCATACTCCTTCCTTGTTGAATACCAACTTGAAAAAGACAGATCTGAGAGTACACATATGTGTGAGGTTAGATGCCAGCTGCATACCAGACACTTAAGACATAAAAGAAAACTCCTGACTCAGACAATGCTTTTAAAGCTGCTGAGATAAGAAACTGAAATTCCTAAAATGCAGGATGTCCTGCTGCAGGAGGGGCATTGAGAAGGAAGTGGAAGGAAGCTGGACAATCCCAAAGAGAACCATTCATGCAAACTTATTTTCAAGACCAAATCCAAAACCCAGCCATGCAAGTAAACTTATATAAGAGAAATGATTGCAGCAAACAAACTCTGTCACCTGTTGTCTTAAAGGGATGTGGCCAGTGTTGGCAGTTTTAATGAAGGAGCTGAACTTGTTCTTAGATGTTCGATAAGTTACAATAAAATGAAGGTATGTGATTTAGCTCCCCAAACTGATAGAAAAACAGTAGATCTCTTCCCATACATTTTAATAAGGCTTACTATAGTTGGTAAATATGCAATAACTTTAGCTATACAAAAAACAGTCTATATAAAGAAGCTTAGGATCTGTTCCTAATTCCTCTTTAACCCATTCAGTAAGTTTTTGAAAGTTTTTGCTTTAGGTAAAGTCTTAGCATTCAGGAATTTTTTTTTACTTATTATTAAGTTGTTTACTTGTTTCACTTTTCCTAATTGTCTTATAGCCGTAGAACTTCGCAAAAAGAATTTTATTAACAAAATTTTGTGCTAAATACAGACACTAAATCCAAATGCCTAACAGTAATTGCTCTGTACATGTTTGTATAGGAATGGAAAGGCATTTAATATGTATAAAGTTCAGTACTGATATGTGTAAACATACACGTATGTATAAGTATATGAAAATATATGTATGAAATACATGTAAAAATCCTGCAGCTTCTTGCTCTTGGTAGTTATTTTTTCAGAGAAAAGAGGCTTGGAATTGATTAAAGGATCCATCCAATAAAATTGAATGACTTCATTTAGTTGGGTAGAGATTTTTGCAAGAAATAGGAAAGAACACACACCTGACAACAGAAAACAGTATCAGAAAACTGCAGTTTGGTGTGGAACACAGAACCAATTTGTTTTCATTCATTAAGATACATACAAAAATGTGAGAGAATATTTTTTAGGGTTTTTATTCATTTTGATTAATATTCATACACTTTAAGTGTTCTCCCCTGTTACATTTTTAATTATGTTGGAGAAATGTGCAATGTCGATTTTTCCTTCTCAGATGAAGTGCAATATTATGGAAATATATTAAACTAAAGAAAAAAAATAATCCTGGAACGTTCCCACTGGCATCCACCAATGTGGTTCTCAAATATCAAATGGATGTACATGACAATTAGCTCAGGCTTTGCCCTAGACAAGCACGGAACAGGATGCCAAAGTTCCTATCCTATGATGCAATAAATTCTTTTTTATTAGCAGAGCTTCAGTTTTCAGTTAAAAACAACCTAAACTTGCACTATGTACTTTATTCTCTACGATGTGATTCGGTGCTCCTTCATGGAGCAACTGATACAACTCTTCACAGCAATTCCTTGCAAGAGAACTCTTAGCAAAAACTGACGGGAAATTCAAATACTTTGAGTGCAGTTAAGATTGATTTCTACTTGCAAGAAAATATTTCAAACTATCCTATTGCTGGTTACATTTTTTCCTATGTATTCTATACGCACTGAAAAGTAATATAATCTGTGGAACATCAATCATTCAATAGACCCTGCTTCTTCAGAGAATGCTACTTCTCTTAGATTTTTCCATGCAACTGCACTTAAGGCAGATAATAGTGTTTAATGCATTTGCTCATTAAGCCAAAAGTAGCAATAATTTTGCAGCTGTAGTCCCTCAACCTATGGAATATTCTACCATGTTTTGAAAAGTGTAATGCACATCTGTGGCATACAAAGGCATATTCTTGAAGTAGATAAATGTTTTGGAGGATTAGGACGCTTGCCCTAATGAGGTTAAATGTCAAATCATTGCCCATTAGGGGCAAAATGAACTATGGGTGCTCTTACAAAATTGAACTGTCTGTGTCAGAAATTATTAGGGTTTAACTAGACCTGACACAAGAGAGACAAGATTTGATGGCATAACTTGGATTCTGCTAAGGCTCTGTTTTGTTGGTACTGTAAAAGAGTTTGTTAATGATCACAAAATTTCCAAGTCATTCCCATTTTGGAAACATATGTATTTAGTGTGTTTATACTACAAAAAGCAGTTACACATGGTTTCCCTGATTTGCCTTGAGGTTACTGAAGATGAGAATTCAGCCTTAAACTCTGATGGCTCTTCAAAATGTGCTTACATACTGTCTACATGAGCATGCTATATCTCATTTTAGTATGATTCTTGGAGAATGTTTTCTCAGTTCAACTTCACTAAAACCCATGGCTTTTCATCCCTTAAATACCATCTCTTTATTCAGAAATGTGTCCTAATTGGGCTGTCCTGGCATCAGTTTGGGGGTAATACTTACTTAACAAAGAAGTCTAGCTTTAGCTTTTTTATACTTTTTCCTGTGGCTACTTTAGTCATGTGATATGGTTTCTAATAGGAAATGTTACCTGTATCAATGTCTTTGTAGTGACTGATAATGCAAAATACCTAAGTTTGTGCTGAACATTAAAAGTCACAAGAAGTCCTAAGTACAGGGAGCCCATGTTTTAAATTCAAAACAATTAAAATCAATCAAACACTGTGCCAGTGTAATGCCTTGGCACTATTGTTTTGGCACGACTCCAGCTTCAGCATGTTTTCTTGCCCTGTGGTCTTTATTTGGATGAAAGACTAATTTTGTCTGACAGCTCATAGGGGCAGGGTTTTCCAGTCCTCCATGAAAGAGCTGAATGCCTCCACTGATGAGTAAAAATGCAAAGGTGTTGGTAGCATGGAACTACCTGACAGTGGTACATGCTGAAAAACCTTGTCTGCATATTCTGTCTATCCCATGTGAGCTCTGAAGGAGAAAAAGCCATTTTCTTTACAAGACAGACTGGTTATTTTTCCTGTAGGGCCAGTAAATCGCCACAGGACTGATGGCTTTCTTTACTTCTGTTTCAGATCAGCTTCCTTTTTACCTCTCATCAGGCCAGTGTCAGGAGAGACTGCACATCACAGACTGATGTGTGTCATTGCTTGGTCAGGTCTCTGTTCTACCTCCTGCAGTTTTCAGATGCCAAGCACAACAGCATGCTTTCCTTCACTATTGCTGGGGGGTTGTGACCTCCCTCTCTTCATGAGAATGAGCAGCTGATACAGGAGTTGTTGGCTATTGGATCAGTATTCAGTCTGGACCAGTCCTCTCTCACAGGCTGCAGTCAACACCTGCTGCTCCCCAAAGGAGTGCAGGAAACTCTACCTTGGCTAGGTACTGGTTTCTTCCCCTTAAGGTAAAGATTTTTCCTGAGGGCCACAGGAGATTTGCATATGCTGCTGGCCAAGAGGGTGACTCCTACCATCAATCACATAAGAATATCTGTACTCTGGTGTGCTAGAGATGAAAAATATATACTGACATTACAGCACTAGTGTGCAGCAGGAGAAGCTAGGAATTATTTTACTGCCCAAGGGCAGCTGAGCATTGCAAAGAGTCATTACTGAGCCATACCAATATTTTCTCAACTGAATAAGAACCCTGGGAGCATCATCAGGATTATAATGATTTTCTAAAGTTATACAATACTTTTTTGGGGGGAGAGGAGAGGGGAAAGCACATGGTGAAACAGAACTCAGGCTTGCTGGGTGTAGGTGTTTCTTGCAGGCCTGCCAGCTGGTTTCTGCAAGTGCTCTCATGTAACACTGCTGGACAAAACCACTTTTACATGGACAAGTCCCAGTTGTTTTAAACCTCAAAGTATTGCCAGCTCTTTTCTGCATGTCTTTGGATAAGTTAATAAATGTATCTATTACTCTGGTTTATTCAGTTCAAGAGTTTTGCTCTAATTTTGTTCTTCGCTAGCTCAGCTTCATGCCTGTGTGCCTGAACTTGGCAGCCAAGCTGTGCAGTGTCGGAGGCATTTTATAAATTGACCAATAAGGCAGAAGCAATAATAAAAACGATTGAAAGAATGAGAATGGGAGAGCTTTTTTCCTGGAAACACGAGCTCAAATGTGAGATTAGTACAGAAACATGTACTTTTGTACTTTTCTCTGCTGGAAGCTACATGTTTGGGGATCAGCTTGCACACATGCAGGCTGTACAGCTGTGGGGAGCCTTACTGCAGCCTTGGTTGAATTTACTTGGGAGGCACAGGGCATTTCAGAGCATGGTAGGAGATGAAAAGTTGTCCTGCCTCTGTAAGCAGCATATAACTTCTGCTGTTTTATCTGTACTGGTGAAACCCTTTGTAAGGTAAAACAACTCAAGTTACAGACCTGAGGGGAATTCAATCAACTAATGAAATCTTGTAAGTACTTCCTTTTAAGCAGCTATTTTTTTTTCCCGAAATAAACCACTGAACCCATTTTACATCACTTTGTTTTCTGAGGCGTTTGTATTGGAGAGAGAATTTTAAAAGGAAAATCAACGTGAGCTTTGGCTCTAAATTTAATGAATACTTGCTTTCATTCCAACCTCTTGTAATTGCTATTACCTGATAATTTTGTTTTATATTTATACTTGCTGATGTGTTCAAAAGTAGATGCTTATGCTGCCACCTGCATACAATAATCAGCTTGTGCAACCTCAGGGATGAGCTCTGCTGGTGGCATAAGCAGCAGTACTTCAACCAGGACATGTGCTGACACATAATCTCCTATGCCTTGATAGAAGTATATCTAAGGCATCATAGGCACTGAGAGACACATAAAGCATGGGCCAAAATTTGATTGGAAATCACCCCTGCTTGGGAGAACTCATGAATTAGAAAGGCCAAGAGTGAGGTGGGAAATAGAGTCAAACGCTTTGAATTTCTGATGCAGCAGAAGAGCAACACAGGCTGCCTGACACCAGTCTAGTGCCACTTAGGTCTTCTGCTGCCTCCTCGAGCTGGGCTGGGTGCTGGCCTAGATCCCTTGCACTTTACAGTCACCTGGCAGCAAAAAGGGAATGTTTTCCTTTAGGACAGAGAATTCTGCCTCAGCTGCAGAATAAGCAGCTTCCAGCAGGTCAGGTAACATATTAAGGCTTCAGGGTGGTGTGTATGAGAAGCAGGAGAGAACCTATGTTTAATGAAAGACCACTGCGGGTCCTGTGTGAATGATTGCTAGATAAGGAAAAACACAGTCCAGGGAACACCATAATGTTGCTAGAAGCTATGCAGTGCAGCACAGTACATGGCCATAAATTTCATATGAAGGTTATAACAGTTTTATCCTCAACAATTACACACTGAATGACTCTGAAAATGACAGTGGGCCCATCTGACATGTCTTCATAATAAAATATTTTAAAAAAGGAGAAAATTGGAATGAGAAAAATAAGGACAATATTTGTATTTTTGCCTTCTCCTGGAGTGTCAGAGAGCTATATGCAAGGGTGCTCTATAAAGTCATATGGGGGACAATGAGGGGGAGAAGTGAGAATTGTATTTCTCATGGCCACACGCACAAAGGCAGAGACTGGCACTTCTGTCTAAGCTCTGTGCCAAGAGAAGCAGAATACAGCACCAAAATCTGGAGACTGAGACTCTCCCTTACCTGGGTATTCTGGAATGCCATTCTTCCTGCACAGTCTGTGCAGGGGCATTTCAATAGCTGGCATGTTTCTGATGTGGACTGTCACTTTTCTGCTTCCTGTCCCCTACCCTTCAGGGTCTCCCCTTCAGGCTCTCCTTCAGCATTCCAAGGTTCTGGGTACCAGCTGCTCCAGGATCAGAAGAGTCTCTCCTAGGTAAAGCCAGTAGCTTTAGCAGCATCTGTCAGGATTCAGGTTTCTGTTCTTTCCCTTGTTCTCTCCTGACGTCACTTATTAATGGGAACCTCTTCTTCAGAATGCATTTTTCCTTTTTCTTTCCTATTCTTAGTAAATTGTTTAATCTGTATTTTTCATTAATTCAATGCATCAGAAAAAATCCTGAATCAATTTTGACTTGGGAATCTAGGGGAATCAGTTAAGAATGTTTTTAATTTGAATATATAAGCATTTTATTTATAGATCACATTTACTAGCATCAACGAAACTATATTTGTGGTGTGCCAAGAGCTGGAGTTGTTTTACTGAATAATATTCCCATGCAACCTGATGACTGAGTAGTGCTCTGGCGATAGACAGTATACTACAACACTGTGGAAAATACTGATGTTAAAAGTTGGTGCAGTTTTACTGTAAATATTGTTGAGAAAATAAAAGAAGCTGCAATCTGGCTTTAGTGGAAGTGAATTAACTGGCAGCATCTTCACTGTCAGTTTGTCAATTTTACACCAAAGTCTAATCTGGTTCTATAAGAACAATCTTGACACAAAGATACTGTAGTAGGAAACTGCAAACAATGACTTCTCCTTAAGTTCTTTTATCCCTTAAACTTTTACCAGGGGTGATTTGGCCAGGTTTCATGTAGCGTAGTTAAACTTCCTTCTTTGGTATTGCACTTTTTTTTTTTTTCCTTTTCCCTTTTAAACACGTGTTTTTCTCTCCCTCTCATACTAGCAGATGGTCTCCAGTTATATGCAGGAGCTTCTATTCCCTGGGTTGCTATGCAACAAAATGCATCCTATCTGCATCCTTTCTGCACTGTATCCCGTTTCCGTTCAACAACTCAAAATAACCAGCTTAGTGCTTCAACATGCTGCTTCCTCTTTTCTGCGGAGTTGAATATCTATCAAGTATCTTCCTGGGCTTCCTATCTCTTCCTGTTACAGCCTTGAAAAAAATGTGTTTGCCCTGAATTGATTTTCCTCATCACTTCCTATTTACATCAGTCCACTTAGTGCTAAGGCAGGCAAAACATACATAAATGAGTCATGCAGCTGCTAGCCCATAAAAAAAATAGTGTCAGCCAATTGTGTGGTGTTTGAAAGCAAGATTCTTCATTGTTGTCAGGTGTGGGGTTCCTGTTTGTCCTTTTTATCGTGGCTTTGTTTCCCTACTGATACCAGAAAGTTGAAAACAAACTTTTTCTTACTTTTTTTTTTTTCCTGCTGGACTGGTGAAAAGGAAAATATTAATCTCCAGCACAGCAAGGGAGAAGATGTGACAGAAACAGTAGCATGGTTTTCCCTGGCTGATAACGAGGCAAACTTTTTGATGTGGTTCATTTTGTGTTACTGGATATTGACCACTATGGGTGCAATTGCAAGTGTTATGAGGTACTTGTTTAGTTTTCACTGCTGCTAATGCTAAGTTCTAAACCTTCTACACTACTTTTTAATGCTCATTAGGCAAGAACAATTACTTTGTGTTCCTAATTCTTTATAGATGAAATTAATTCCCATTTTGATCATACCTTGGCTTTCTCCATAGCAGGGAATGTAAGCTTTTTGTTGCTTGCTCTGTAGATAATACAGTAGGTTAAAGGACACAGAGGCTTCTTTTGCGTAACTTGAGCAGTCTAAAGTTGGGCATGTGGTCTGTCCTCAACAGCTACACTCCCTCCCTAGTCAATGGAGAAAGAGGCACCTTCAGTAAATGAATTACAGTAATTCAGTCATTCACTAAGATAGGTGGGATGAATCATTGAGACACAGGATTTTTGTCTCTTTAGCAACTGCCAAAAGAATTTGGCTGATAGCTTGGGTAAAATGCCTGATTCTCAGATTGCTTAAGTGAATCTGGATGTTAGCAGTCTGTTTTTGCATAATTACAAAGTATTTTTCTGTTTCTCAAAAATAATTTCCATTTGTTGGTATCCAATGCCATCATTTCCTGGTATAAATAATTTGATCCATGTTTTGGAGAGAAGAGGAAAAATGAGTAATAAAACTACAAATATGAGTGACCACTCAGCTAGTTTGGTTTTTTATAATTGTTCTTCAGAGGTAATGTATGTAATTAAGTATCTGGGCTTTTTTGTAGCCTGAGCTCAGCCTATGTAACACAAAATCCAGTCTTAACATTTCTGAAGCCTAAAAACTTCTTGTTGCCAATAGCAGTGCCCATGCTCAGATAAGGACTAGGTTAAGTTTCAGCGCCTGGCTCTTTCCAGCTTGCAGTTGAAATAAAGCTTTTGATGAGACATTATTCAAGGCAGAGTTAGATGATGCTGATCCAGAGCGCTGTTTTAAATTATGCAGGACAATTTTCTACATTGCTGGAAAGCAGACTTTCAACCACCATTACCTTTCTGAAGGAATCTGACAAGTTCTTTTATTAGTAATGGTATTAGATACCATTACTTTTCTACAGATCAGGTGGACTTTGGAAGTCTATGCTTCCTGCATGGTTACTGACTTTTTATTTTATTTATTTTTCCTAGAGCCATCCATCAGTCATTCTGGTTTTGACTCACTGGCATGACCCTCCTCCAGGAGCTGGAGGTGCAGGACAAGGCTTGTCCTTCTGGGCCTGCTGGGCTTCTGCTGTCCTCACTGCCAGTGCCTCTCCCAGCCCTCTGGCAATGGTTCTTGGCTTTCATCTTCTCTCCCACAGCCCAGAAGAGGCTTTGGCAGGGTCAGGCCAGTGCAGAAAGGCAGATTTACTCAGCCTGTGAGGGCTGACTCTGCGCTGCCTCTCTCCTTGGCGCCTTCTTGGCTGGCACCAGGAGCATGAAGCAGAGACCCAAAGCATTTCAGGTGGAGATACAGCATTTGCAGTACAGCATTTCTTGGGACTGGGCATCCTCTGCTCACTCTCTTTCTTGCTCTGTAGAGCCCAATAAAACCTGAGTACTGGCAGAGGATCTCTTGGGAGCAGCTTTTCCTTCAGGAAGCTCAAACCCCCATGCCACTTCCTTATTCTGTGTGGTGGCAGCCTGTGCATGGGTTTATCCCTGTCAGAGCCCGGTCTCAGGGCTTCTCCTTTTCCTCCACCTCCCCAATATGCTGTGAAGTTGAGGATTCCCACTTTTGCTGCTCGCCCTCTACCCTGCACCAGCATCTTGGTTTAGAGGCTCCCACTCTGCTCAGGAACAACACAACTGATTCTGGCCACCATGTTTTAGTTCTGCTCATTCTGAGAGAAAATAGATGGATTTCCATTTGCTACTGAAATAACAGCAGGTAATAAATAATATATTTATTTTTACAGTACCAGTTTCAAAATGACATTATTAATACAATGAAATTAATACACAGAGGAATTTTTTCCGCATTGGATCTTCAGAAAACTTTTACATTCATGCAGAAAGAGAATGGGTGCTGTAGTTCAGCAAGGTATGGGAGCTGTTGGATGTTATCTGAAGGGCTCTGTGTGTGGAAAGGGAGCCTTGGGTGTTCATGCTTTGCTCTAGCTTTAACGTCTTGGAAGCTGTGCATTCAAAGTATAAGCGATGAAGGAGGGTGGTTATAGAGAGGCTGGCAGGGATCATCCTTTTAAGTAATATGAGCATTTTCTAATATCATGAGAAAGGAGGGGAGTTAAATTCAGGAGGGGTGAGGGAATTCTACCCAGTAGGAGCTTTCACAGCAAAGGGTAAGATGAGTTTTTCTCTGAGAGCTGATGGAAGGATCCCTCTGGACACATGGTGTCTCTTAATGAGACAGGTTGTGAACTGGAATTTGGATTATAGCCCACAAAATTTAGGAAGAAAAAAAGGCAATGCTAACCTATGCTTTGTTCCTTCATTCTTATTAGTACCCCCACAGCCAAACATCTCTCATGTCCCAGGATGTGTGCACGTGGGGTCATTTGAAAGCTTATGCCCCACATTCAATATATGGCAAACACAGGCAGCGGCAGATGTGCTATAACTGGTGTTGCTTATTTTATCCACATGCATTATAATGTGCACTGTTGCTTAAAGTCCATATTAAGATTTCTGGACTAAGGGCTTACTTTTGCTGGCATGGGGTATGTATAAATCACAGCACAACTTATTCTTTTTGTAGATCTTGCTGTGGTGCTGGTGGATTTCCTTATAATAAAGCAAATGTCACCATAACCACAGAATGATAGGAAATGCTAGCTGTGGCCAAGTTATTTCACAAGAAGGTTTTTATTATGAAAATGGTATTTCCTCTTAAATGAACTCAATGCTTATTGCTTCCCAGTATATAATTTAGAGTAATGTATGAGAAAAATATATTCTCAAGGCGTTATTGCTAATGAGGAGATATGGAGAATACATGCATTGGATTATGACTTGGTAAATTTATCTTTAAAAAGGAGCTCTGTTCCCTGTTGATGTCTCTTAGAAATATGCAAGAAAGACACAGAAAAACCAGCACAGACTAACACATCTTCAGTTCTTTTAAAGCAATAGAAGTCTGGGTTTCATGGAGTTAAAAAGTTTGCTTGCAATCTTCCCTAGGAACATGATGCAATTCATTCCTATTTGAACTTTAGATTTAGCAGGTACTTTTCCTGAGTGTTGGCATGGGTTTTTTTAGTTGTATTTGAGATACGTTTAGTACCTTTTAAAAGAAATTCTGTCACTCATGGGATGGGGAAGGTCTTTTTTAGCTCTGCCTCATAGCAATATAATGATGGAGTCAGAGGAACAGATGAAGTTTGTATTTTGTATGATAAAAAGCTAAAGAAAACTGTTAGGAAAAATCACCACTGGGCCAAATCTTTGTACTGTCTTTGTTTCATCATCCATAACAAACAGGTACTCCTGGAAGAAATTGTCTTCGTGATGATTTTTGTTTGTTTTAAAAACTCAACAGGGCTACTCCCTAGGAATTAGAGGCCAGTCAGTGGGAGGTCAGAGTGGAAAGCAGAGGCGCAAAGCTGCGACTCCTCTAACAAGAGATGAAATTATGTCCATGTGTTTCTCTAATAAGCAATTTGCATTAATCGCTTTCTGGTAGCCTCGCTAGTGTGTGTCCATGGAGGGATGTTCTTTCCCAAGCATTGATTGCCATTGTGCATGTGAGTTACTTTCAACATATTTTCTGATCGTATTCAATATGCACACAGAAAGGGTTGCAAGAGGAATATTGCAAATGAGATTTTAATAAAAATTACTATTATAGCAAAATGTTTCAATACCAGCTCTATCTTTATTATTAACACAGTAATAGAAGAGAGGCAAGCACAGTAATTAACCGATCAATCAATTCCAGTGTTATGCAGATTTTCTGCAAAGAAAAAGAGACAGTTCTGTTCACACACCATGGACTGATTCTTTGCTTGAAAAATAAGATTTTTGCTTCTTTTTTTCTTCATGTAGTCTAGTCATTATGACCCATGTAAGGAAGTCTGGGAATTCATACTGAATTTACAATATGACTGTCTGAAATCAATAATATGTCAATAAACAACATTTGTTATATGTAAGCAAGCTATGACCATATTGATAGGGATAGACCAAGTTCTAGCTTTCTCTACTGGAATCTGTATCTGAAATTCATGATGACAGTGAGCCTCATTTAAAAAATAATTAAGAAATTGCGCTCTCATGCCTACCCAGAGAGAGGGGAGCATTGTGCTGCAGGTTTGGATTTCATATGTAAGTAATGTGTTATGGCAAGTGCCCTTATAGGCTGATCTGCTCCTGGCAGTAGTGGAGCTGCATCCTTCATCCCATTCAGGTTACTGTCACTTCAAGACTGGGAATTAAGCTGGCTGTAGCTGTGTTGGCAGGTGGAATCAAGCTAATCAGCCCAGTGTCAGGGTCCAGGCAAGGCCATTGTGGCCTCTGAAAGCTGTAAAGGAGCTTCAGACTCTAGGTAGGGGTAACGTACACAGTATATCCTGTAGTATGATACCTTTATAGCATCATTTATGTCCTTGAATATAATTGTTTTAATTAAATATAATTGTTTTGATAGTCTATCTTTGATTAAAAGTGGTTAGTCCCATTGCTGGAGTCATTCCTTTTTTAAAGCAGACTCAGTAACTAAACTGAACAAACGAAGAAACAGTTTGGTTATATAAGTATATTACCTCTGAGCCCAAAGTGGTCATCCTCAGTATGTTAAGTTTAAAAATATTTCCAGTCCTAACTCTGTAGAAGGTGCTCACAAGGGACAAATAGCTTAATATTGACATAGCCTTAAATATATTGAAAATACATAAATCAGAATAATGAGATTCATCAATATGTTAATATTAATGGAGAAACCTTTAGGGAAATGTAGTGTAAAATCAAAGGAAAAGATGAACTTGAGATGTAAGAAATGATTCTAGTTAAATGAATAAAAAATTGGATATTTTGTTCCTCAAGTCAGAGAAAGACATTACATCCTTTTGAAATGGTGCTTATGTCTTTAATACTGTCATAAACAGACCGCAAAAAACATTAGGGAAAAAAACCTAAAGGTTTCTGTAAAAGCCTGATAATAAATTAAAGCACTGGAATGATTTGTTTTTCGCATCATGGAAGGAGGAAAGCACCATGAAGCCCTTCTTTCAAAAATTCTCTCTAGAATCGATTGACTAATTCTACACTGAATTTCAAGGCTATAAAACTTTATTAGCAAGAAGAATATGTATATTGTTATTCATTTGTTCACACTGCAATGGTTAAGGTCTTGTCAGCATTTCCATTAAAAACCCCTATAATTTAACAGGAAACTTCAACTCACATAAAAATACGTTCAGGATGCATTTGACAAAAGGGGTACTCTAACCAGATTCTCAAAATTAGTTCTATTTAGATGATAGCTTGAAAAGAAGTGAGTCATGTTCTTAGAGGTACATAGTCTCATACCTTCTGCAAAGTACCACCAATGTCAGCAGCTGCTGAACCAGTGCTCTTTATCTCCCTCTTCCCTGGCTGACCCCCACTGTCCATCTGCTGTTGCACAAGGAAGCCCATACCTTCTGTCTTGCTTCCAGTTACTGTGCCAGGTTTGACTTCTCTGCATTATTTACGTTTGTTGGGCTGTGTGATTTTTGTCTTGAAAATTCTTCCATGGAGCTTTGACACTGTCCAGGGCATGGGACACATTCTATATGCAAAGATCCTGTGTTGTCTGGACTGAGATTCTGATGAAGGCTTCTAGGGCAGCTGCACTGTCTGTGGATGAGGACCCAGTTCTGCCCCAGGTCAGGGAGCTGAGAGTGATGCACAGATTGCTGAGCTTAAAGCCCAAAGTGGTGCTGGGCTGGCCCAGCCTGATGTCCCCATTTCAGGGGTCCTGGGGCTGAACCCATCTTAAACCCTACACTAAACTCAGCAACTGCTCTGGTGCGGAGGGGTCTCTTCCCAGTCCCTTCCTCAAGCAGTTTGAATGTGAATAACCACATCCTCTGCAAAAAGCTGAAATTTGTGTCTTAAGATCAGTGCATCTTGATATGGCAAGATATGTGTTACTGCCAATGACTTAAACAGATGTTTGTTGTACATGTGCCTAAGAAAGAATATAACTCAGGAGTGTTCAGACAGAGTTTGTTAGCAAAGTAAACTTTGACTGTTGAAACTACCACACCTTCATGCTTTAAGCACAGTGTAGGGGCATCACACCTCTAGGATGTCAGACAAACCCAGGTTCTGCACTGATCACTGGTGAGCTGGGCTTGTCAGGGTGGGAAACAAGATAGTTTAGATGCTTTTGTTTTCTAACTATATCAAAATCTTCATTGAATGGCTCAAAAATCTGTTTGATTAAGGTTGCAGAAAATCATGGGGCTTTCTGAGCAGTAATGAAGTTTGTAAAAATTTTCAGATTCTCTACTGCTTAGCTGCGCTGTCTGCTGTGTAACAGTGGAAGTCAGACTGTAAAATACTGTTTGCTCCATTTCTTTAAAGTTCCATCAAAGATTGCTCTCATTCATGTGTAGCTGACTACTGTACATCAGCAGTGTTTTCAAATCTCAAATCAATATCCTGGATGTTTCCAGAGAAATTAATTAGTCTCACTGAGGAGTTACTTTCCTAGTTTGGAAAAAGCCCCCTTTGCTCCTGTTGGTATTGACTACACAGTCAACTGGATAGACACAATGTTTACCCTCCTAAGAGGTCAATTTAACTGCTCCAGGCAATACAGTAAATGTAAGAACGCACTTTTCTGCTGTTTGGTTTGGAGGCATTGACCACACACAGACTCTTGGTTGAGTAAAATTGTTTCAGGCTATTGTTTCACTACCCATTTTTATGAATACCTATCCTTGATTCTAATATGATTCTTAAATTAGTAATTTTCTGTTTAGGGATGGTCGCTTCCCTAACAGCGGTGTGTATATATATATAAATCTTTATTTATTTCAAGGGAAGCAGACAGACCTTATCAAAAGGAAGCTGTAGAATTAAATAAGACATGTAAATACTGAAATTATGAAATCCTACAAAGTGCATTAGAAAATAATTTTTCCAACAAAACACAAGCTCATTAATATAATTTGCATATATTTCCACAACAGTACTTATATGTTTATAGTATCTTCCAGTGTAGGAGTGATGCAATATTTGTCATGGAATCAGAGCTGCCCTTCACATTTTTACATAAGGTATTTCTGCAGGAATGTGCTGCCTTCCCCATGTAACTTAGAGATATCCATTTTTAAAACTACATGAAAAGTATATTTGAGCTGTTTATGCTTACATGGTGCAGATTTTTATGAGAAATTGATGACTTCATTGTAGACTTTGGATAAGTGTTGCAGTGCTCCCAGAGCTTCAGACCTCCCACCCCTTGTTCTCAAGTAAAAATTTTGGAAACTGGAAAATTTCATTTTGGTATTTCCTAATGAAATGGTTTTATTTTATTTATTTTGTTTTCCATTTTCTATCACTGAACATTTTCCTAAGAAATACCTAGGAAACCCCACAAACAAAAATCCCAGCAAGCTTAAGTGGCCTGAAAATGAAAGGATGTTTTTTTGGGCTGCCTTGCACTGGCTTTTAACCATTGGTCTTAAGGTCTCCAGTTTATAATGTTAGCATGTCATCAGGAAATTAAACTAGTAGTTAAATTCTCCCCTTATCTAAAACATCCTAGCTCAGTTAAAGTTTACTTCCTAAGAGATAATGTGAACTGTAGGACCACTGAACTCTTTGTTTCAGCAAATATTTCAATATTTTGTGTGTCTCAGGAGCCAGTGAGATTGTCCTTTAGCTTACTGTTTTGGGCACATAGTGAGCAGATAGGAGACATGGATCAAGGGCCCCTTGAGCAGAAGAGGAATTCAAACACACCATTTTCTGTGGGGAGGTGCTCTCACAGAGGGACTGCTTTCTTTTCACTTTTTGTTTTAGTCCTCAGTAATTTTGAGGTGAAACTGTAACTTTGGAAATAACTGAATAGGTTTTTGCTGAAAACCACATTTGATGAATGTTTTATTTGCTGAAAAATCCATCAACTCTGTGTGAATAATTATGGATTTAAGTAAATTCTCTCTAGAGAGTGTACCAGATCATTTTAGAGTACATAAAGTTAGAAACCCAGAAAATGTTCTGCAGTCAGCTTCCTGTACGTATGTTAAAAGTGGGAAGCCCTGTTGGGTTTTCCTTCCTATGACAGCTTGCCCATAACTCTTTAATCAGTTTTCCATAGCTGAAAAGTGTTGCTGGCTTTGTTTATTACAGAGAACTGTGGTCTGTGTTTTCTTCTTGGTATACCCAACATGAATCATGGTTTATAAACATCCTGTTGGTATTGGTCGAATAACTGGGGACTTAATGAGACTTTGATCTTTTCAAGTAACTCACATATAAGGCACAATGTCGGTATTCTTCAAAGTGTTAACATGAAAAAAAAAAAAAAACAAAAATTCCTCATACAGGAAAAAAACCCTTCCATGAGTGTAGGATGTACACTGAAACGTGTAGTGTTTCTAAGAATATATCTTAAACTCCCTAACATATTTTGATCCAAGGAATACAACAACTGATTTGATTTCTTTCTGCTGTTTTATAAGAATATATACAGGAATTTGTTTCAAGAGCTGTGAGAAGGGTGGGCTATTCTGTAATCCTGACTTTTTAATTATTTTTCTTTGTTTTCTTCTGCTATTTTAAAAAATATCCTAAATACACACTGCCTAACATCAGTGATAGAAATGGTTATATACATGGTAATATAATTATCCTTTAGCAAAGTCCCATTTCTTCTTGGGTCTAAGGATGGCAAACAGTGCTTCATGTAAAAACAGTTTTAAAATGACATAATTTATGATGCAAGTATTCTGAAAATAGAGCATTTGTGAACCAGTCAAGTGTTATGAAACAGTTTTTAGAAACATCATTTACAAGGTGGGGTTTTTTGTTTGTTTTTTTTTTTTTTTTTTTGGTTTTGTTGGTTATTTTTTTGTTTTTTTTTTTTTCCCAAACTTGACAGTCCTTTAAAGATGACCCTGTGGAGTACAATAGATGGGACAAACAGTGAGAGACACTTTTCAGATTGCTGTTGAATAACATCTAAAGCTTCGTGGTGGCCCCTTTGATGTGAACCCAAGGGGACTGACCACCTGTGTTGCTTTGTGCAGTGATGATTTGTTAATCAGGAAAACAAGAAATACAATATGGCCTCAAGTAAACCTTTAAGGAATCATAGATTAAATTTAGGGTTTTTATCGTGATCTTTATAGCAGTCTTTATACAAAATAAGTAATTTCACCAATGCTATTAACTGCTTAATCCAGTGGGTTTGCATCTAGACTTCCAAGACCATAGTTTTTTCATTTTTAGATGTATTTTCCATATATCTCCTACATTAAACTGAATAAAACAGGTTAGGATTTTAAAAGGTCAATCAATGTATATGACCATTTCCTTTTTTACAGCTTTACAGATGTGAAGTTCACTCAGGGGTTTTTCACAAGTCATTACAGATTATTGAATATATTTCTGGAGTAGCCACTACTAAAGCAAAATCTCCTGTGGCCTGATTTGTTCCCTAAGAATAAACAAAAGAACTAACCATTATTATTTTACAGACATTTAGAAAGATGAAGTAACCTGGTATTTTATAAGATAATAAATGCTGATGTCTACACTCTTGTTTCCATGGATTTCAATACTTATCAATGAAGCAGTGACAGATATTTTTCAATTTTTATATTGGCTGTAAATCAACCATTCTGCAGTCATCTGAAGTAGTAGTAAATACCACCTCTTTATAATTTCCTGAACATAAAAATTATATCTATTTCTTCAATTAGGAAGTTAATGTCAAGAGGATATATTAAAGCTTGAATTTCAGAAATAAAGTGCTGGACTGGTGAGCATCACAGTATTTAAGATACTTGCCAGTCATTTTTTCCTTTTCAGAGAGGAATTGCAAAGGGAAAAAAGAGGGATTGTTATAGATAAGCCTACAGAATGCTGTCTTCTAGAATGTGTAATTTTCTTTCTCTACAGAGAGTTCCAAAAAATCGGTAATATAGGGTTTTCTTCAACAATGGCATTTTAGCTTGTCGTATTTTTTTGTAGAACACATATCTGAAGGAAGACTCATCATACATGTTTAGATGTATTTATGAGAGAGAAAATTGCTAGGGAATACTTAAAATACTAATATTCTTGGCTGAAGGGCTGAGTGATTGAGAAATGCCCGTTTGGTTCAGGCAAGGACACAGAGTTCAGTTCATGTCTCTAACATTGGTATAAAGGAGGTCTAAGTCCACAAGGTTACGCTGATTTGAGTGTTAGGGGGAATGCATTAGTGTCCTCCGGGCTTGTTTTACAGGTGGCTAAGCCCACCTGGTGAATTTAAGTTTCAAATGGCTTACAGACCTTCCTCCTTATTCAGGACCTGAAGTCAAATCTATCTTTTAGGATGTAGGCTATTAAGGGACAAGGCCAAGAGGTTCTGTTCCGTGGTGTGCTGAACATCTGATGAAAGAGAATGTCCTAAAAATTCCTCCAACTTTTGAGTCCTCAATACAGGGGCTGGGAGAAGCCGAGAAGCTTGGGGCTGTAGCTGTTCTAGGCTGGCTCTAGGCCCCCAGCTTTCAGTTCATGTCCAGAGTGCTTTTAGCTCACATGTGGGAGTGCACGTTGTGGCACTTTTCAATCCAGACCCTGGAGCATTCAGAAACACAGGCACGGGCAAAGGTGGGAGCACATGCCAATCAAACCTGTGCGTTTGGGTAAAGGAGCTGCCTCCTTCCAGAGTGGCAACCTGCTTAAGAGGTGGGGTAGAATAAAATGACATAAGCCCAGAAGTAGAACTATAATAAAATCACATGGGCAAAGTTCTCCTACTACTTTGTGCCGCAAGTTTTATTAGTAGTGCTCATTCTTTTTCCAAAGCGTGCCCTTGTGATACAACTCCATGTTAAGGATATTCTACTGTCATCCAGATAAATGTGTTCCTACCTAAATGCTACTGCAAGCTCACGATTTCCACTTAGGATTTGTTTAGTTCTGTTTAGTAACTCTTTTCTCTTTTCAAGAGAAGTGTTGCTGTTTTTGTCTTGTTTACTTTAAATCCACCGTTGGGATTAGTTTGGTTATTTACTCTTAATAATGGAAATAAGTCAAAGGGGAAATGCTTTTCACACTGCGCAGGCACCATGTTCTCCTGGAATGAGCGTTCTTTTCCTTTGTTTTTGAAACAATCTTTTGATTTCTTTGGTTTTCCTTTCATGATGTTTAGGGGAAAAGGAAACTGCTGTTGAATACGGGATGCCTGGGATTTCTGTTTTACATTAGACTTTTTTAAATATTTGAACTCTGCTTTGTGACGGAACAAATTAGAGCTGAAGCTGCAGGGTGGGTAAGGAGTTTCAAGGTTTCCTTATTTGATTTTCAGGGGTCTATATTTACCCTACTCCATTTTATCCTGTGAAGTACCCTTTCTGCTCCTATTAAACAGTCTTTTTATTTGTAGCAGGCTTCTAAACTCAGTTACCTGCACAGCAGCTGCCAACCTTCTCTACTGCTATGTCATAAGAAATCCAACCAAACAACAAAACCCTAATAAAAATAGCAGATTTCTTCTGCTATGTGCTTTGACAGACAGATGAAAATTTCCCATACGCGCTGTTTCATTTTTGTTTATTCTCTCTGCCTATCTCAAAGCACAGTTTTTTGTAGCTTGCTTTCAGCTTTAAGAAAAGCAAAACCTTAAAGCAGTGTGTTTTCCTTTCCTTAGTAAGAAGCCGTTGAATTAGAGACCTGCATGTTGCAGTTTTGTTCAGTGGGGCTCATACAGTGCTGGCACTGCAAATTGGTGCCTTCCCAGAGTCCTAGCAAGGCTCCATCTAGAAACCAGTACTTGGTTCAGATGCTTGTGACAAGGGGATGTGTAATCTCCTTGCTTCTGTATTGGGTTTATTTGCTGCGTGATGGAAACTTGAGGGAGATTCACTTGCTCAGTAAAAAGGAAAGTGAGATGAAACTCATTTCCTAACATATTTTATCTATGCCAGCAGTTTGGTAGTTCTTATATACAGTAAGCAATAAAACTAGTTAAAAGATCATTAAATAACTCCCATGAAGTTATAACAATGCAATAAAAAATCTAACCAACACAGAGCACCTTGCATCATGGAGCCCTTTAATCAGTTTTTTTCCTGGGCTGGGTTCAGACAAGTGACCATAAATCTACCAGCTATCCAATCTCCAGCACTGCGTTTCCTCTTTTGCTCTGAGATCCTGGGCCACCATGGAAGGAGAAATCTGAAATCTTGCTGTAGTCACTGTGGTGTGCCAAGCAGCTGTTCAAAGCTAGAGAAATTGCTTTGAACAAGGCAGAGAGAAGTTCTGATTTGAAACTTCTATATTAAAGTGGTAATGAAATGTATTTTTGTACATAGCTTTGAAAATCCCTACTGTGGAATCATGCTCTATCAAGGGTCATTTTAATAACATTGATTGTTAAAAGACACAGCTCCCAGTGTAAAACCAGAACTCATTAGAATTCAGGATAGAGCTGATTACAGAGGAATGCGTAAAACTGAATATTAAGAAGATTAAGGAGAGCTGGATATCAGTGCTATATTCCAAAGGGAAATCCACCATGTACTTACTGTCCCAATCAGTGGTACCCAAAGGCAATGTGTACCTCTGTGCATGTACCCTATTGGAGAGGGAACTCTGAGTTTGGCCAAGGGTAACTATAAATATTAAAACTTTTATTATCAATGTTTGATAGAAACATAAAAAATTTATAGTTGTATACAAATTCTTTCTTTAGCAGAGGAAACACATGAGATTTTGTACTGCCACTGTTAAGTCACTCTTTCAGACAAAATCTAATTATTTCTCCCTGAATTTCTTTCTTTAACAGAGGTGGCATCATCGGAAAGAAGTAAGAGAAAATGAATAGCTGAAGCCCTGTATATAGCTAAATAGCAGATTGTGTATCAAGGTCATTCAGATAGGCTGCTGTGCTATGTATTGTTTCTTTTTCTTTTTTTTCTTTTTTAGTTTCCAATCCCCTGGTCTCTCTGCCTCCTTTTGCTATTCAGTATGTGTTTGTCACAGACTCTCTCTTGTTTAGAAACAAATGCATTCAGACATCTTTGGTACTTAGAAAAGCAGTCTCAAATTATAGCAATCATTAGCATAACAGGAATACATAGGAGTTATCCAGCATGTGGAAAAAAACCTATGAAGCCTTCAATGCACTCTGTAACTGTATGAGAGGGAAATTAGAGATATCTACCCAATTGTGAATTTCCATGCCCCTATAACATGCAAACAGAATTACTTTCCACATTGTTGAGAAAATTCATTAAGCATATGTAGAATCTGAAGAATCTTGTCTTGTAGTGGGAAGCTGTATGAAATGTAGCAACACTTACGTGTTTAAAATATGATTATCAGAATTGAAACATAGAATTAACCAATCTTATACCATTTATGATAATGGAACAATAAATGTAAACTTCCTGAAAAATACAATGTGCAAAGAAACTAATTTAGAAACTAACAGACAGAAGTGGCACTAGTATCATTCTAGAAATATATTTTATAGTTCTGTTGTGAAGTGTACAAAAAATCAGGACATATGGGGTTTCTACATTTTACTGCTGTTTTCTACCTTCTCAGCTGGTGTCTTTTAAGTGACAGAGAGACAGTAGTTACTGGGACCCTTTCCCCCTCCCAGCATCACCTCAGTAAGGCCCCAGCTTAGCTGTACCTCTGTGTGATACTCTGCAATAAATAGCCAGTAATCAGCTCTTTAATTTGTCTTGGGTCCTTTGCAAGACTAGTAACATTATTGTTGCAGAAGCACTTGAAAAATACATAGGGAGGATAAAAAAACCCCCAAAACAACAGAAACCAGCCATTTAAAATAGTCTTCGAGGCTACCTATCTTCCCATGTATTGTTACTACCATGCTGCCATGGCCCGACTGCAGTTATTTTCCCTGTGGAAAATAACGTGAATCCTTTTGGCTTTCATGCAAACTACACTGTGTGGCCAACAGAGTGTGAATTTTCCTATATTTTGAGCAAAAATGCAATATGTTTATGGTGACACTGCTATTGCACTAAGTTACAAGATTCACTTCAGTTACATTGCTATAAGTTTATTTAATTTAGATTAACAAAACCCATCATAGTATTAAGATAATCAAAACTGTGTAAATAACAGAAGCTTCTTTTGAATAAATAAATCTATTTTTGAATAGACAAAGAGCATAATACATTTTGCTGTAGTCTAGGACAAAATGCCGTGTATAAGAGTTTCAATAACTGTCCATGGACAGTCTTTGCTGTAAATGAATGTTTTTGAATAACACCAGTAATCTGAAGGTAATGAAAGCAGTTTATGCAAGGTGCAATAAACAGCCATTGTTGTGTCTACAGAACATTACTTTATGCTACTGTGAAGATGATGTCTTTTTAGTCTTCTATCTGTTTTGAAAAAAAAATAAAATTCAGAGGCCACTAGTCTGAAAGAAACAAGGACAAGATAATAACTAGAGATGCAATTAATCCCTGTGCTTTGGAATAGGACAAATTGTTACAACAATCACAGAGAAAGCTGTACAGAGGTTACAGGGAGGCAAGTTAATGCAATGCTTAAAAAAAGGGAACAAAGAGTGTTAGACCTAAATTACAAGAGCAAAGAAATGAAAATACTGCTTAATAAGAAACAAATGTTGCATGCTGTGTATTAACAGTGGAATGCTTGCAGAAAATATGGAAAAGTCTTTGTTTACTCAACCCTGACTCATGGGCAAAGGTTTACATAAACTGGGCTTCTCTCCTGATCACAAGTATGTGGGAAGTCCTACGGGGATGGGTAGTCAATAGAGGGCTTCTCTCTCACTTGAAATCAGACAAATGTTTGGATTCAGTCACTCAGGGTAAAAACTTGGTTGCATAATTGTCAGCAAAAAGCTCCTATTTTATCACTGGGGCCAAAATCTCACTAATGCAGCAGGCTCCAGCTTTGTTGCCAGCACTGGTTTCTAAAGGAGCAGTGGAGTGCTGGCAGCCAGGATCCATGGCTGGATCCTAGCCCTGCTCCCGTATGGCAGCACACGTTGCTGTGGGGCTTCCCAAGCTGCTTCTGGGGCTCTCTTTCACTCACTGACAGGAATGAGCTTTTGTCTTATGTGCAAAGGAGGAAATGTGAGCAATAAAAGTCCTCCTTAATGAATATAGAGAGCAGATCCTGCTTTCAGTCATGCCCTTTCAACCTCACTGAAGTCGAGGCCATCTTGACTCATCAGGACTCTTTCAAGCCTGCATCACCTCCAGAAATCCAGAGAGCTTTTGGGATGTTAAGGACCAGGACCAAGAAACCAGAGGTTTATATAGTGGGACATCAGAGTGGGGAAGAGAAAATGCACCTAGAAAGGACCACAATGGGTCATATAAACCCTTATTACAGTCTATAGCAATTTAATGAAAGTAAGTCAGAATAAATAAATACTTGAGGTAGAACCAAGAGGCAGCTGACGCAGTCAGTTGACGTATTGCATCACTAAATTACCCTCCTCAAGGGGAAGGGATAAAAGTTCCATGGGTTTGGTTTTTTTTTTTCCTGCTTTAAAAAAAGTTTTAATAATTCAAAGAAATGCCTAATGTTGGTAAATTTACATGGTAAGTACTTGATGGATTGAATTAATTCCCTTCTTTGTGTGCTGACATCCTTCTCGCTGCATAGGGAGATTCTACAGATGTAGAGAAATGCTGCACAGGATGGGATGTTTTTTTTATGGCATTTCCGTGTGCTTTAAATCTCTGAAGAATTTTCTGTGTGTGTGCTTTATATTGAGTCATTAAGTACATTAAGTAAAAACAAGCTTATTCACAAACCAGCTTTGATCTAGGCTTCCTGTGATTTATCTCGGCTGCCTATAGCATGCACTGAAATTCTACCTGATTGTTATTAGCTCCCCAAATATTTATATCACTCTAGATAATCAATGCTTATCACAGCCAATACAGACGTTACAAGTTCCTCAAAGAACGGCACTGTCAGCATAATAGCATTTTAATTATTGCAGCATATGTTCTCAAATAAGTCTTTTCTTTCCAGTATCAATTTAAACTATACACATCTTATTAATAGATGATGTTAAAAATATTGTACATGTAAATTACAGCTTTTCCCACTAAGTGTAAGAAGCAATAATGCAATGTCTTGGAGGTATAAATGTTCACTTAATTTAAATCATGTTGCTAGCGCTGTTTTCTGTTTTCATTCCCTTGCGTTCGCACTCTCTACAGGATGTTTTTCATTCAACTGCTGTGTAAAACAAATTTGCTTGTGGGGGTTTGGTGATATAAAGCATCTGACTGGCACCAGTGCATTAGCTATTCTACATGTAGCTGAAAACATAAATTCAATATTTGGAGAAGTAGAGATAGCAGCATCTACTGGTTTAGAAGACTCAGATGACATGTTTTTGGTTATCAAGTGTGCTGCAAGTTCACAGGGAAGTTCCATGGAGAACATGCTGAGCCCTTCTGTCCCTCAGCTTCCCAACTTTATGTAGCCTCTTACTCCCTGCACCATTTTGAAGTTCTCCAAAAAGAAGTGCAATGCTTCTTTCTTTTATAAAAAGAAGTTTCAGAGAAAATTGTATTATTAACTTTGTAAGGGAGACTAAACGTTCATCTGTCTCCTAACAGAATCTAGTCTAGAAACCCCACAAAAATACTTCTGTAGGCAGCACAGTCATGCTTTGAAAAGGGAAATCACTCTTTATCTCTTTATAAAAGTACTTGCTGCTCATGCAAGTTATTAAGGACTCAGTTCTGAATCAGAATTCTGATTCCGTCTTCTGGATAGACACAAATCAGAAGATAGATATACAAATCGTTGTGAGGATTTTTCATGCTTTAGCTACCTAAAACTTTGACTCTCTCCTCTCTCCTAAAAACACATTGCTTTTATTACTGTTCTCATGCCATGAATCTGTAATTTTTTGTCTCTGATATATACAGAATATACAGACACATACATATAATGCCCCCAATGCCGATCTACAAAAGTTTGCTGAAATTCTTGGTACTTTCAACTCACAATGAGTACAATAATCAAAGCTTTTCCTGAAAATACCTGTTCCTAATGTCACTGGATTAGTTCAAAATTTCAGCTTCTGTTCAAAATGCAGGCTTTCTGGAACCTCAAACCACCTAGTAAATCTGGACCTTTCAGGACTGACTTAAAAAGCTAAAACGTAACAGTAGTAAGCTATCCGTCTGTTTAGAAGGAGAGAATAATTTTGATAAACACTTATTTTAAAGTTTATAATCCATCCAAACAAATCTTCTGCTGCTGTTTCTTTTGCAGGCTTACACACTTGCCATTTTACAAATCATGCAATGTAATCATTGTGGGTCCCCAAAGCCTCTGTTTCTAGTCATGCTATCTGTGAAAGACATGTTTCTTCTGCTGGAAAATGATATATTGTATGTCATCTTTATTGTTATTTACTAGAATCATAGAATCATTTAGATTAGAAAAGACCTTTTAGATCATTGGGTTCAACCATAATTGAAGAATTTGGATGAGTGTGGTGGGTTTTTTTGAAGGAAAACTTTGCTTTTCTGGTTTTATTTATTAATATTTTTTTATTTTCCAGATTCAAAATGATAGCTCGAGCTCACTTATTGGTGCCATAAGATCACTGATCACCATCACAAGTTTGCAAACTAAAAAGCACGGTAAAATTAAGTTGATTTAATTCAGAATTGAATGTAAACTCTTGTTCCTAAAAAACCAGTTGCACGTATGTGGGTAATTTTCAATGCAGTGGATAAACTTTCATAATTCATTTGATTCCTTTCATAATTCATTTGATTGTTTTTGTACAACAGCTTTGCTGGTGGACTCTGACAAATGTGATACTCATGCTGTGTGAATGTCTCATATATGTACAAACTGTACCAATTCAAGGTAACAACCAGTGGGAATAAAGCACTACCTGCTGACCTGTAAATGTAAACAGAAAAGAAAATGGAAAGAAAAAAGGACCATGTTGGTGATGCAAATTACATTTTAGGATTAAGGAAATAGTCACTGGAAATAGTTGCTGTTGAGCAGACTCCTCTGTTTTCTATTAGAAGTGTATGAATTGTTTCCTTTACACTGTTGAAATATAGAGAAAGGCTTTTAATGCAGACAGTTAAATTCATGGTGACAACCCTTGTGGTGTACTTGGGATCTGTATCCTTGTGGGCTGGTCTGTTGCACTGATCTCTGAGGACAAAAATGTCAGGAGATTGATTCAGTGCCACTGAACTTGTATGCACTAGAAGGGCAGTAGATTTAAAGTTTTCCTTCAGCATAGGTTGGTTGTCTTCAAGTAAAGTTTCAGGTCACTTCTGGGGCATCATTGCAGGTAAATGTGCACTGTGTTTACTAGTCTCTGGTAGATAAGAAGGTTTCAGTTTTAATGATTGCAAGATCAAATATTTGACAAAAAGTGAAAAGCAAAGACCGGAGGTATATATTCTAGAGTGAAAGAGGGAGGAGAATAATGAGTTTGAGAAGAATAAAACACAGATTTGTTAGTGGAAAAGAATGCTACAAAGGTCTCTGTGTGAATCTTTGGTTCCTGGAGTTTCTGCCAATTCCTTTTATTACTATTTCAAGTAACCAGGTACATATGGCATGTTTGTAAGTAAAGCAGTCAATGAAGTTAGTTACACCTCTGCATTTATTACCCTACCCCTGAGTATTATTAACTTTTACATTCCCCATAAAATATAATTTATCACTTAAATAATTTGCTTTGTGTCAGGGTTCAGTGTGCTCCAGTGCTTTCCTGCTCATTAAATGAGATATTTTTACTTAATGAGCCCAGAATGTCCTTTGCATTTAACATTAGAGTTGATTTCAAACACTCCATTTTTCTAACATATTTGTATGTAATTTCAGAATGTGGACTTCATTCCATAGTCTTACTCTGAAGAAAAAAGAGCTACAAAGAATAATGACCCATGACTTCTGGAGAGGAACACAGTAAGTATGGGTGAATATTTTAAAAAACCCCTATTATCTACCTGCATTTTGCATTCTTTCAACTGGTTTGAAAGTCTGAGTTACTATTTGAGCCTGATGCTGCAGTTATTACATACATAATACTCCATTAGGAAAGCATGTTCAGAAGGGACTGCAAGATATGGATTTCCATGAAATTAACAGTATTTAAAAATAACCCCACCCTTAGATGTGTGTGCGTGATACCCTGATTCATGTAGCATCTAGTCTTTCAAATATACACAGTTCACATATAAAATAAATATCCACAGGATAAATAAACATCATAGAACTCTAGCAATATACCCCTAATGGGAATCTGGCTCATCTCTTTGCAATTGCAAATAATCACTTTGCAATTATTTAATAAAATCTGAGTAGAGAAACCCTCTGTGCAGTAAATCATTTGCTCATAATAATCACTGGAACCAAAAACCAGCCCAAACCTCTGAGCTATCTCAGCAATTCCAGGATAAACACTGTGCTGCTACACTTTAAATGGAATTTTGCCACCAGCTAGATCTCAAGGAGTCAGTGAGTAGTGTATGATGGATTCACAAGTGGGTGTTCATTTGAGTCCATTATAACGAATGTGGCCATCTGTGCATCAGCTGTACACCACTGACATGCAGGGTGCAAGTCTGATCAGTCAGGTGCTCAGGATCCATGGCAATGTGCATGGTGTGAAACACTCAATAAAGGATAGTAAAGCAGAAAATTAATCCCATTAAAATGTTAATATTGTAATATAGAATTTTTTTTTCTTCTGAGTGACAAAAGAATAACTCGGGAAATAAGCAAACATACATTTATATTCAACTGAACTTACAACTTTTTTTCAGAGTATATTTGGCCATCATTAAATGTCATATGCACATTCTCCCATGGTTGCCTTGTCTCACCTGATTAAGAGCTTGGGCCTCTCTTTCTGTTTGCTCCTCTGGACCAGTTTCCTTGGCTGACCTCCTTTTCCTACAAGGCATGTGCAGCCATGTAAGTGTGTGGCAGCTGGATGTGGTGGAAGTGTAAATTGTGGGAATGCCATGGTTACCATGGCACATGGTGGGCAAAGGAGCACGAGCAGGAGGTAGCAGTGGGCAGGCAGTCTGTGCCTTGGTGTAGCAGCCCTCTTCAATACACCATCATGATTACCAGGGGAAATCTCAAAATTCTCATCAGACTGGCAGAATCAGCTTATTTAAAAAAAAGTTTTTTAGAATAGTGAAATAATGTTTCACGAGACTGGGTCATGCCTTGTAGGTCAAGGAGAAAAAGAACATTTCCCTGACTGGGGCAGTAGAAGTTAACAGTAGCGTGATTACTCGTGCAAGTGTATGAAATGTGAGAGCTTCATCTTTGCCATAGAGGGAGGGAAAAACAAATGAAAAATTGGAATCAATGTTGATTGTAATTTAGTGAGGGGCGAACACACCCAGGTTGTTTATTAACATCATCTCATCATTGAAAAGGCTACTAAGTAACATAATTGCTCTGATACAGACTGGGGAAACAATGTCATCAACTGTAAGGGAATCTGTACTCTTCTCTTGCTGTTACTCATCAGAGAGTGCATCACCACCAAGAAATCAATTTATTTTGGTTTTCCTTACAATCCTTCATCATTTTGTCCATTTGAGCTGCAGACAGTTAAGGCTGGCACATTCAAGCTGAATGCTTTTTTTTTTTTTTTTGTATTTTTCACTGTAAAACTTAAAGGAAAAATGCTGGGGTTTTTTTTGGTTTGTTTTGTGCTTTATTTTGTTTTTGTTCCTCCCTGTTCCCCCCTGAAAAAAAATTTAGGCTATAATTTGCTCTGGGGAAATACTGAATTATTATTTTAGATACTGAAATTTGTAATATTGTAGCATATTTATATGACCTGGTGGAATCTCAAATGATAAGAGACTTTTGTTTTCCTTCTGATTCTATAATAGCAATAGACCTGCCCTTCATTTCTTCATTTCATTACAGTTTTAAGGATAGGTTTGAGATATTTTAAATTTTGTTTGAATTACTTTTCTAGATAATAATTATCACTGAATGTTGTGTTTCAAATTCTAATGTCAAAGAATATCTAAAATATCTAGCCAAAATAATTAATTTTTAAAATCAGTTTTTATCTTCTGCACTGTGAATGTTTAGTTGCTCTGGATGAATAATAGTTTGGTTTTTATATCATATAAATCCTGGGGATGTCTCAATGTGTGCAGAAAGGAAAATGTGATACACCTACTTGAGAAATTTCTATGATGGGTCAAGAAGTCTTTTGGGAGAGGAGGTTGCTGAGTTAGAGTCAAGACTGGACCTACTGGAGCTTTCTCCCCTTTATCCTGTACTACTCCTAGAAACACACACGTTTTTAGAAAATTCAGGTAGATTATAGAGGAGCCACGCCTATAATATCCCCTTCATTCCTGTGACTGGCAGTTTGCATTTTATTAGTATGTGCACATCTGATCTTGGCATGGGTATTAGGAAATAATTCTTTTCATCAGGGCACTGCCAGGGCTGGGTTTTGGTTGCTGTTGTTTTAGCTGATGGTGTGATCCTAAGCCTGGGCAAGAGCACAGTTTGTTGCGGAAAGTCTCTGGCAAACACTCACATGGGAGGTATTGCAGAACTGCTCACTGGCACTAATGAAAAGGGACTGACAGGTGCCTGCAGCCCAGCTGAAGGGTGTTCATATCAGGCACCTTGAGAAAGTGAGGAGCACAGCAAACTAAGGTCATACCCTGATTTTTCTCTGACATTTGAGACCCTTGTTTTGGACTAGAAATGGTTGAAGAGGGAATAAATATCAGATGGATGATACAAGTGTCATTTAAGGGATAGTACATTGTGCCACTGGGTTTGTATCAAAGGGTCCAGTATATGTATCTTTTGGTAACAAATTTTACTTAGCTTTGTTTTTTTAATTAACTATTTGCAATTGAGAAATAATCTATGCAGTTTCAAGAGAGGGTGAGATAATGGTGCTTATCAGATTCCTTCTGGGAATGGCAGTAAGTATTTTATAGCTAGTTTCAGTTAACATAAACTTTCTCTGAATCAGATGCATAACTTTTTACATGTGTAGACTAAGGCCAAAGGTTCTCTTCACTCTTTGAAAGCACTGATACTAAATTTTTTATTAGTACCCATGATAAATAATGCACTTGACTTCAGTTTTGACAGTACTATTGTGAGAAACTGTGACACATTTCTTTCAGAAGTACCTAAATAGCCAACTTTAATGCTGAAGAAAAGTTTATCTTTGTTTTAAATGAATTCTTTGATCAGTTTAAGTTACCTCCTGATGGCTGCAGCCTTTCTTGCATCAGTGGTCTCTGTGTTGCTGCCATCATGTTGTTTGTGTGTTCATGGCTGGCTTTCAAGCTATCATTTCTTTGTGTCTCTGTGTGGTTTGGTTTCACAAAGGGATCCTGGATCTAATATTGCCACTGCCATCCACTTTGCCAATATATGTGTATACTTGCAGGTGTCCAGAAACTCTTGCAGAAAAATGTAAATTGCTGTTCTTAAACCTAAACACACAGATTTTCATAGTTCATACTATTGGCCACTGTGCCTGAGTTCTGAGTTATTTGGGCGCTCTCCTGCTTTTATAGCTCAGATTCTTCACACTTTTCTATTTGAGTCTTGTAATGCTTTGACTTCTCTGCTATGTTTGGGATGCTCCCATATTGTTTTCAATTTGGCTGCAGTAGCTTCGCTGGCTTGCAAAATCCCAGGCTTTATTTTAGATCTTTGATACACTCTTTCCCAGTGTTTTATACAAAATCCAGAACACCATCCAGCTTTCTATCAGGAAACTAACCCTTCCCTTCAGATTGTGAGGTTCATTGTAGTTCAGATCAGTTAAAGGCTTCTCTGTGTTTTCTCTCTCTTTTTTTACTGCTTGCTTGAAATTGAATTTATTGGATCCTTTTACATGGAAGTATTTTACCTGTAAGCTGATTCAAACCTCCTAAACTCCTAGTCTTAAATGAACTTCAAATAGTTGTTGAAAGTTGTGAGTGATACAGGCCAGGTTTTCTAAGCATCCTGTGTTCCTGGGAAGCTAAACTACAGTAAGAAATGCTAAACAGTACAGAACTTTCACCAGAACTTCTGAATTGTCTTAACTGTTGTCTGAAAATTGTAATTTGAAGAAAACAAACCCCTGTAAATGAAACTCATTCTGATGTTCATGAATCTAAGTTTGCCAGCCTGTGAGTCTCCTTCTTTTACTTGTTTAAGCGCACAGTGATTCCATGAGGAAAATGGGCTTGAATCTCATTAGACATCGTCCTGTATTAATGGAACAGGTTCACTCATATTTTATTCATTAAATTATATTTGTCAATATTTTTTTCTATTTTAAGCTCTTACTGTAAAAGAGAGCATTATCACCTCAAAGTATTTGTTTCCTAGAGTGAATGCCAATACTATCCAGTCACACCATATTCTCCTAATTATGCTGAGGGTTTCTTTCCTAACAGCATTTATTTTCGGGTGTCAACAATACTTCAGTTAAATGTAGTGTAAAGTGCACTTATTTAGCAAACTTGTCCTTCAGAAAAGAGTTTTTTTGTCTTTAAAAAACCACTAGATTGTTTCTTTCTGTCAGTGCATGATACAATAGAAAACTTAAATCAATAATGCTTCTTATTCTTATGCAATTGATGCATAACATCCTTCTTCACACAGAGGTTTAATGTGTTGTAAATTAATTATCTGGAATGCGTAGAGGGTCAATGGACCTTGGTATGACTGGGATGTAATGTTAAAGTGTTCCATTTCCTTCCAGCCCTGCTCAGTTCTCTTGTCGACTCCTCTCTGTGTCAGCTATGCCATCTTCTGCGCTTTGGTCCCTTAAGTGTTGTTAATGCCCCTTGAGGGCTTGATCGATAGGAAAAATTTGCTTTACCATAAATTTGTCCAACAATTTTCTTTCTTCTGAAGATGGAGTATCTTTCTTAACTGTACTTGCATAATGCTTCTTAGTAAACTATTCTTACTCTTACAGAAGTTTAAAATAATAGCCATATTTTAAATCAAATTTAAATGAAGTTGTGGAGATTCTGCATAAACAAATGCAGATGTAATTTTTGGCTTGTAGGTCCTAAAATGAATCAAGTATGCTTCAAGTGTCTGTTAGGAAGAGTTTTGCTTTACTGTATCTACACATCAAACCACATAGATGAATAAAATTGTTACTAACTGTGAAGAAATGCTGAGGGAGAGATTCTCAACCATGAAGAGTGCAATTAAAACATGCATTCACTGGGTTTAAAGTAGCCAATTTCCTTTAAAAATCAGAGAGGCCACTCTATTTCTTTTTTCGAAGCCTGCTTGGCTATTAGTTGCTAGGGTAACAAGATCCAAGATAGTGAATAAGCCCTGTCCAGGCAGCACAGTGTTATGGGTGTCTCAGATGAATGCAAAGAAATGCTGGTAGGAACATTCAATTATGGGTTAGTTTAATTTTTATTTATCCGTCTTTTTACTACAAGGATGGTCAAAATCTGTATGCATTTGTAATTAAAATGGTGCTGGTATGTTTTAATTGTCTGAGTAACAGATGACACTAAACTATTAAAGCAGAAAATACTTCAAATCTCAATGAAAAAAAGGAAAGAGATGCTACTTAAAACTCCCGGCATGTTGGTGGGATCAATTTAATGTCCTGTGCTGTGTCAATGTCACTTTCATAAACTTTTGCTGAAGTGCTTTTCCTACTGTATGTTGAATGATGTTGTCAGGACTGAGTCGGGGGTACGGTGGTCTACTTTACTTCCCTTGATGAAAAGGTCACTGCCACTTGTAAATCTGTTTTACTCCCTGCACAGTTGTTAGTGTCAAAGTCTGTCAGCTCTGTGGGATGTTAAAATTATACAACTGTGGTAGGAACAAGGAACACAAATTCCCAAGTGGTACATCCCAAGAAAAAGTCTCTGATCTTTGTGTAAAAGTTCTGTGGAAAGTTTTTCATTCAGGATTTTCAGCTCACTTTGGCTTGATTGCAGAAATAAACAAAATTTCTGTTTCATTCCTCCCATCTGGTGGGCCCTCCCCACCAATAGCTCATCATAGGGCCACATATGTCCGTAGCTCATGGTTGCAAGTGAAAAAGTCTCTGCTTTATTTTTTTAAGGCTGCAAGGGCTTCAGTTAAAGCACAATTAAAACCTGGCCTGTGTTGTGTTATGTGATTATGTTTTGACAAATCATCACAATAGATCAGCTTCACAATTATTCATAAGTTATTTGGAAAATACAAGGAATAAACAAGAAGTAAAACAACTGGCCAATTTAGGGGAGGACACCTGACCTCCAAACCAAGCTTCCAACCAATTTAAGAAATGGAAATTATAAAAACCTCCAAAAACCTGAACTCTCTTTCCCTTATTCATAGCATCATCTGAACTGTTCTGTGCCTATGCAAAGACAATTTTTTACTCAGCACTTTTCCCATGTGAGTTGTCATACTTTGCTAGTGAACTGCAGCAAACGCAGTGGGAGCAAAACCAGCTGGAGTGCCAAGAGTGGCCATGTCCTCTGAGCTTGATTGATTACGACATGGAGTTTTCGAAGTTTTATGCTCTGGCTGTGCAGGAGATGGACACAAAGTTCTTTGCATGTGAAGTATGGCCAAAGCTTTTAGGTGGTCAATTTCCTGCTTAATCCAAAGACCTCTCCTAAGACAGAGGCAAGCTTTTCACGCTGTGAGGTATTTCCATATGACCTTGCAACTAAATTGATTTTTGAACTGAGTGGAGTAGTTTGCTGCTGAGGAGACAGAATGGGACCTGAAAGGGGCAAACACTGAATCTTTTTGGCTTGACTTTCAGTCAAGGTAACTCACTGGGGTCCTGAAGGTGATGCAAGTAAACATCTGCCAAGTGAATCTTTGTGTCAAGGCAGCCATTGTGGGCAAACTGGGGTAGGCAGCAATGGGTAAACGTATATCAGTGTGCCAAGTAAGCATCAGCATGACAGGGAAGAGGACACACTATGATCCTGATTTCCTTTTGACTTAATTTTGACTGGAAAATTCTCTTTATGTGCCACTGAATCTGATCTAGAAGCTGTCTCAGGGCACTCCTTTCAGTGATAAGAAAGAAGAATCTTTCATATGAAGTTTTTCTTACTGTCTGTTAAATATTTGAATGATAGGTAAGCAAATGATAAAGAAAAGCAAAATCCCTGAAATTTTAATTGCTCTGAGGAAAAATTCACTGCCATCTCTATCAATCACTAACTTGGTTTTATAGATATCTTTCAAAATGTCATCCAATTTGCCTTTAAGATCACAAACACTTTTGCTTAATCCTCCTTCCCTGCCTACTGAGACAATTGCAGCATAAAAATTCACCTTTTCCCTTTATCAGATTCATTTCTACTGTTTGAAATTGCTAAAATCCAAATGGCAGATATTTGTACTTGCATAATTAGAAAGCTGAATAGATGCCTGTTGTATCAGTGCTTGTGTTTGCTGAAGACTCACAATGTTAGAGGGCATGTCTGAGGAATGTAAACAAACATCCACCTTATCAGGACTTTTACCACTGAGAAATAGAAAATAACATTTTTTTCCTACCCTCTGGCCTCCATTATCCCTCCAGTTCACCAGACTTAGCTCAATCTTTTTGTGGTTTCTAATTTTCATCTTCTCTTGGCACAGGCAAATGAAGTACAATTAAAAATTCTTGGAATGATTCTTTTAATCAGGAAGAGTGGTTCGACACTCTCAGGTCTGTACACGCTCATGTAATGGGTATCTGGTATGTAGCTGCTTTTTCACTCTGAAATAAAATAATGTGCACATGCTAATGTATCTGCATACATCTTGGGGATGTTTTTATTCTTTATAAAAAAAGACTTTTAAAAACTGATTATTTATATTTCAAAACAAAAATCAGATATCTATTTGTGATATAAATAATCAGATTTATTCTGGACCAGTCTTCTACATATTTTTCCAGGCAAGAGGAATTAGAGCTCAGAGCAAAGACTGCCAGGATTTTGAGGGCTTTGGAAAAGTTACTTACTGATCAAGCCTACTGAGTGAATATCTGAGATGATTTACAGCCAAAAACGTTTAAGGCCTTGTGTGGCACTTTCAGCCTTTCTGAGGAAAAAGGTTGCCTAATTGTACAAAGATTTAGTAGAAAAGATTTAACCTTTCCCTTAGTAAATTAATTTGAAATACTGAATTTTAAAGTGGTTATAAAGCATTGTGGTCCTTGTGATAAAAGAGGCAATACTTAGGTACTCCTTATCTTTCGGGTCTCCTTTAGCCATTGGGAACTTCATAAAGATGATCTAAAATGGGCTTGTCAGACACCTGCAGACGAGTATCTCCCAGGTATTACTGAGCCTTGTGCTTACGCCTAACCATTGCCTTTCTTCAAATTTTCACTCATATTCTTACTTCTTCCTTTCATGGCAGACAAAATTACACCTCTTTGGACTTCCGAAATGTGTGTCTTCTACATGTCAACCTGCAGAGGTTTCGCTATTTTCTCAGTCTGACATTATTATGCATTCTCTCTCTTTTGCTGTATTTTTTTATTAAAAATTTCAACATTTTTTTTTTAAGTGCACTGAAACACCTTTTCACATTCATCACAGTTTTCCAGATCTCCCATCTGCTTGCACAGTCTGTGATGTCCAAGTCACAGCCTGTTCTCTTTTCTTGGTATTCCAAGTAGACACTTTGTCCTTGTAATTTGTGTCAAAACTTGCCTGGAAACTTTCCTTTCCCTCTTGGCTTACCAGGCACTATTTTGGGATATTCTATCAGATGGACTACCAGACACTACCACTTTGTTTTGTAGGTACAGTGACATGCTGACAGGGCCCAGAGCACAGTATGAAGAGGTAGTTCTGTAGGTCCCAGCTGTGTGCAGATGAAGGATGTCTCTTGTTTCGGACTCTCTTCTGATCTTGGGGAAAGACTTCCCTTTTTTCTTGTTTATCTTGGTCTAGTCTCCAGAATGGATGTTGCCTTAGCAGAGTTAAACTATTCTCAACATCTCTTCATCTAATTGTTAATTTTTTTCTGAGAATGAAGTAGTTTGATATACATGAGGTGACCCAGGCCAGGTATGAAGTGCTTTGCCCCAGCACATGAATGAGTTCATGTGAAGGTTCCTTGTGTGAATTCTTACAGCAGCAGCCCAAAGAACCCCTTATTTGTATGACCAAGACTAAAGGGCTAGATGGACAAATGCAAATTTGCAGTAAGTTTTGCAATATCTGATACGAAGCATCAATATGTTGGTGTTAGGCTAGAGGGCTGCAGGCTTTTTTTGAGAGAAACAGATGTGTGAGATGTGCATCACGTTACCAGTGGTAACATGGACAGCACTTTTGAAAAACCTTCAGCTCAAGAATGTGGCTCAAGCAGAGGTTTAAACTGAAGCCCCTCATCAGATGAGATGGGAAATTGTATTTAGGAAGAAGTGAATAAATACCCATGACAAATCTTCAGCTGCTCTAGTTCATAATGGAAGTTCATTCCCATAATGGAAGATCGTTCATAAATGATCGTTACCCCAAACAGGCTCTCAGTGGCAATAGTAATTTAGGCTGGGAGCAATAACAATTATGTTGATCAAACTATACTAAAGGAGGATGTTTATAAAGATTATCAATTTATGATGAACTTTCAGCTCTGAAAAAAAAGTTTATACTGATACTTAAATTTGCAGAAGCATAAAGTCTTTAAAAAACCCAAAAAATCACTAAAACCTGTAACACTTTAACCAGCCTCATTGAATTGCTTTTCTGCAGAAATTTTGAAGCAAAAACAATTAAGAAGAGCTGTTGTATGCATAAGTGCTAAGTATGTGAAACATTCCCAGCTACTGCCACATGACAACAATCCTGTCCCTGGGGTCAGGATTTTCACTGGTAATTTCAGTGAGGAATCTCTGGGACAGTGAACCTGCTGGGGGAAAACTGGTGACCTGCCACTCCTAAGCCAGGATATACTGTCCTCCTATACATGTTCATTCAAAAATCTGTGCAACAAATCCACCTAAACTGTCTTTACTGATAAGATACAGAGCAGAATAATTTTATAATCTGCTTCTTTTCATATTTCTAATTGCTTCAACATTTTCATTGTTTCAACTGGGAGCATTGTATGTGCTCCACAGGTGCAGTGGCATTCTGCATTATTTATGCCTAATGTTTGATGTCTTATTTTTAAGGCAAAAAATCAGTGCCATGCAAGTAAAACCCTTTTTTTGGGCCAAAAGAAGAAGAAAGCCCTCCATCATTTCTATACACTCACCCTCCATGTGCAGTTATGATCTGGGTTGCCCTTATTGTTGGTTAATGTGTGAATAAGAACCTGCATTTCCCACCTGCGATCAGGTTTTACTGCAGGAATAAAGCAAGGTCGAAATAATACCTAATGTTTAGACAGCATGCTGGTAGTCTCCCTGTCAGCAGACTATTCTTAAATAATAGTAACAAATTAGCATTAAAAGCTCTCCACAACAAGATGTGCTAAAATCATACTGGATGCTCAGTGACCTGTGCAAAGAAAATGTAATATGCTGCTTCCTAGTGCTCTCAGCCTCAGCCGCTGTAGTGTCAATTATGTCACTATAGCTTTTCAGAGGTGGAACCAATATGACTCAAGAAAATAACAAAACAAGAAAAAGAGGGGAAAAAAAAAAAAAAGCAAAAGTAAACTCTGGATGCAAGATGAGAGAGTGTTGCAAGCAGAGAATGTTTAGCTCCAGTGCTGAGTTTGAAGGGGTTGCCCTCTTAACACAATGGGACCCAGCTTCCTGATGTGTTCTCTGAAGTGGCTCATTGCAGAGCAGTAATGTTATATCTTAATAAGCATAACGCTGTGAACTGAGGCATATTTTTAAGTCAGACACATGGGAGAGAAACATATCAGAGCAGAGCTGTGTTATTTTTAATGGAGCATGTGTTTGTCTTGTAAGTGTGTCAGAAGAAAAGGAACAGGTCTCGGGTTTCTTCTCACCATGTCTAACGTAGGATGGGCACTCCAACTGCCTCTCTAACTGACATCAGTGGTCTTTGATGTTGCAAATGACACTGGACTACACTTGTACCTCACATTCAATGACATTGAATACATATTACATATATCAGTGTTCATTGAAGCTCTTCTTCAGCTCTTCTTTGAAAACCACAAAGACCAAGGTACCTTTCACTATACGAACAAGATTGTCATAAGAGACTGTTCTTTTCCCAGCTTTGCATGAGTGTGTCGTACAGATGAGGGGGGACATGATCTGCATGAAAACATTTCCGTTTACATTCAACTGACAAACAGATCTTGTAGTGTGGAATTGATAGCTGCCATGTGCACCGTACTGCAGCCCATGCCACGCACCTCTCATTCTTAACATCAAAACCAATAGTAGAGTAAAAATGTTTGCAATGAAATTCCTAAGGACATTTTAAATTTCAATTAATATTGAGAATGGGTTTTTTAATAAGTCTTGGGTCAAGATGCATCATAAATCTATTTTCCACAGAGCACAGAAAATATATACTCATCCTGTCTTTGTGAAATGACTGGATCTAGTCTTACATCCAGCAGCCAGCTGAGGCTGCTTGTCTATTATAGTCTCTTCCACCATTCCTGACAAATGAACAAATAACTAGATGCCCTGTGAAACATTTTAAATAGAACTGTCTCCTGAAAAAGCAGTTACTGACAGAGACAGGTTCGATCCAGATCAAGGGAACCTGCTGTGGAGTAGAGAAGGTCAATACTGGTCACTGGCATTTTTATTTCTGATTTTTTTTTTAAACTAAGCATAGGTAAAGATTATGATGAATAAAGTAAAGCAGAAAACAAGCAATCTATGAACTGAAGTGCATCCTCCTCTTATTAAACCTTATTGTGCTCTTAAAGCAGTAGCAGAAGCTGTTGCTATGAACTCTATCATACAAGAGGCTTTCAAAACAGCATTTTAAAACTATGTATTAGCTAGAAACCACTTTGCCCACAAATTCTGAAAGAGCTGAAAGTAGCTTTTGAAAAGGAGCCAATGTATTTCATGGCAGAAGAAATTAAATGCTATTTTTTACTTTTGAAGTATTTGATCAAAATCCAGTACTGAATATAGTGTCTTAAATTAATTCTGTTTAGAGTGCTTCTCTGCTGGTTACAACCTGGATCCTATAGCACTAACTTCCTCCCTCTCTTGTTGTGTTCTTTGGTGTATGCACGAGGATTCCGTGTTTCCAATGCCAGCTGGAGGTGCTAAGGTCACGTTCTTATCTTTGGAAACAAAGCATGGGTTTGTGGGAGCTGGACAGATCAAAACCATGATTGTTTTTATTTATTCTGTTTGAATAGCATCATTGGCTCTGACTTTGCTTAGCTGTGAAAATGGCTATTAAGAGAAAAGTCACCAAGACCAAATCAGCCCAGCAACAGCAAACTATAAAACAGAATTTGACAGGTTTTAGGAAGGAAGGCTAGCATTATAGCCCCAATATTCTTGATAGCCTTTGGCTAAGTCCAGGAATTTAGTCTTCAATATAATCAATCCTCTACAATCCACAAGTATTAAATTCATAGTTAGAATGTTGTTTTCTCCTTCCCAAACCTTTCATTTAACAAGAAGATCAGTAAGATGAAAGGCAGTTGTTACTGAGAACGGCCTTAGGGAAAGCAAAAAGAGCAAATCTGGAAAACAGATTCATATTTTTCTGGAAATGGGTAGTATTCATAAAACATTTAACAAGTTCAAGGTCAACTTGTTGTTCTTCTTTTGTATACTATTCGTAACAGGCATTTGACAACTCAGTGGCAGTCAATCTAGTAGCTGAACTGAATATATTGGGCCATCCAGTTTAAATAAAAACTAAATCTTCATTGTGAAATGAACACAACAAATCCAAGAAGTGCAAAAGGCTTTCCTGTTTCTGAAATTTCAAATAAAATCAACAAATACAGTTACAAAGGAGAGGAAATAGGTCTATTTTTGATAAATAAGCAGATGTATGCATAAATGGCTAGAGATTATGGTCCTTCACACCGCAGTGGTGTTGTCTTCTCATCCTGAGCATTCCACAGATTTTTTTTGTCAGTATACTATGCAAAATTACCTAACATCAATATGATATTCATATTTTGCAGTTGCAATTACTCTGAACTTCTCTTTTCAGTCCCTGTACAAGACCACCTTGGAGTTTATTCCCAGCATTGACTATTTCTCAATATGCTCGGGGATACAGTAAACGGTATCCCCTTGTGGCTCGTGTCCTACTGGAAAGTGAGGAGATTATACTCGTTGGATTGGAATAATGACATTTTCACCTGACTTCAAAACCTGGTGAAAATAGTAGCTCAGGGAGACACAGAGACATATATTTTGGAAATCCCAGGGATATTGAGTTTTGTATCTGTGCAAATTCTGAGGTTGGGTCCATTTTTAATTCTAATATTTTTCTTTTTAGTTACTGTCATCATGGATCTTAGAGAACTTATCCTTTGTCCATTCCAAAAAAATGGATAAACACGACTTATATCTATCTTTTGAAACAAATTCTTCTAACTAAAAGTTAATCTTATGTAGTGTATGTTGAAGACAGATGGTCCTAAACAACAAGCTTATACCTTTCCTCCACTACTTCCAAATGGCACAGCTATTTCTAACAGTGAAAGTGCATCATACCACCAATTGCCTTTTCTCTTTCAGCAAGACATACAATGAAAATCAGCTAGCAATTGTTTTGTGGGTGGGTTTGCAGATTAAAGATCAACTATAAATTGAGATGAGTATCAAGTTCGCAATATACTTTGTTCCTTTTTGGAAACCACTACCTGGTTTTGTTTTTGAAGCTGCCACAGGTTTTCAACAGGATTCTTACTCTAAGCACTCAGTATCTTTCATCAGCCAGCACCCACTGAATGACTACCAGGGATGTCAGTGTCAAATTCCTCTGCAGACGTCCAGCTGGATGTTGTACAGGGATTTAGCTGAAAGGGCTTGCTGCAGGAATGATGTTACTAAGCAGTTCCACCTTCCCCACTCTGCATCTTTCAAATATCAGCTATAAATATTTTTAATATGCTCATTATTTAAAATTTTAGACCTCCTCCCTAATTTTGTCAGGTGTTTTAGGCGGCTTTCTCGCTACAATTACAATGTATGTCTGCAGTCCAGGAAGACAGCTGAAAGCACAATGACTCTGGCTCTATATTTGGAAACATCTGCTGTTTCATTTCCATGATGCACAATGATGTGCAGCTCTGAGAGGAGGAACAAGTCTGGAAGAGGAGACATTAGTTTATGGTTAAATATTTTGATACTGAAATTGGGATTCCCTCTTATCTGATTCTCTGGTAATATTCCTCCTTTGAGTAAAGGATGCTGAAATAGTTTCTTAATGGTCCTGTGACTGTTCGCTGTGAAATAAATCCCAGCCCTAGCGAGGCAGCCCTTTCAGGTATCAGCAATTGGCTTCCTCCACATCATTTTGTCGTTCTTGAGAGAGAAGCATAGAGGCAATAAAGTGTGATATGGAGTGAAAACAACTAAATTGACTTAGGAGGGGCTTTGGTTTGAGGAGTCTCTAGATTTAAGGTGAGTTGTGGAGGATCTGGGAGAAGATTTGCTTTACTCTAAGTTCTATAAAGCAGTTGTGCCAAAACTCCATCATATAAAAGCCTAGTTGCATGTTCAGGAGAAGTTCCCTTTGAGTTGAGAAAATCTGGCAAAATTCTATTCATTATAGTGGTTTATTATTTTTTAATAGTCTGTCAGATAATTTGAGGAGAACAAAGCTGTGTGAATAATCATAGCAATGCTTTATGGGGGGCTAAGACAAATTGTAACACTTGGTGCTAGGGATAGTTTTGACTCTTATTCTCAACTGACCTAAAAAAGGGCCCTTCCATAGGTATTTCCATGGTGATCAGCTGTTGATCACTGTTGGATCCAGGACACGGATCTGAGGTCTGACCCAGTGCCATTACACCTATGGACATTTCTTCCAGATAAAAGGCTGGAGTTAAACCTTGTATGGCATCAGAATCAGGCCACATGTTTTTTTCTTCTCAATAATTGTTATCAATGGAAAATTTAAATTAGAGCCAGGAGAGAGCATGGGGCTCAGGAGACCTGAGATAACACATCTGGGAAATGCTGTTTGGTATTCTTTGAGGTCAATTGAGTATCTTCTGAGCCTGTCTGTCTACAATAAGACTGTTAAGTGTATTGACAGAAATTTCAGAGAATGCTGAAAAATTTTATTTTTGAGAAGCCTTCATACAAATTGTATTTAAAATTCCCTTGTGTATTCATTATGTAGGAACTTTGTTATATGTTTTCTTCTAGAGCAATATAATTCTATTGGCCAGGAATTCCCAGCTTTAAAAGACTGGGCCATGAAGAGCTGCCTTATTTCTACAGAGAGAACAGGCTCTTTTTTTCCCCTCTTAAGTTTAGAACTTGGTGGAGTCTTTCTTCAGCAAAACTAAGAAGGTGCACATTTTGGTCTGGCAGATTCAATTTGATTTGTCAAATTTTCTGAATCTTTGTGATCAAAGCTACAAAGATCAAGCTATTCCATCACTTGAACTGAAAGTAATACAATAAAGTTTAATACAGCAACAATATTTTGCCCTAAACGTTATGTTAAGGCTGTCTATCAATAATTCAGCTCTTACATAAAATATTCTTCCAAATAAGATATTGAATGTCAAGAGCAAATGATTTTGTGGATATATTTTCAAAGAATATCAGTCTCTCTGTTTATGCCAACGAAGAGTGAAAGAAACCTGAGGGTGAGAAATAGAACAAGACAAGGTTTAGTGAAATATGTGGACTTGGAAGGAAAAATTATGAACATTTGGAGCAGTGGACCTATAGCATGGAATGTGTCTTAATAATTCTATTGCTTTCTTTTTTGCTAATGTTTTAAACCAACTTCCAACAGATAAAAAGTGACAAAATAAACTTTCATGGAAAAATATCCTCAAGAATGCAAGAAACGTAAAATAAGTGCGGCATATAACAATGAAATGGGCTGTTCTAAAGTAAGGCTCCTAACCTGAGAGCTAAAAGTGGAAAAAAAAAAAAAAAAGAATTATTACTTAAATCTCATTTAGGATATACAAAAGAATCAATATCTTGGGGGAAAAAAAAAAAAAAATCTATGAATTTGCCCTGAGGTGAAATACGAAGGTGATGGGAAAAGCTTCCATTGTAAGATGACTATATTATTCCCCGGCATTTCATAAAAGAATATTCCATGATATTTTCTCTTTACAGGTTGTTTCATGTTTGCTTGCATTATTCAGAAACATTTTGCATCTTCTCTTCCTAAATTGGCTAAAGAGGCATTGTCCAGCCATCTGTAAAGGCAGGACTGACTGCTTATACCACTGATTTGTAAGAGGTATGTTTGGTTTTGGAACGGTAAAAGTTTTGCCCCAAAAATTGCAGCATTGCCATCCCACACTTCAATAAAATATATCGAAAGTATCTAGAAATCATGAGAATGACTTCAAAGCTATGAGTTTGCAGCTCAGTGAGCACATTTGGTATGCCTGGCCTTCCTGGCTTTGTCGGTTTAGAAGTGACTTCCTAGATTTTACTCACAATCATGAATAGAGTATTTTTTAAAAAGTGGATGATTTTACAGCCATGTGACTCTAGGAACTGATGCTTAAGTATGCCACAAGAAATTCAGATACTATGGTAACTAGTTCTAAGTGTACTGTTTGCTCACATGATTTTAAATGCCACCCTGAAGAAGAAGGTTAAAAACACCTAAATTCTTCTTGCCAAGGCTGCTTTTGTTTCTTAGAGAGATCAGCTGTGTCAGAATGAAATCTTCCCTCAGGCCATTTTTTTTATTAACAGCCAGATCACTTTAACTGCTACTTCTGGCAGTAAAATTTTTCATATCTGCATAAGAAACAATGAAGTTAAAGCCTCCTGGAGAAGAAGCTGCCAAAATCATGCTCTTGTCCTTCGGGATTGTTTCAGTGGGGTTCTGCCACAGGTGTTTCTTCAGGTGGGGAAATGGAAATTTATCCTGTGTCCTGAAAGCCACTACTGATAATATGTCTTTTTATCTACACTCATTTGTCTCTCTAGAGATCACCAGCACTATTACTGATAACACAACTTTATATTGCTTTAGGCAGCTTGTCAGCTTTTTGATCTTAACAATTATGAATGAAGGTTTTTATGTGGGCAGGAGACAAAAGGGAATATCACCTGAAAGTTTCTGAAAAGGGAGAATTATGGGACTACCCCACAAGTGAGAGGTAATATGTGGTCTCCAAGGGCCCCATCAAACTTTCCTGAGGAACAGCCACAGACCAAATAATCCCAGCACCGGATTGTTTCTCCAAAGGGAAATAATTGGTGTGACAATGAAAATGTGCCGGCCAAATGTACCATTGAGTACAGATGAGCCCCCTTCTTATTCCAAATAATAATGGTATGTTTTCAGATTTATGGTGTTGCTCCTTTTCTTCTTCTGCTCCATCACTTTACTCTTCCCCTCTCCTCCCCTGATGGCAGATAATATATAACCCATAAGATGTATTGGTGTGGGTATGATGCTGAGATGGGATTTTTGTTTCTTCATTCTTTTAGTAAGGGAAGCTGAACAGACACATATAGATGGATGGGTGAAGTGAAGTAGAATATTACTGAATAATCTTCAACCTTGAATGAGGAAAATGAGATACAGTATGCCTAATGTTTCATTGACATCCATGAAAAGAGACATGAAAACATCCAAAGCTCTCTCAGCAGAGGAAAGTTAAGGGGACCACATGCCGTACCACAGCTCTAGTGGGAACGGTGACCCTGGCAGGACAACAAGGATCCCATCCATGCACCTCTCCTGGTGTGGTCACAGGGAGAGGCTGTGCTTGGTGCATCAAGAACAAAATCCTGTTTGGTGAGTACTTACTGCAGTGCTTTCTTCTTATTTCTGTGCAAGAGGTAATATAGGACTCCATGTTTCTTAATTTCTGTAGTAATTTCATGATTATGTTTCCAAAAGAAAGGACGCCTTCTTATTTTCATAATTAACAGGAAATACATGTTATACATTAAATGTGACACAAGAGAGATGAATTATGCAGTAAATTCTGTGTGTGCTGATCAGCACAAAGCCCAAGGCACATTCAGCAGAGTTGCTGTGAAGATCTGTAATGAGTTTCAAGTACATCATTTCCTGATGGAGGGTAAGAAAACATCCATCAATGCTAATTTTCCCACACTTTTTAGCTTTTTATGAATACTTTACAGCTTACAAAAAAGATGAATTTCTAAAGTGCAACTTGAGGAAACTCTCTTAGTAATTAGAGAGTATTCCTAGCCAAAACTAATGAGGTCTGAACCTTAAACATGGGGATGGTTCAAAGTTGACAGCCCCAGCCTCTAATTTCTTCAAAAAGGTTAAATTAATTCCTTAAATCTGAACATGGATATTTTTTTTCTAGTTGAACCCCAAACCAGGATTATCATTGTGACTTCAAAAATGCAGAATTTGGATGTTGAGCTCATTCCTGATTCTGTACTAGTGTTGTACAGGATTAAGTGGTCTGAAAAAGCAAACTCCAATGAGATTGAGGCATCTTTACACCAAGCTCAAGGACTCTGTGAAGTGATGCTGACTTTGTAGTGGAGCATATGACCATACATACAGCTCTTTTCTCTTCAGCCTCTGTCAAGATGTTGCAACAAAGATGTCCTGATATTTTAGGAGGGAGAAAATGGATTTTAGATGCTGGCAAGGAGGGAGGGGCCACTTTTCTGATTAGGCAGTGGTCCATTTTATATTGAGAACTATCTACTTGATTGCAGGCTTCAAAGAACCCATATATAATATCTGGGAATATATTTCCAGCTGGTGTATGTTTTTTATTTAGTGAGATTAAGCATTAAATATATTTCATGGTTAATTAATAATATGCATTTCTATGTAGTATCAAAACAAATATAAATATATTAAATATAAAAAAATTGTAATGGCTATACCAAGGTGCTTAACACCTTAAAACTCTGGTGATTTTAGAGAATTTAAAGGTTATCAGGTTAAGAGTTGTGAAGAGCTTTTAAAGAGAAGTTCTAAACTGATATGTGAGGAGGGTAAAACTTCTTATTAAAACTCACCCTCACTGGGAGCATCAGGTTGTTATTTTACTGCATGTGTTTCCTGCTTATGTCCCTCAGTTATGTTAAATGAAAGCTCTCTCAGAGGAGATCACTAATCTTATTCAATTAGAAGTTAAGGTTTTTTCCTGAGACAGAGACAGAATTTAAAATCAATGTTCAGGTTTCTTAATACAGACTACTTTCCAGCACCTGTCACTTGAACGAGAAGGCTTTTCTATATCCGGAGTAGATTTTATTTGATGAATCCCAGAATCAAAAGCCATAACCTACTGAACAGCCTGAGGGCTGGAGTCTGAACAGCAACAAACAAAATAATTTCAGATATATGAGAATAAATTGAAGCCTTGCTTAGAGAATTTAGACTTGAATTCTGCAAGACAATTATCACTCTTCAGTTTTACATCCATTCCAAAGCAGAGCTTGTTTCAGTCATGTTTTTGTTAGCATTTACACTCATGGGAACAGGTTTCTTTCACAAAGGAAGAACTGTACCTTTCATGAGGTGCAGCTTCTCATGACCAACAATACTGCAGAGACACATTCATCCTCTCTGAAACATTTCAGCTGTTTGGACAAGGCAGAAACAATTCCATGGGACTGCAAGACTAAGTTATGAAAAGCAAACACTCCCTCTGGATTACTCTGGCTTCTACAAAGAAATTAAGTAACAAATTTTTTTCACCCTAATTCACCAGTGATCACTGTGACTATTCAGACGAAGCAGGATAGGTTCTTTCATATGCTGTTATTAGCAAGAAAGGCTAATTATTCTTGCTTAAGGTAGGCAAAACCAAGTTGTTGAGTTCTGGTACTAATAAAAAACTATTTTGTGATCCAATAAGGGACTGGACTAGAACACTGAATACCATTCACTTATCTTTGAAGCAAACAGAACTTTTGTAGTGTAATACTACACTCGTTTCCCTGCTTAGTAGTTAGCATGTCAAGTGTTCACACTGGACCTTAAAATGAGTTAGAAAGCTCAGGAGTATATCAACATTTACAGCATAAAACTGTCTTCTCTTTGATCATTCAAGCTTTCCATCACTCTAGGTGGTCCTAACTAATAAGGAACTGTGATCCTCTTCACTACTTGATTCCAGTAGCCACACAACAGACCACATGCAGTTAGTGCTTGCCATTAGTGTTTCAGTCAAATACCAACACTTATCTACAGATTTATGCTCCTTTTAATTACATATTTATAAATCATGTCACTATATGTATGGGGAATAAAAATGTCTCTTTTAAGGATTTGAACATTCTGCATCTTTTTCTTTGGGATTTTTTTTTCCCTCAAAGCAAAAACCTGTGCAAGTTATTTAATGTATCTAATATGTGTTATTGAGCAGGGGCACTGCTCTAAGTGCTCCATAAACGTGTACTATGAAAAATAGAACTCTCTAATTTTCTCCAGATATTTATATGAAGTTCTTTGTATAAGAATCTGGTTTACAAATCTGACATAGCTGTGCGATGCCCAAAATGTCATCATTCGATCCCATCTCTGTGCTTCAGCAGCCCTCGTCTGCCTGGTTATGGATGGTGAGCACTAACAGCTCTACTCATTTTTTGTGCTGAGAACTCTGAAAAACACACCTGCAGAGGGGGAGGTGGCACTCGGAATTAAATACATGCTTCTGGTAACATTCTTCTCCCAGGCAGCTATTCCATAATGAGTTTAGTATGATTTTGAGTCTTATGTGTTCTGTCTCAGTAAAGGAGAAGCTGTGGCCATAGGATAAGAGTCCCGTTGAGCAGATACCCAGGTGTGGAACAAAGATGTATGTATGTGCCGTTTAGGTTTTAGGGTTTAATGACAAATTAGAAGGGCTGATAATGAAATTCTTATGTTGAAAATGCCTTATGAAAGGAGTTAAAAGCAACTTTAACCAGGCAAATCCTCCTCAAATATCTATCCTGTATACATATAAAAAACCTGCTAAATTTGAGATTATTGAGAACGAAGAAGTTGCTGAAGGGAAACTTTGTTTTATAACTGATCTCTATGAAACCTTAAGCTCCGTCTTGCTTTGATTAGATGTTCTTTGGCTGATCTCATGATCTTAGAAAATACATGTTTGTGATTAGGTCAGGTATGTAAGTTAAAGCAAGCCCTTTTGATGCATAAATAATTCTTATTTTAGAGGTTTATGATAGTAACCCCCTCTCCCAAATCTTATGCAGGCAGGAATTTGTCACGATCGCCCCAGGATATAAATGGTTTGCATCTTATGGGTAAAGAATGGTCATTGGTTCCTGCTGTAGTGTCTACAGCACCTGAGGTTGAGCCTTGCTCCCAGCCCAGTTATTGCTTTGGGATACCTGGTTAGGCTGGATTATCTGACTGTGGGTTTTTCTGGTGTCCTGACTGTCTCAGGCAGAGTGTCAGCAATCTGAAGCACTGAGCGCTTCTTTTAAGGGCTAGTCAGCTGAAAAACAAACATTAAAAAAATGTAATCTTTTTAGTTTAATTGCCATAATTCAGTCCCATAATTCCACACATTCCTTAGAGTTTGGGTTAAACCCCTCTGGCAGTTATATGCTAGTGAAGCACACAGATTTGAGATTCATTTTCTTCCATTTTAATACAGAAGTGTAAATTTTGAATAATTGTGAAAGATATGAACTTAAAGAGGGAAGATGTCTGCTCTAAGAGAGGAAAGACACAATGGATTTGCTCTGAACTGCCTGGGATCATTTAAAACCAATGAATTAAAAATCAGATGGTCGGTGAGGGCTATAATTTACACTACAGAGGTGATAAAGCCTTTTGTGTTCCTATTTGCAAAGAAACCATTAAGCTACAGTGATTTTTGATTTTTTTTCTTCCCACCAGGGAGAAATGTGAAACTCAATTTTACCCCCGATTGGAAAGGTGCTAATTTGTCTGACAAGTTGTTGGAATCTCAGCATGTTTGAGGTATCCTTGATGTATCAACACCTTCATGCTGAATGAAGGATGCCTTTAATGTGTAAATGTTTAGTACATATCCTATATCTCATTAGCCAAGAACAATACAAACCACACACAGGCAAGAAGGGTCAGAAGCAAGCTCCAGTCAAAGAGAAAAATCTTTTATGTTCTAATTAAATGAGCAAACATTTGGAATACATCTTTTTTGCAAATAGTTTATCAAAAAATACACTTGAAATTCACAGCCTCACTTGAGTTCTAAAGCCCTGGTGAGTCTAATATCAAATTATATTAGATTTGAGTCCAAGTGCCATATAACACTGATGTCTCCAAGTTCTTCTTACTGCATGCAATACCACAAACTATAAAGAATAGTAGAAGAAAAGCAGTTGTTTATAAACCCACAAAGGTATCCTTCTCCAAACTGCCCCTGTTAGTCTAAACCTTTGTAAATTCTATGTAACTTTAGATATTTATCTTCATTGACTCTGTTGTGGAAATGACAAATTTTCTAGGGAGAGCTGCAGGATGCTGGTGGGGTGGAGCAAGTTCTTTGCTGGATGTCTTTTAATTGGACTCACCTGATTGTGGGACAAGAAAAGCGATGGCTCTGGATGAGGATGCGGAGGATGTGTTCACACACTCTCAAATGGTTTTCCACCCTGGCTCTTCTTCAGGGAGAGCCTCTTGTTCTCTCTACACCAAAGCATAAGGTAGACATGGGCTCACAGGGTGAAACACAGAACTGCTCCATTTGGAGACCTTGGTGATGGACAGCTGTCCTGCCCAGCCTTTGCTGTGGTCCTTGCCAGCACTGCCTTCCCTGCAGGCCATGTAGGCACACTGGTGTGCTGCAAACTTCTGGCTGGCTGTGTTCTGACACTGCACACGAGAGATTAGAGAAGCTCTTTTCACTACTATTTATCCACATTATATTACATCAGTCTCATGTTTGTCTGTTCAGTTGTAATTGAGCCCTGGTCCTGTGCATGGGTTCATTCCTTCTTTCTGCTTTTCTTTTCCAGAGGTTGATCTCTTTGAACTGCTGAAACCTGATGACTTGCAATCAAGTGATTGTCTGTGAAACAATAAGGTCAGCAGTGCGAAGATTCAGGTTTTCTGCCTCTAAATGCAGACTGCTGTGCTGGGCCACTGAGGTGAGTCTGACTGAAGCTCATTGCCTGAATGAAGAATGGAGTGGGAGGAAAGGGATTAAAAGTACCTGGAGACATGTAGAGCTGTTAATACAGTGTCTGTCCACTTTGATAGCTGGGGACATACGCTGCATAAACTTACAATAGATGTGACTGACAAATGTCAGTTTCTTGTTAAATGTTAAAGCCCTGATGGACCCTGAGGCTGGAATTCTAAGCCCCGTATGCTGCCATGCAACCTTGCAAAAAGATCAAGAACATTTACAAGCCCAGTCATAAGATCAGTTTTTCCAATGAAGGTATAGTAGGAGTTTAGGGGATTTTTGTGGGTTTTTTGTATTGGTGTAGTTTTACAAATACCAAGAATATTATATTTATTTTTATCTGGGGAAATATAAATTCACAAGACTTGCATGAATTACAGCAGTGTTACAGGGTGACATGCTTTGATATGAAATGCACGTTTAGATTCAGTTCCTGATAGGTACTAAATCGAGGCTTCTCAGCTGGATCTCAAAATATGGATTGTGCAGCAGCTCTAAACAATTTGGGTGACTTCTGTGCAGATGGACACATTATATGGACTATACAGAAACTGGCACCACATCTACCCTTCAGTCTAACCTGTCCTAAGTGGATCGATGCTGGCTAATATATGCATTTAATTTGGTTTCCATGAGTAAAGCAGGACCTTACAGAGGCTCAATTGCACCCAAGTTTATGTTGCACTCCCAAAAGAAAACAAATGCAAGGGTGAGGCATTTAATTGGTGAAATGATGCAAAGGGAGGTATTTCCCCCAGATTTTGACAAACTGGCCTAAGTATGATCCCAAAGAACACTGAGGTATTCAGATATCACACAGACAGTTACATAAACATGTGTCTGCTGTTCTCTGACAAAATAACAGAGAATATATCTGTGAATATGTTTACACACACACAAAAAAAGAGATTTGTCCAATACGCTGGTAGGGCTGGGCTAACAGTACCCCACTGAGAGTAGCAATGAGTGTCTGGGTCAGTGGGTGAGTGCAGAGCTGTGTGGGAATGGCTTTATGGGGCCAGCTCATAGCACCGTGGAGTCTGGGTTAGAAGGCAGGGTGAGCTATTCATAGTCAAGAACTTGCACAGAGCAATTAGCCCTCAGAGAAAAGAGAAAATGCTTTTTGACTAAAAGATTGAAGCTTCTTTTGTACTTTGAGGCTATCATCTCATGACCAGTTTGTCTGAAATTACTGCTAGAGTGATTACAAGAGTGTTGTGGCAAGGATTCCAAGTTCACAAGACAAACCCCACACAAACCAGCCACAGCAGCTGGGTGTTCTGTGTCTGACTGGCTGGCTGGTGAAAGCTCTTGGATTAGTCAGCTTGTGTAAATACTCGTGATCATGAAGTTGCTGTAGGCTTTACAGAACTTCACTGTGTTGGTCTCAAATTCATGCATCTACTACTAAAACAATTTTCTAAGTACTGTTAAATATTTTCCTTGTATTAGTGTCTCAAATAAGACAAGCTGCAAGAATTAGCCAGTGATGGCAAGGCTCAATTTCTGCCTGAAATTAAATTAGCTGGCATAAATTTGATAAAACCCTATTGTAATGAGGATTTTTGTTGAGAGTGACCAAAACATGTTACAGGAAGGAACACAACAAATAAGTAAATATAGAAAGAAAAGGCTAGGAAGATAGAGCAGCTATGTCAACATATTTTGTATGGACAGTTTGACTTTCTTGCTGTATTAATTTACTTTGTCACACAGTTTCATGTCACAGTAGAAATAATCTTAACAGGAACAAAATTCTGTCACTGACATAAAACAACAGCAATGCAATTCACATGTTTAACTTCAATTTAGGTACCTGTACTAAAAACAGCAGGAGTTGGAGGAACTTGAATAGACTTGCAGATTGTTCTGTTCAAACACAGTTTTTCAACTCTAGAGATAAAGCTCTGGTTTTGTTAAGGTAATGATCACAGAGCACTTGTCTAAACCTTTTCCTAAATGATAGAAGTAAATATTCATCTCAGATCTGAATCCAACCCTCAGACGCCTACATATTTCTTGGTGCAGATATTGAAAAAATTGCAGGACTGCATGTGCAGAATTGGGAAATCAGACCTGGGTCCTTGGATTTGCTCCTGGGCCATAAGCATATGCAAAGCAAAGCACTGCTGGTTTCCTCTGGCTCATTTCTAGTTTTGGGATTCTAGTAGTCGATGCTAAATGCAAACCCCTCAATGCTGATCCCTCCTACATTTCCATTTGCAGCTGCACATTCTGAATGCTGTGAAAGCAGATCTCAGAACACAGTGTGATCTGCAAACATATACATGATAGATGAGCCACAGGAACTGTTCAGGTTTGGAATGGGTATCACAGCTCACAAAAAAGCTGTATTTTGAAATGAACATGTGAAGATGTATGAAAAGATAAATGAGTCCCTTGGCTTTTGTGAAGCATTTTGCCCCCAATACCGAAATGTCACTGCCTAAACAAAGTCACAAAATTTATTGTCCCTATCTCTCATTAAGGGTGGTTGCCTGCATAATATTGGGATCAGCCGTAGCTAAGACAAAAATCACACTTATCCCAGATCCATATTCTACCCTAGTGCTGCTGGGAAGGTCTGACAAAGTCTCTCCTTGTTTCTGGGCATTTTACCTTGAAGCATCAATGGTGCAATTTCAGGTAACAATTGTTTGCAGTGCTGAAAATGCTGCCAATGAGAACTGGATGGGCTTTCTAGCTGCTCCAGCTGTTTTCCCTGTCAGGTTCCCGGCAGCCTCATGGGGTGCACTGGGATGTTCCTGTGGCACAGAGTGCATGGTAGTGCTGGGACTCTGAGCAACACTGCAGAAGCATGGCTCTGCTCCTGGATATGTCTCCTCAGCTCCTTGCTCTTCCCAGACAGCAGACACTGGATTACAAATCTCTTCCATCTCTAGACTCTTTTTCCTTTTCTATTAAAAATATATGCACATGTATGTATTTCACATAAACTTTCACAAACTATAATCCTTATTACTGTTATATTTTCCTACCTGAAGGAAACTTACTCATGGTTAACTAAATCTTCAGGCAATTTGGAGCACTGCAATTCACTGACTCAGCAACATAGTCAAGGCTATACCCCCTGGGTGGTTTTTTTTTCCCCACAAAAGTTCCCAGGGTGCAGAGGGTCATTTTCAAGGCTCATATCTATCTAAGGCATTTGAAGGTTAAGCCCAAGTGGTCTGTGGAACTGCTTCAAACTCTGAAATCAAATTCTTCTAAAACTGGTACCTCCTGGTAAGGAAACAATCTGCTGGATGTGGATATAACTGATATCTGAATGAGTGGCCTGTTTCTCTAGGGTTTGTCCTTGGGAGCAAGCAGGGTGGCTTTTGTACTCCTGGACAGTGGGACTAGGACACAACCTTCTTACTAGAGAAACCAGTAAAAGATGCCCCAAATTTCCCCTTGACATAAAATAAGGCTTCCTGGCAACTGAGGCAGAGCCTAACACGTGTTGAACAGATCCACTGGTGATTTTAATTCACTTCAAACTGAAACTTCATGTGTGTGAACAGCACTCAAAGTACAGGATTTTGTTTAGTTTTTCTAAGGGGAAACCTGGACAGAACTGAGGAGATAAACCAGAACTTGACCACTTGGCACTGATGCCATATTTACAAGGTGATAGCTTTTCCTTAGGCACATAAATGAAATAAGGGACAGCTAGCATCTACCACCCAGAGCTCCACATGACACTTGTGGACAAGCTTCTTTCAAAGCTCTAAGATTTCAGAACATTTTAAAAAAATTTGCCAGTGGCCTATAAAGACCAAAAGGGAGCTGGGCAAGAGCTGAGCCTGTGAGCAGCATACAGACCCTCCCTTCTCACTCCTCTCTTTCTGTTCTGGTCCCCCCCTGGCACAGAGGCACTGCTCTGGTTTCTCAGGGACAGCATTTGGTTGTTAAATTCATTTCTCACAGGGGCCTATCCCTCTTTTCCAGTCTACTTCAAAATGACAGGCAGAACCAAAATCCCATTCGATTAAATGCAAGTAAAAAAGGGAGATGAACTCCTAGCAAACAAACAAAAACAGTTTGAAATTTTGACTTGAAAAGCACGGCAGTATTTTACCAGCAAGGACTGAATTCATTAAGGCTGCCTATTTGTGCTACCATTAAGAGTTTTTCACTGCTACTGTTCAAAAACATTTTTAGAGCCAGCTGGTTTACTACTTTGAAATAGCTCTACCCAGGAGTGAATCTTTGTATTTATTTTCAAAACAATCAATTCTTCCATGTGTAAGACTTCATGCAAGTCCAGTCTTTAAAGACAAAAAATACTAAGCTTCCTTATTCTAGACCACTTTCCTCTTCTATTCATCATCTCCTCCCACATTTTCTTTTCTTATTTGTTGTCCAGCAGCAGTTCCTATGGTCATGTGCTGGGGTGACATGCACATGCATGCTCTTGTGCACACACATGAATAGGCTCAAAAAATACAGATCGGGACCTTTTAACTCTCCTATATATTCTCAACTATTTTTCTTTCTCCATGTCTTATCTTTTCTCTTTCCCTTCCTTTTTATCTGCCCACCTTCTCGTCTAGTATTTTATAATGCTGTTCAATGCCTTGATATTCTGAATCCAGGGTTAGCTGCAGTCCTCAGCTGCTCTCATTGCCAGGGCATCTTGACACTGAGCACTGTCACTGCTTTTTATGGTGCCGGAGCCACAGGCAGAAGCCTGTGACCTCCATGATGTTACCCTTAAACCATTCTGACCCAAATAGCTCCAAGTTTAGGCTGCTATTGAAGCCTATTGGCAACTGAGACCTAATCTAAAAGACCATTAAGAACATACTGGATATTGGAGATGGAGTAAAAAGCATGCTTTTGTTCTGAAAACTGGGGATCTCACCAGAGCAGGCTGCTGTGGAAACACAAATTCGGATGGGCTCAACCACCTCAGCACCTCTGAGAGGTATTTAAGCCAGTTTTTTGTGACTTTGGCACAAGGGTATTATACAGCTAAGTGGGTTAATGATGTGAACAGACAGGAAGCAAGAAACATTAATGCTGTGTCAACAGTGTAGTTCCCATCACTTCCTTGGCAAAGTCCTGTGCACGCTGACAATCTGACAAACACATCCAGCTCAGGGGAAGGCTCCTGTCCTAAATGCTTCTGTAGCTTTCAGATATGCTGGTTTACAGTTGCAGTCTCTAAGCTGAAGCAAGGTGCAAAAACATTGAAGAAATAGTTTAGCGGGATTAAAATAAAGAACAGAAGTAAAATAAATGTGGAAAACCTAAACGTGGATGGGGATGTCATCACAGCCCGAGGCAGAGGGTGTCACAGCCTCCCTCTTCTGAGTAGGGCATATGAGAGACTTTGGTAAGTGGCCATACACGTGGGTGGCAAAGGTTCAAGTCAAAAGGTTTGGGGATGTTTCAGGGTGGTTGTGTGATAGCAGGTAATGTTTTCAAGTGAAGATAACGACAGCACAGTAAATTCTGAGGGAATGGTTCTCCCCTGCCTGTAGAGCAGAGGGTACAAGGAGCAGTACGACTGTTGGCAGCCTCTGGAAGCCGCGCAGCAGGAGGACATCGCGAAGCGGGAAGCAGAGGGTTGATTATTTTTCCCGAAGCGCTCCCGGCAGCAGCGAACCGCGGGGCCTGCGGGCCATGGCACCGCCTCGGCCGCCACCTCGCGGCCAGCGCCGGAACTGCGGCCGGCAGCGGCAATGACGGCCCGTGGCAACAGAACCACAGCTGGGCACGAGGGTCCGGAAAACACCCCGTACTGCGGCTCATCTTCATTTTAACAGTGAGCTCAATCTCGTTTTAACTTCATTTTAACAATGTAGGATCATTGCTTATGCTGTTAATAGGCCAGGATACTTTGGCACCGTGTAACAAGACAAAGTTAAAGCATTATTTATTAATCTCTTTTATCAGTCATTCCTCTTGTACCAACCTGAGAAAGTGAGAGCAGGGACCCTGTGTGCATTTCTAAGGCTTTATCACTTCAAAATGCAAATGGAAAAACAATTCAAATAACGAACTATGCTGCTTCTCAGTTATTAAACTGCTGCTGTCAGTCAGTATAATTCCCACCAGCTAACAATAAAAATGTTTTGACATCCGATCTCATACACACTTCAATGATAGTTACCTAACACGAATTTTCTATTATGGAAACATTTCTTTCTCTACTCTCCTAGAATCATGAAAATGTTGACGTGATACAAGTCCTGTTATAAAGGGCACCCTGTCAGGGACAGCAGTCACCAGAGCAGCTCTGTAAATTGCATTGTACAGAACAGTCATGTACAATACAACTGTTATATTTCATAATAAAAACTAGCTTATCACCAGCGACAGGAGGCTTTAGTTTCTTACAAAATACCATTGGACCAGACAGTGCTTGTAGTTGGAAATTTAGTGTCTCCTAGTTTTTTGGCTAGTTAAGCTTTGTTCAGGCTGTACCCTGAGAAAAAAAGGAGAAGGTTTTCTTTGGGTAATTACAGAGCTAATGGGTGCCCAGCTTGTGCCTAGCTCCACAGACCTTAACAGCATCCAGCACAAACAGAGTCTGACAACTCCTCCGTTCCCAGCTCCAGTGACTGCAACTGCAACCACAGAAGCCTTGAGTCACTTGAGCTGCATTTGCAAAGCAGCTGGACTGTGCAGAGGAGCTCTGCTGATCCAGGCTCTCCATCACACTTCTGCTTGCAAAAGGCAGGCAGTGATGTGGTTTCATCTCTGCATGGAAGGGATCTGTAAATGATTTGGAGGTTCAGAGTTCAGGGGTGGTTTGGAAAAACACCCGCTGGGGCTGCAATGCCCGCAGGGGAGCCGTCTGTTTTGGTAGGGTATCTCTGGATATTTCTGGCATTTCACCTCCTGACTGAAGTCAGGAAAACTTAGAGAAGGAAAGAATATGAAAAAACACACCCAGATGCTTCTGAACATGGAAACCAGTTTTCTAATATTTAGTCAAAGGCAGAAGGCAGTTCTTATTTCACCCAGCCTCTTTGAATTAGAAAAAACAGTGCAGTTTCCTTTCCAATATTAGATAAGCTGCGCAAGAATCAGAGCCATGACTAATTCTCGTTCATTAGATGTGTGCAACATAAATGACTACTTGTTCCACTACTGACTAATCACAGTGAGATGCCTCCAGCTCTGCCACATGCATCCAGATCTGCTTCCACAGTGCCTCCTTCGAATAAATCTGTATCGTTATTCTGCAGACTTGTGCCTATGAGAGGAAATGGGAAAGGCTGTGTGCCACGGGTATCCCCCTCTGCCTCTGCAGCTCTGGCTCCTGGGGATTTAAGAAGAGAAGGTGAGCTCCAGGGGGAAGATACAGCCACTAGTTCTGTTACTGGCATATTTCTTGTCCGAGGTACAATTCCCACATGGTTTTCCTAAGCCATCACATTGCAGATATTTCTGGGGAGTTCTGTAATTTGCCTCAGAAGTATACACAAACATTCCTTAATGCATGACTTTAATGCTGTCTGCCTGCTTCCAGGATTTTCACTGGGTCACTGCACTGGTGCTGATGCATTCCCTGGGGCTGCACACACGTTGCCATGCAGCCAAGGGCAGGGGAAACCTTGCCATTTCAGTTTGAGTTGATTACAGGTTTTTTGACTGAAACATGCTTTTTCTTATTTTTAAAGAAAACACTGAGTCACGAGAACTTAAACTTACTTTTTAAATGGATTGTTTTTGAGGGGAAAGTTTCCCAGATGTGGTGATCTTTCTGTATATAGCAAAAAAAGGAATTATTCCATGATAGGGGCATTTGCGTGTGGGTGCCCTGTAGCCAGCAAAGTGCAATGAGTTGTGAAATAGCAGTCACTGAGCCTGAGAGGGAATCAAGCAGGGCAAGGATTTGAACCTACTTTGCAGACTAGTTTCTAAGTCTTTCGGTTGTGGTCTCAGTATGCTCTGCTAATCCATTTTGTAGAGCTAATTATAAGTTCAATGGGTCAGGAAGAAAACATTCTAAGCCAACGTTTAGAGCAGCTGGGTGAGATAGGACCAGTCACACATCCAAGCCAGCCAGTGGAATGACCTATGCACAGGTATCTCCCATGCAATGAGCCAATGCAATGATGCTACTCTCTGTTCAGCATGACGTGGAGGCAAACTCAAATGCCTCAACTCTTTGTTGTGATGCAGCCTTCCTTGTTCCGGTCCCCCCCAATGTAACACAGATTAATAGTCTTAAAAATGGGGATACCTCTTTATAGTCTCATTTTCCCCACCTCCATCTTTCTTGCTTTTAAATACTCTTGTGCGTGCCACAGTTGCCTTGAAAGGACTAATTTTGTTTAATTTCAAAACTGAAGCTGGTGAGAACCGAAGGTGCCCTGAAAGTAATTGTATTCACAGAAAGTGGTGCTGTGGGGGAAAGTGCAGGACCTGAGTGCTCAAAATACCATCAGCTACGTCATGAAAAGAGATGTGCTCTGCAGCTCCTTTCTGTGTGTGGGGAACAGCCTCAAGATCAGGGTCTACTCTGAACAGCTCAACAAAGGTTTTTGTCCTGTTCTTCCACTTCCTACCTTTCCTTTCAGAAGGGAACCTAGTTGGGGTTGTTTTTGTTCCTCTCCCCACTTGGTTTCCTGGTAGAAAACCCTCTGAAGTTAGTCTACAGAAATTCTGACTTGTTTAAAAAAACCCCAAACACCAAAAAGCCCAAACTGTCCTAATTTTCTCTATTTAAACCATATGTTGAACTATAACCATGTAAGTAGGAGGAAAACAAAAACATATTTCACTGGGTTCTAGGAAAGCTCTGAATGGATGGCATTTTTATCAAGGTTCTATATGCCCTGTCCAAACACCAAAAAATTGTTCTGTGCATCAGATTTAAAGTGAGCCATTGTATTACGGGTCCAGAGGTGACCTCATCAATGGTAGTGTGCACAGCTTGTAGCCCCTGCCTCAGGATTCAAGGCTGATGCTGACATGAGGTTTTGAGTGGTGGAGAACAGTTGGAAGGTTTCAAGATTCAGAAGTGTGATGGGCTATTTCTGGTGCATTTTAAAGCTGCACAGGATAAGCTCTTGAGATTCAGGTAGCAGCAATACAAAATGCTCCTATGTTTTCTCATACGCTCAAAATGAATGTGAGTTTTGCACCCTAGTCTTCCTCTTGGGTTTGGGGCTGTCATTGTCCCCAAAAGGACCATTTGCAGTTGTACCTGTCTTTTGTTAATTAGGTTGGGTTCAAGATTGTATTTGATTTTAATTCAAATCTAGCCTCACATACTGCAATTTTGACTTTTTCTAATAAAAAAATTACAGATAATGTAACACAGAACCAGGAAGAAAAGGTCTAGTTTGTAGAAACAAAGTTTCCTGATGCCAGAGAAGCAAGGGAGTCTGACAAGCTAACTTGTGGTGTTCATTCTTGCTCAGCTACAGTGAAGACAGGTTAATATTAATTAATTAATATTAATTAAAGGATAAGTTACTCAGTGAACAAATGTCTTGTTTTCTCTGTGACTCCACCTCTTTCGGGCATCCTGCCCTGTCCCCACCCCTTACACTTGTCTGCATGTCTTAATGGCAGTATTCATGCAGCTGGTAATTTATGTGTCTGAGAGAGATTTACACAGAGCCTTCCCTTCAGTTATTAAAAAAATTCGAGATAGAAGTATGTGTGTGGTTTGTCAGGTTCCAAATTTCAACTTAAAAATCATAAACATCGTAAAGGCAGAGGTTGACTGAGAGAAATTTAAAAAGAGTAATTTCAACTAAGGGTTAGTTCTTAGGTCCTCACTTTACACCCAGTTACAGAAGTTTGTCTTTAAAATAAATAACAATGCCTATTGTAACATAAGCACAAAGTAATTTGGCTACGACTGGGGGACTTTGGTGTTCTGCTCTGGAAGACAGACGGAGCTGATCCTGTTACTGAAATTTCCTTGATTCTCTTGGTGTCTGGTGTCATAAACACGAATTGTTAATTTCATATTACTCATAACAGGCACACTGGGAATGTTTGCAGAGTTTATAGGGGATCAGTTACAAATGTGATTATACCAGCCATTCCTCAGGACTGACACCAGTTTGAAATTAGAAGCTGACAGGCCTCACCTGCTCCTGAGTTCACTGACAGGTCACCTTCTTGTCATTTTGCCTGTCCCCCCATCAAAATGACATCTGTGTTCATAAAGGGACAGCGAGGGACTCGAAGTTGTTAGAATTGTTGAAGAATAAGAATAAAGTGTCATCTACTCCAATAATGTAGTGCTCAACTTTGGCCTTTCAGACAGCTTGATGCTTGCAGCCCCTGACAATGTTTCCAGCTACAAGAATAGCTGGATCTGAGGGTCAGCAGTTGTTGTCTCTTCTCCTCATGGATGTGAGGCATTCAGCTCAGCCCAAGCCACAGGGCATAGGCAACCCCAGAGAAAAGCAAAGAGCTTGTAAAGTGCCTTTACTTTTCTTCATATAAGATAGATAATACATGTAGGTAAATAGACATTCCTTACAGAGGCTACTGTTACACATCCATATTTTTAAACAAGCAACATGTGAAAAACAAAAGGAAAATATTGTTCAACAAACAAGTGGGGAAAAAAAAAAGGGAAATTTTTTCAATTTGTTGAAAACCTATTCCTTCATAATAGAATATTTTTCACATTCACTCAATTTAATGGAATGGAGCTAGGTCAGTCCAATTCCAGTGTCCTTAAATTTCTCAAAAGTAGGAAAATAGACTGCATCTTCAAATACAGACTTTGGGATTACCTCTTATTTCTGTCATAAATAAATGGAAATATCAGATCCCAACAGTGTCAGACTTGGCTGGTTAAAGATTGGGGCTCTCTTGGATTTCAAGTGTACTAAATAATTATTTAATGTATGTGTGCCAGCCATGGAACAGTGGTACAGCTGTCTTCTTAAGGCTTGGGCTTTTTCCAGGAAGTGGAGGAAATGTAGGTGTATGTAATCCCACTGAAGTTGCCTGGCACATTGTGTGCAGAGAGGAAGGTCTCTGACCTGTGGGATGTTACAAGCTCATGTAAGAGAGGCTGCTGGGAAAAGAGCACAAACATACCCCTATGAGAGGGTAGGCAGGGATAAAAAAGATGTTGAATTACACTTTGCCAAATGAAGGGCTCAGAGGAGCCAAGGGAAATCTTTTTGTTTTCCCCTCCCTAAACTAGACCTTTGGTTTTGGCCTTTTATTTGGGGCTAGCAGAGTTGTAAGGACATTCAGTTATCATAGCTGCCATCATTCTCTGAAATCTGTCCTTGCCTTTATTTGCTAGTCCAAGAAATATAATAGTATTGGCATTTTATCCATATTAACTAAACATTAGATTCCTCGTGGTGCAAACAAGCATGACTTCAGGAAAGCAATGCTGATTCAGGCCACCCGAGTGTCTGATTCTTACTATAACAGGGACCATGCCACAAGAAAGTGAACAGAAGCAAACATTTGTTATAGAAACTCATGTCACCAACCTAGGCTCCCCCTCAGCATTCAGCAGGGAGAAAAATATAGCTAAGGTAGATTTACAGAAGCCACCACTTTCCTTTTAATGATTTGGATATTGATCATTTTTAATCTTCTTCTCAGAACAACCAGGAGATCTATTACAGCTTGAGCCAGCCATGAAAAGCAGGTCCGTTCTTTAACCTGCCCCAATTCACTTGGACATATTTTATATCTCCAGGGATTCAGCCACGAAGTCCATTAGAGCATCAGATGCAGTGAGGTCAAATCAATTGTCCATACTGCAGACAAGGTAACCATCATTTACTGTAATTCTCCCCCGTCATGGTAGAGGAGAGGAAAGGTTAAAAGCTGTATTACCATGAGGCTGTCTCATCTATCTTTCAGTATATTGGTAATACCTAAACATTGCTTAAAGAACTGAATGTACAATCTTAAATCTGTGCTAAACTGGATTTAATGGTTAGATTGCCAAATCAACAAATTTGTTAATGATTTTTTTTAGGTAGGAGCAGACAAAAGAGCACTTTAAAACAAAATGCAAAACCCTTTAAATATATTGTCACATCTGACACAACACATCCAACGGTATATGGAGTGTTCATCTCAGGATGCCCTGAATGACTGATATTTAGCCTTCCTCATATGTAGATATATTTACCTTTGAAATAATTTGCTGTCACCCCTTTAAGCTGGAGACGGTACGGCAGACCAAAAACAAAAGAGGAAGTAAATTCAGGATGTATATTTTGCACTGTAAATCAAATCCTTATGTGTTTGCACTCCAGGATGGGCAATAATAATTGACTGAAGCAATCACTGCTGTGGGAAAACAAACGTGCTGGCCGTGTCGCATCTGAAGGTCAGGCTTGATGACACAGTAAGCACCTGAACTCTCACTGACTCCCGGGGAGCGGCGGGTGCCAGCGCCTCCCGGAGCCCTCCTGACGGGGACAGATTTACGTGGCCGCTGAGGCTGGGATGAGGATGCTTCCTGCTCCCACCTCCCACTGCTGGCTCTGCGGAGACATTTATTTCCATTACGGTGCCATGGCATCTCTGACTCCTGTGCTCCGTGCGGTAACTGCAGGAAAGCGGAGAGAAAAATGCGGTTCTGTGCCAGACCACGTGTTCCTCCTCCTTGGAACAATTGCACCGTGGCCCTGACTAATGTCACAGAGGCTGCTGTGCACATTGGAGACGTATGCCCACCCCTGTCCTCCTACCTGTGAGAGCTGGAGCACCGTGGCCAGGGCCTTATAAGAATCCTCTGTTGAAGTGGAAAGCCACAATGAAGCTCAGATTTATTCTCTTGCCTGTTTGCCTTTTCTAGGTTAATCTTTTCTCTTTCCCTGGATTTCTTTAATCCTGCGGGTTTTTTTTTTTTTTTCAGTGAAGGAGCTCTTAAAATTTTCCATATTTCAGAAATCTTTTCACAGCTGTAGAAATGAGTAAATTTATTTTTGTCTTTCAGAAGCTGAGTTGCTGAGCAAACATACCCATGTATATGAAATAGAGCTGAAGTAGTAAGAAGGTGCTTAAGCACTGTTATTCTGGTATAAGTACATTAAATGTATTTCTGTGGCTGGCATACATTCATAATATTCTTCACGGGAGAAAATGTGATGAACATAGTAGGAGAGTAAGAGTTGGTGTATATTGCAAATTATTAAATATTTTTATTACAAAGCCTATTTTTAAGATTTTAATAAGGTTTTAAGTCCCCACACAGTAAATTCCAACTTCAAATAATGTGGGTAACAGTATTCAGTAACTATAAAAAGAAACTAAGCAAAAGTTTTGTGTGTGCTGAAGGAAAGATAAATGTGCTTTAGATTAGGTGTTACATACCATTCACTTAACTGCTTTTCCTCTTCTGCTCCTTTCTTTTATGGTTTACCTTAACACAAAGTGTGTGTGGGTCTTATTCCTGAGTTTATGTTACACTATCACCTCTGAATTCATCCCTCTGAATGTCTCTTCCCAGATCCTCTGCTAATGCTCACAGCAGTGCAGATTGGAGTTGTCGCTCAATAGAAGTAATGCCGCTCTTAAAAAAATTAAGCACTAAATCAGGTAACGTTTTTTCCTTTTAATATAGAAATTCAGAAATAAATAATGGGAATGTAAATATAAGAAGAAATAAATTGATCTAAGTCTGGAAAGAAATGAAAGATAGGAAATTTGCTTTACTTTGTAATAGCTCAAAATTAGGGCTGCATGCCGCTTGCATGATCTGTTGGCTTCCTTGTTCTGGAGCGCTCCCAGGTAACTCTCAGCTGAGTAGTCCCCTCTCTGCTGGCACATATTCTGCAATGCTAATTCAGAGAAGGGTCCACTGGATTATTTAACTGAAGCCAGATCTCAAAAAGATCAGACAGGCTTTGCTGTTCTTTGGCTTCAATGGATAACACAGCCCTGACTGAAAGAGCACTGAACTTAATAGAAAGGCTTTGGATCTGGAAAAATGCTTACTGAAATCAATGAAAGAAAGAGCTTTAACTCTAGCAGTTAACACTTCATCCTGGCCCTTTTCTCAGTAGATACAAACACTGGCTCTGCAATGCCCAGTCATGTTTCTCAGATCAATACGACAAACTAAGGGCTGTGTATTTACTATCCGCTCTGTTATCATCACACGTCAGATCAGACTTTTGAAAAGTAACTGTTTGATTTTACAATAATTCCACCCCGTGTAGCAAACAAGTGTATTTTAAAGGAAATCTGTTTTACTAGGAAAATCACTAAGGAATCCCTCAAGAGTTATATATAGCTCTTAGTTGACAGACTTCCTTAAAGAACTCCTTTTTCTATGTCTACAGTAATTAAATTAAAAATTGCCCTTTTAGTATTTGATCTTGCCATGTTGCATGTAGTTTAATTTTCTCCAAATGCTAAAGAGATTGTGACAGTTATGGGGAAGTGGTTAGGTCTTGTGAACATGAGAGAGGGTCCAAGTCTCTGAATTTGCCATAAGGTAATATAGTCAAGAGACCTTTCTGGTTCTCCTGGTCACTCTGTGGGAGTGGAGGAATTGCCTGCTTGTTGCATCAGTAGTCAGTGCCCTGGAAGTGGAGCTAGTGGCATGACAGCTGTGGAGGTACAGAGAACATCAGTGTGGGGCTTTGGGGATGGAATTCTCCTTTAAGTAACGAAAAAAGGTGGTTCTGAATAAAAAAAAAAAAAAAAAAAAAGGTGACATTAGGCAGAACTGCTCTGGGAGCAGCAGGAAGCAAGCAAAACAGGAGTGTATTTGTGAGCCAGTGTCACCAGGGTGGAGCCTGGCTGTGGCACAGCATGACTGCTTTGTAGCCAAGATGAAACACAAAAACTCTAGTAGAAGGTTAGTAATACAATATTTTCTTTTGGGAAGTAACCCCTTCTGTTAAAATTGAAATATTTATTCATGAGTAGCATCTTACATCTGTATAAAAATGTTTCCTACCGTGCTATAGGCCACCAGAGAAGACTGTATGGCCCCTTTTTTTTAATAGAGTGAAGATCAGTAACTGTAGATTGCCTGGTGTTTCTTGGCATCCACAGATAAAGCAAAACTAACTTGAAAAGCTTTGGGGTTTCTCTTCACATAAATATGCATTTTTAGTGATTGATTTTTGCCATGTGCTGAATCTCCTCCTACTTTTTCCAGTTTACAATATATTATTCTCCAATACATCACTGTGAAGTCTCATTTATCACAGTTTATCCAGCAGTATTTTCTATTTGAATCTCTTGACTTAGGTGCTCTCTTATGTCCAAGCTGGGCGAATCACAGAAGAAAGTTGGGGCCCTCATGCTTTCATGAGGCTATTTAATACTTCTGAGCCTGAAATAACAGATGAAAAATATGAAAAATTCAAATTGGATACATAGTTTTAATTTCTGCAGATTTCTTGATGTTCACAACTTGAAAAAGGCCACGGTGTTTGCGACCAGATGGAAAACAACCAGCTTAAAACAGAATCACACATACAAATCAAACCAAAGTGATTAATTAAGCCTTTTGGTATTTGTTTTGGAATTGATTTTGGGCTGAAATTTGTTGTAAAAGTTTTTCAAAGACTGAGGGGAAGGTACAGCAGCCAGTGAGGGAAGTTCTTGCTTTACTCAGATCCATCTGCCTTGCCTACAGATCTGTTATTAACTGCCTTAAGTGATGATTATTTGTCCAAACCAAAAAAACTATGTGAAAATGTATTGAAATGAAACATTACCCTGAAAGAGCTCCTGTTTTTCTACAAGTTCAGTTTGAACCAATTTGCCAGATCAATTCAAGGACAATATTTACCAAGATTTTGGAAAACAAAAAAGTGGTAGAAATATTTCCATCTATTAGAAGCAAAACCCTACATGATATTGTCCTCAAAGTCCTAATTTCCAGTCCTGAGTGAAAATCTGCATGAGAAGTTGGCTTTTAGAAAAGCAAATTTAGCTAATTAATTTTCATTACTGAAGCTGAGGAAAATGCAAGCTATGTGACAAGGAAAAGTTACATTATTGGAACAGGAAACATTTATGTAAAAAAAAAAGAAAAAGGTAAAACATAGGAAAACCCAAGGAAATTAGATGGTTTTTAAATATATTTTTTAACCATGCAAGATATCCCTTTCAGCACAGCATGGGATATAGCATTAATCTTATTTGTCTGTGATCTAAAATACTATTTCCTCATAAGTCAGGACTTTGCTACATTACCTCATTTTAACCCACAGAAGCCAAACTGCTGATTTTTTGGAGACTGTTAGCAATAAATTCTTTTCTATGACAATTAGTTCATTACTAATCTTGACCATGTCTCCAATGAACTAACGAAGAACTTTAATATTGAAAAGCACCTCATAAATTATTTACAATAAGCCAGAAGAAATATTAAACATTTGTAAATAAGACTTCTCTTTGCAGGATTTGTCTCTTTTAGTTTTTCTTCCTGAGCCTTTGCTACAATTATCTTTAAATCTCCATGAAAGAAGCCAAAGAAGTAAGAAATCAGGTTTGTAGTAATATTAGTCAGCTTATTAATGGATATTCTATAGCTTATCCTTTTTTTCCACTTCCTCTTACCTGGTCCTTTCATAACTCAGTCAGACAGGCTCTTAAATACCCTTTGATTGGAGCCAGTGGGTCTTACAAATGTAATTTATGCAGGAGTTGATGATTTAAATGGAAAAACCCCAAAGTCTTGTGCTTTTAAAAAATGTAAATCTGTCTGGATCTCATTAAGGAAGCTTCTTGACTACAGGAGAAACTCTCGTCTTTTTTCTTTTTTTTTTTTTTTTTGAAAGCCATACATTTATTAATGAGATTCAGCTCTTCATTTAAAAAAAACCCCGAAATACAACCAAACTTTGGAATCATGGTTTTATCTGTTGGTTTTTGTCCAGTGGCCTCAGCCAAAACCTTGCCAGTGGTGACATGCAGGATGCTGTCAGCAGGGAGATGCCATGATGACCTCTCTGTCAAGACAGAGCAACAGTGCAAACAATGCATAACACAGGAATTCCAGGGATCAGTGCATTTATCTTAACCCTGACTCTGAGAAACTTCTAGAAATCTTAAAAAACACCCCAAGCACCAATGGTTAAAAATGGAAGCTGCATATAAATCCTTGTTACTTTTCTGGTACTTTGTTTTTCCATTCTGACTGTACGGAAATTAAAACGTGACAAGTTTGCCTCAGCCATAATATGTAAGAAAACCTAGGAGAATGAGGGGTGAAACCAGCCTGCCTCCATTTGCGAACAGCTGAGGCTGGCTGATGGCAAACAGCTTGTGTGTTAATTCGTGAATAAAGCCCTCCTGATGCAGGTTGACAAGTTATTAGTGGGGTTGTAACTTGAGAAGAGATAAGGTTTCTCTGATCTACTCCCTGCATAAATTTCTGCAGTTATTCTGTGAAGGTCCTAAACACAAACTTGTATTGGTGGCTAATTTTCATTTTTCCAAAAGAGAGTGCCAGTGTCTGTGTGAAAGATTCTATATGAGGGACAGGCTTATTTTTTATAATTTTGTGAACCCCACCAGTGTCTACTCCTTTTCTTTCAAATTTGGGATCAGGATATCAGATAATCTGGTAGTCCTTTTTGCCTTATCCTGCTTTGTCTTGCAAAGATTATGCTGATGTGCTTGAGGTGCTCCTGTTGATATTTCAGATCTCTCAATACATCACTGACTGCACCACATAGTGGTGGTGAACATACCTGACACCTCCTCTGGAAGGAGACAGATTTTCTTTTAAGGAGTTTTACTATTTTAATGGAGAGAATTACTGGGAAACTTTTTTAACCTGAAGGCTCTAAAGAGATTCAAGCCAGATTCTATTTGCTTCCCCAGCTTGCTGTGTTGAATGTATTATAACTGCATGAGAAGTGTTCAGAAAGAGTGCCTAGTTCACCATAATAACATAAAACTTAGCTCACCAGTTCTGATTCACAGACCTGCTGGTTTGGAAATAAAAAAATGAACAATATCTTATTTTTAAGCCAAGTATGCAAATTAGATAAGGTGCCTTGTCTCTGCTTCTAGTCTTCTTGAGTACGTGTGGGAGAGGATGACAAGAAGACAAAGACATCTACAAAGAGAAATTGAACATTTCCTTGAGACCAAAATAGAAATCATTCATTTCTAGTATGCATTTTTCAGTGGCTTAGTTGATGCCATATTTACTGCACACAAATCTGGATGCACCCCAGTGGCTGACTGTGATCAGATGTTTTATGAAAAAAGCAGGACTTTATTTTCCCCCCAGAGGTTCTCTGCTGATACCCCTACTGTGCCCAGCACTTTGCCTTCCAGCACTGTGGTTGTATCCTGCTGGAATGTTTCTCTGGGGGTCACTGGGAGATGGTGAGAGAGTGGGGGACTAGGATGAGCCTTAAAATTAAGCTATGCCTCCTCTCTTTTCCTTTTTTCCTCACTTGATGATATCAGCTTCTGGTGATATGATGACACATTTTAGGGCAGTATTTAAAACCCCTGAAGTAAAATTCCTATATAGTTCTACTACTACTATGTTTAAAGAGATACAAAGTCATGAACAGAAGAGTTCCTCTATCTCCATCTCTTATTTGCTCTTATTTTCATCCTAAGCACCCAAATTATTGGAGGACAATATATTAATCAGACATCTCACAAGCCAGAATTCTATGTAGCTTGATCACTTTTAGGGTAAAATTTAGCTAGACTGCCTAAAAAATGCTTATTGGTCTCCATGGATTTGTGCTGAATTTATTTAATACAAAGTGTAATATAAAAAGCCCTCTCTGCAGTTAATTAGCCTCCAGGTTATTGCAGGCCCCAAGGCATTGTATTTGAGTTGTCATTGCTACTTGCAAAGATCAGCAGTATTTAATTCTTGTATTACACAAAGTAGATTCCCTATGCTTATCTGGCTAGTGTTAATTCATTGTTTCCAGACTCTATTTTCATTTTTAATTTTCTTGGCTATTAAAGATGGTGCTAAAGATGAGGAACTATGCTGAAATCAGATGTGTTACACTGAGACGGTAGCAGTTTAAATTATAGCAGAACTAAACTTGAAGGTTCCTCCAGAACTATGCTATTGTAACTGGGGGCAAGATTTGTTCCTGCTACATGATAAAACTAAACCAAATGGGCTTCATTCAGACTCCTTTGGGATCTGGTAGATCTAATCTTATTAATTATTCCTGTTTTCTGAGGAGAAAACATCAGGTTTCCTTCATTTGATAATTCTGTTTTCTCAGAAAACATTTACACATGTTCCAATACTCAGCTAGCCCTGGCAGGAACTCTTTAGTGGTTAGGGAAGTGGCAGAAGGTTAAATCATCTGACTTTGATGTGATGTTGATTGTTTACCCTTCGTGTACAGTAATAGCTTAAAAAAATGAAGCAAAGTGGCTGTATTCATTACTGGCCAAACACGGCTGACAAGTTAAGGAATATGTGACTCCCTTCAGCTGAGACCAAAGTGCTTCATTTATAATGGAGATTACAGTAAGAACCAAATGAAGTTGTCTGAGGGAAAATGATGTCTCCTGAGCCTTTCTTCTGGTTTGGCCACAAGTTAATAACACGACCAGCACTTAACAACAAAATGCAGGACTGTATTATTATCTTTTAGCAAATGCCAGTCATGGGCAATCCAAACAGGTCAATTACTAGCAAATCTCCAAAGATCTCCTGAAACCTCAGAAGAGTTAGAGATGCCAAGAAAATGTCTAGATGCACAGAGACATAGGAACAGAAATAGGGCACAAACCAATTTGCAGAAATGGAACTTAACCCTTAGAGGGAAGAACCCACCCTGCTACATACTCATTTCCATGTCATTAAATATTTATAGAGAGACATGCATGTAATGTGAGTCTACATTATGGAGAACACACAAACTGAATCTGTGCTGTTTCAGTTGTTTAACCTATTTTTTTCAATCTTTCTGTATCTTGCAGGTATAATGGGCAAATGTGGGTTTTTCTGCCACTGACATGTTAGACATTTGGAAATGAATGTGTTCTCTTGAATAATCCTAAATCAGCACACACAAAACAGCATGTAGAGGCCGGTGACAACCTATTCTTCAGCTCAACAGCATGTCTACCACTTATTAATATTAATGAAACCTGCACACAAGCATGTGGGGATAATTGACCCCATTAAATTCCATTTACTCATGAGCTACTTTGTAAGGTTTGCCCCTTAGTTATTGCAGTTTTTATCAAGTATATAAGTTTGAACAGCATGTATGCCAACAAAACACTATTTCAAAAGTAGTTTTGTGGAAAAAAAAAAGCAAACCAAGAAACAAACCCAGAAAAAAAAAGGAAAGGGGAAAAAAAAACAAGAAAAAAGAAGTACCATATTGTTTTCATGCAAACTTTTAATAGCTAATGAAAACATTATCTTGCTTTAAACCTTTCTTGGGACAGGACATCAATTCCTTTAGGAGAGAAAGGCATCAGCCAGTGTCTATTTTTTGGGGGATCTCTTTTGAGTTTTTTTTTCATTTGCAGGACTTTGTACTGAGCTGGGCAGACATGGGAAGGGTGAGAGGTGTTTCAAACAGTAACATAGTGGGAGATCTGGATCCATTCAAGGGCAGGCTGGACAGGGCTCTGAGCAGCCTGACATAATTGAAAATGTCCCTTTAGGGTACCTTCCAACACAACCATTCTGTCATTTTATGATTTAATTTTTTTTTTCTTTTAAATTCTGGGAATTTTGCCTTAACTGAGTTTTCTTTCACGCTCTTTCTACTATTTTTCTGAGAAAGAAGTAAAGCAAGATAGTCAATCTGGCCAAGAGTAGCTGATCATCTGATCTTTTCTTTAAAAGAATTAGCCCATGATATGCAATTGGTTTTGCAAAGTTATGTACAGCCATAATCTAACAAACACCCCTAGACACACAAAAAAATACTTGTGTTAAAAGTTGCATTAGTTTTGGTGTAGCTACTGTTTCGTAGTAGATATTATTAAAAATAATTTCCTTGACAGTAATTTTATAGTTTCTTGGTAATGATCTTAAACAAACCTCTTGGAAAAAATCTCATCATGAGATCAAATCTTGCACAGCAGGAGCACTCAGACAACATGAGTTATTGTATACCTTGTACTTTGTATCCAGAAATAAGCATTTTTACAGACTCAGCACACCTTCAAAATCCCCTTGCTCAGGGCTGCACTTGAAAAAAGGTCCAGAATCACATTTGGTGTCCCCAGACCTGACCTGGGTGTACACAAGATCCAGTGTCTCCACCGGCTTCAGGCTGACATGCTGCTCATTGCACCAGAGCAGAATGAATAATCTCCAGACATGAGTTACTGGCACAATTAAGGCAAGAGCACAGCTGACTGACATAGTGAACAAAAGACCTTTGGCAAAGCTTCCAGTGCAAAAGCATAGAGAGGAAATTCACTCTTGGCGCTGAGCACTCGCGAGTACAAGCAGGACGAACTGCTGATTAACAAGCTCAGACTCTCAGACTGAATTCCAAAGGATGAACAATGGCAATAACATTCTGTTATGTCTCTCTACAGCATGCAAGCAATCTATCATTAAGTTATAATCCATAGGCAACTCCAGCAGTACATTTTCACAGTCTAATTGATACATATGAGGTTTGGCTTGCAGCTTTCAAAATAAGTCAGAAGTACAGAGAATTCTGTTCCATCCAACAAGAAAAGCAAAGCTCTGTAATATTAGTTATGGGTGCAGTAGATCTTGGTGACTCTAACACAGCTGGGTCTCTCAATAAGGTAGGCAGGACACAGTCATGCCTTGGAGGGTGCACACTGAACTGGGCTGTTGGGGTTTCCTCATAAAAATGAACATGCTGATCCCTCCATGGGGCTCTAGCAGGTTTGGGGGCATGAGTGTCTTCTACAACAATCAGGTCAACCCCTCTCTGAGGGACATATTTTTCCCCACATTAAGTAATTTGGTTCTTTTCATAGCTTCTACCAGTTTGTTCGCTGCAGCACTTCTGGTTTACTGGTCCGTAGGTAAAGGTCTGAGCCTTTCTCACATATTTTCATCTTGTTTTTCCTTGCCTGTGGTACTGAGGTCAGTGCAAATAATTGATTCCACTGAGCCATTACTGGGAATTTCATATTTGAGGGAATCCCCTCTGTTCCAAGTGTAATATTTTTTTGACACTGTGACCTGATGCAGTCCTGGAGACACTTTTGGTCTCATATAGGAACCTTGCTGTTCTCCCTTACTGATTATTGAGGCAAATAACATATTCAGGTTTCCTGCAATGGCTTTCTCATCCAGAGCTGCTCCTTTTACACCTCTGTCATGTGTTGGCACCATCAGTTCACCAATTACCCTCTAGGCTAAGTGAATGCAGTTATTAGGTTTGTGTGTTTAGCAAGTCACTCTTCAGAAATGTTGTGGGCCTATTTACAGTGGTTTCAGTCAAGTCTACTTTTCTCCATAGAACAGGACTTACCTTTTGAAGGACGGCTTTTTTTCTCCTGATAACTGTATCCTCTGCCCTTTAAACATGGTAACTACTTTTGATATTTGAAGAGACTACTTAATGGTATACATTTACACTCGACCTTTAAGCAGACTCCACATGGATTGTGCTAGCTGCACCTTTTTTTTTATTTATGTTATGGGTTAGCAAGCATAGTCCTGGAAGTGATGTTCTTGCAAAGGGATGCTTACAGCTTTCTCTGTGACCTAGCAGAACCTATCAGCTGGCCAGTTTGGACAATTCTTTGAGCCACTTAAAATTGTGACTGTCTCTGTGATCCACACGTAAGAATAGACACACCCCAGGCAGAGCTCTGTCTCGTTTCCAGTGCTGGGACAGGTGGCTGCAGACCCCGTGTGGGGGCCAGTGGGCCCGGCCCAGGCCCTGCTCGGGCCAGGCCATCCTGGAGCCGATGGGCCCTGTTCCACCTGCGGAACCCCCCAGCCCTGCTGGGAGGAGCTGGAGCAGCTCGGCTCCCCCTCTCCAGGGCGGCCAAGATTCAGCTGAAGCTGCACCGCTGTCCGGCAGAGGTCATGTGACCGACAGTGATAAGCGAAATTCCAGCTGCAAGGCCTAGGTGAGATTAACCCTTTTAGTGCTGTGGAGAGCTGAAAACCTGAGGGAAGAGAAAGAGGAGATGCTTAAAGCTGAAATTCAGTTGTGAAGCTATGATGTATCAGAGTACCCGTTGTAATTTCATGAAGGCATGGGGGGTGGAGTGTTTAACTTGTACTTGAGAGCAAAAGCACCTGCGCTGAGATAGGCAGATGCTGAAGCAGCTGTAATTTAATGAGAAGTTTGAACAGGGAGAGATGGAAGCGATGAGGACTTTTGCTCCAAATGGAAAAGGAGAAGACCTCAGTTCCTAGAGATGAAGATGAGGAGGACCCTTTGGTCCCAGGGAAAGAGGAGGGCCTCTGTTCTTAGAGGTGAAATGCTCCCAGAGATGGGTGAAGAGAACTTTTGTTTCTGAATGGCTCAACCTTAAAATTGTACCCCGGTAATTTCAAGAGTGGACCCTCGAAAGCAGTTGTGGGAAAAGCTGCAAGTCATGGGAAGGGACTCACATGTGACCAGAGAACCAACCTGGGCGGCTGTCTCGTTGTGATAATGTTTTCATAGCATGGGCAAGAGAGACTCCTCTTCCTACGTGGACTGAACAAGGTTATTATGGAAGTGATAAACAGACTGAACATCTCAATGGTTGTCTTTTTACACTGTCAGTGGGAGAAGGGAGAAAGGTGGGGGGAGGAGAAGAGTTCTGAAGGTGTGGTATGATTTTTTTTTCTTCTTTTAGTTCTGTTAATAAACTTCTTTATATTCTTTCAAGTTTGGTGCCTGCTTTGCATTTCTCCTAATTCTTATCTCACAGAAGGTAAATAGTAATGAGTATTTTGGACCAAACCACTACACTTTCCCATTTTAAGGTAAATTGCTGCAAAGCCTGATTTATCCTTCTGTGAGGAGTTGAATTTGAGAACAACGTCAGGACATCATAGTTTTTTTCCTTACACTTAGAAAGTTGGCAGCTTAGTTCTGCTGAATGTATGTGACCAGTACTGGTACTGGCATTCAGGTATGTCAGTCAGTGTCTTAGCTCTCACTCCTCGGGTGAGCTCTTGGAGCATCTCTGCAAAGCTAAATGGTTGGTACACAAGGCAGTAAATGGCACACAATGCTATCCTATCCTCTGGCAGCTGTGACAGAATCCTCTGAGGGACAGCCCATGGTCAGGCAGGTGCTGTGCACATATGAACAGTCTCTGGCTGAAGAAGATGCAGACAAAAAAATTACCTTGAGTTCCCAACTTTTCAAGTCCTGGGAGAAACAGAGTAATTTAGTCCTTTAGTAAAACACACTGTGCCAGGAGAGGTTTTCTGAACTTCATGCTTTTATATCACACTTGACCTATTAGTTGAGTAACACAGTATGACATTATCTGATTTCTCCAGTGCTTACAGCAAAATGACATCATAATAAAAGCATTCACATTCTCCTATACAACGTCAGATTTTGCTAGACTGTTATATTTCTAATAATGAAAAACATGGCTTATTTCAGATGATAAAGTAGCCATAAATAAAGAGCTCACAGGAGCAGGCTGACAAATAAACTTTTAATGTTGGGTAGGTATGGGAATGTAGTTTGTGGTGACAGCACATTGTTCAGAAGAGCAGGTCATATGCTGCTTCCTATTATACCAGTGTCAACCCAGAGAATTTCCATTGTCTATATTTCAACCAGTTCAACTAAGATAAAGATCTCTGCACAGGACTTCATAGCCTTTTTGCCATTGTATAGTATTATTAAAAAAAAAAAGTACTGTAGGGGTCAAATTACTTTCAATATTGTTTGTGATAATAAAGGCACTACAAATGGTTTTGTTTCATCCATTAATCATAATAAAAACATAAAAAAGGCTGAAATAGATTTCAGTAAGGTATCAAGCTCTTCTCTTGCAATGTTTTGAAATTTAGGCATGTACTACAAGGCAATGCCTGTCACTGTGTGGCTGGAAACCAGACGCTTCAGGGTAGATATTACCATTTTAGGTTGCACAATGATAAGACAAGGATCAAGTTCTCTGTCCTTCGACTACTTGAAGTAAAAATAAACAAAGATAAAATAATTGAAAGTACAATAGAGAGGATGGTTCAGAGGGATGAGTGAAAATTCAAAAAGTGCCATGTGCACGTATCCAAGAACAACAAGAAGGAAATGGGAAGCTGTATGCAGGGCAGGACTGGCAGAATGCACACAGACAGGTCTAAGCCCAGACTGGTTCCCAGCCTCTTCCCCAGCTAATCTCTGGACCTAACAGGGACAGATGTGCTGGGAGGCCTTGCAGCGCTGGCAGTGGGGCGCTGCTTGCCTGGGCTGGCTGCACTCAGCAGTCCTTGCCAGGGCTGTGATCCTGGGTGCTGTCCTCAACCGAAGGGGAAAAGGAAGTGTTAAAAGTGCCACAGGTTGGAGAGGCACAGCAGGTGTTGCTTTAGCTTGGGAGTGATGCTCCAGCCAGCCAGAGCAGGGAAACTGAACTGAAGGCTCATAGAGACAGTGACAAAAGTAGGGCAGCATCCATGGGCAAAGCCTGAGCAGCTTAACTCACACTAATGGAAAAACGGATTTGAGTCACTAAAATCTGCTACATCGAACTAAGATGAAAATATAACTCTAAGTATGTATTTCTGGGCTGTAAGAGTGCTGGGAGAGAGGAGAAATAATACCTACCATACTCCTGTTCTGGAGGATTTGTTTTTTACCCTTCTATTTTTTAATAACACAGAAGAGATGTTGTTTTAAGTCTAAATATTTACATTTTTTTGTATGTAAACTCAAGAAAAATTTGAAATCTGGTTGCAGGTTCAAACACTTTTCACACATACATACACATACTAAGCCCTTGCTCCCATATATCTCCAGATACCTGTTTCATTGTGTGCCCTCACAGAAAACAACAGCAAACAGCTACAGAGAAAAAAAACTTGTTATTTTCAAAAAAAATTAAATATAGTCTCTGTCTCGGTTTTGAAAGACAGGTGTCTGCTAAGGAAGGCAGAGGCCCCCCTTGAAGTGGCAGATATAACCCCTTTTCCCTCCAAGTTATTATATTTTGAAATCAAGAGCCTTTAGGCGAAGATGTGGGAAATAGGAATAACAGTTCTTTACTATATATATATATGTATATAACCAGTCAAACAAAACAACAACAACTATGGCAGTAACAGCAGTCACAAACCCAGTGCCAGCCTTCTCGGCTGTCAGGCTATTTCCCCTCGGGTGCAGTTCCGCTCGCAGCCGGCAGGGGCGCTGGCGGCTCCCGGTGAGCAGGGCAGGTGCGATGGTTCCCCCGCGGCTGCAGGGGGCGCTCCGGGGCGAGCTCGGGAAACCCGCGGCTCTGGTGCCCTGGGATCCCGGGGAAGGGATGGAACAAAGGCTTCACAAACCCCTGGGGCAGCTGATCCCGGGCTCTCAGGAACAGCAGGCTGAAACAGCAGGCTAGAACGGCGGCTGGAACGGCAGGGACGGACGCAAATCCCGGGTGGCAGGCGAGATGTATCCAGATGGGAGAACCCCACGGAGGCCCAGGCAGGCAGGGCGAGCAGGGCTACAGCGTAGCGAAAGCTCGAAGCAGCAGCGGGGCAGGGCAGCTACAGCCCGGTCTCCAGCAGGGCAGGGAAAGCGGCTTTTGGGGTCCCGGCGTTGTTTCCAGCAGGAAGAAAGAACGGCCAAAAAGAAAGAAGCAGCAGCTCCTTTCTGTGCAGCTTCTCTCTCCGGACGCTCAGAGCGAACTGACCCCACACCCAGGTGTAGACAAAGGAGTAGCCAGGCCCGCCCCACTCCCCTTTTTGTCTTTCTTAAGTACAGCTATTTGTCCCCTAGCAACATGCATATGGGAGAAAATTCCTTTAACAGGAAAAAAAACTAAGACTAAACTAAAACCCCAACAGTCTCTTTCTAAGAGATCAATATAAAACAGATATTGCATAACTCTTGAATAATCAAATGCTGTATGTGGTAGATTCTATTCAGATTTGTAGCAATGTAAAAGAAAACCCTGAAAATTTTGCTGTTTTTCTATTCCTAAGTATCACAGAAGAATCTGCCATTTTTCTGTAATGGAACAGCATGGAGTAATATGAATAATTTGAATTTCAGGAGCTTGTTTCTATCTGAGCAGTCTCGTTTCACAACCAAGGCAGATGAGCTCTACCATCCTCACTGGAATGGGAGCCGTGTAGGTTCATTCTCATTTTATGGATGACATTATTGAAGAAGAAACATGGTGACTTGCCTTGTGCAATGCAGAATATTGTCTAAGGAAGAAATGGCCCTCAGGTCTGTGGCCATCTAGTTGCATACATTAACCTCTAGGCTTTCCAGCACATACAAAAATTAATTTCCTGGCTATTCAATTCTTTTCGTTATTCAGTCCCAGGATAACAGTAATACTTCTGAAGATATTAGCATTATTTATATTAGATGGGAGGCGGTATTTTAAGCCAATTCATGGTTAATTTCCTCTGGGGCAAATTCTGCCTGTTTTCCAATACTCAGTTTATGCTGCCATCAGTAGCACTTCCATGGGTAGACCTGTCTGGACTGGCAGAGTGATGAGGGCCAGGGAATGGGAAAACCCACAGGTTTACCTGCTCACTTCAGGAAATGAAGGTACACCCAATCCTTTGCCCCTTCTTCTGGCCAGCCTTGAAAGCTCATCTGAGTATAACCACCGCACTAAAAGACATTTATTCCTTCTGCTTCATTTGAGCTGTGGCAAAGCTGGAGGAAACTGTCATATTATCCTTGGGAAAAATTAAGGATCTCCAGGGAAATGCAGAATTTTCTTATTCTAGTCTACCTTTCTCAACCCCCGCCTAAAAAGAAAAAAGTAATGTTTTTTTTTTTTTTTAATACATTGACAAAAGAGTTGTACTGAAATGCAGATAAGCCTTTTTTCTGAGCAGACAGTTGACCCCGAGCTACACGCAGTCCATGGCAAAGAGGTACCCAAGAACACGTTTCATTCTCTTTCCCTTCTCATTCTGGCACAGCATGGAATTCAATGATACAAATGCTAGAGCCAAATTGCAGTGGTTGTGACAGCTGTGGGGGAAGGGTGCTCGGCGCTGTGGTTGAATTCCTCACATGTTCCCATGGGGAAAGGGTGCCTTGCAAGCACACAGATGGCTCCTACAGAAGGTCACCAGAAATGTTCATGCATACCCTACTTATTTCTGCACTGTATTAATTGATCCAAACTGCTGCTGAGCCTCTCTCTCCCCTTCTTAATAAAATTTTTATCATGTTTTTAAATCTTTGCCAATTTCAATGTGGCTAATTTAACTTCACACAAAAAAGTGTGGGAGCAGCAGTCTTGGTTCCCCTGGATAAACACTGGACTACGTGCTTTGTGTTTGACTATGTCAGCTGTGAGCACTCCAAGTACCAAGTCCTGCCAGGCAAGACATAAATCTTTTGTCAATGAAAGGGGCACATTATCTGCTTCTCAGCTGTTTCTTTCCTAAACAGCTACCTGATGTATGAGAGAAATATTCAATATGGTTATTCAAAAGAAAGAAAAAGTAAAGCCAGAACACGTTTTCTTATGTATTGAACATTTATGAGAAATCATAGAGACTAGGGACCAGTCCTCATAGCCTATGTCAGGTCAGTCTAGAAATGCAGTAGTGCAGGGAAAGGATTTTTAAAGGGGTAAAGAATTTAATAACACTTTGGCTGTAATATAATTTGTACCTTCTGAGCCAGTCCCTTGCAGTGAAACTCCTGAGACAACTGGCTGCAGCTTTCCTGCATTAACCAAGCTGTAACAGGGTCAGTCTAAGTGTGGTATTATGAAGAGTGTTATGTTGAACTGGGAACTTTATTCTCAGTCAATATCTTCTTGTTCCCAGGTATCTTCATACTGAAAAGTGTGAAGAAATTAAACTGATGACTAGCCAAAAGGCAACAGATAAAAGGTTAAAGGACTTATTATCTCTCCACAAATCCAGTTAATCTCTTTTCCATTTTCAACATCTGTAGATGTTGAATTTGAATTTTGGTATTGTTGATACCATTTCAAGGTGACCTCAGCCTTGTGTGGGTAAGCTGATATGGCTACCGAGTACTGTTGGCCTTGCACTATCCCAAACCCCAAAACAACCTCAGCACAGAGCCCCATCTTTCTCTGAAATTCCACTGTTCCTCACATAACTACTCCTTAACCACCTGGGAATTCCTCACAGCACCATATATACATTTGTGTCACCTTGTGATCTGTCACGTCCAGCAATTTCTGATGCCATATTCAGGAGCTTCTCAGGCCATGTCCTATGAGGTGTGTCCCATCCCCTGCCCGCAGCCCCGGCACTCAGCAGCACAGCCACAGCCTGGGAGAGAAACATGCATTCTGCCAGGTCTAAAATAGAGCAACCATGGTATGCAAAAGGTGCAAATAAAAACATTTCTGGATTGATGTGTTACCACTTTTCTATGCTGCTTAGTTCCTCATCACTTATGGAATGAGTTACTGAAAGAAGAGGATGCACCATCTGGTCCCAGACAAAGGCAGTGCCTTGAATAAACTAAGAGCTCGAAAGGGATAGAAAGATGTTTGTGACAGCCTAAGGAACTGGAGGCCACTGCAGGAAGCTGCCCCAGTGGACGATGGGTTCAGATCTGATAAAACAAAACTTTGAGTTGAGAAATGTATAGTTTAGGAGAAAGGTCTTTAAATGAGGAGGAACAGAAAACTAAATAAAACCACAATGATCATTGGAACTGTAGATAAGATTATTTAGATTAGATTTGAATAGGTCCTCAGAGGAAAATAAAAACATTTTGGTGTAAAAAAGATCAGCTACAATAGCAAAGTGGATAGTCCTGGAAGTGCACGGGCCTTTTTATGTGCAATTTTGGAAAACCAAGCTATGCATATATGATTTGTTGCATTTTTTTTCTAGAAGGTTTTATCCCAATTTTATGATTTTAGGATTAATAAACATTATCCAAGTCAAGTATAAAATGAGCAGCACCTCATTCAGCACATTCAGTGGAATTTCCACTGTATTTATCATTTTCTTCTGGGAACATGGGTATAGCAATGATTAGAAAACAATATGACAGGAAACTCTTGATGTTAAACATTTGAGTTATATATTACAGATTGTCTCAAATTCTGTGAATTTCCAGATTTAAATCTTGTCAAAGATTTTCTGAAGCTTTTGGCACATTTTCTCCAAAATACATACAAGAAAGACAGAAGATTCATGGAGGACTCTGGCCTTCTGTTACTGTTTAAGCACTGATGCTTAAGGTTTAAATTTACAGGGAACAAATCATTCTACATCAAAACTAAGGTGTTGCATGTTTATTTACAGATCAAGCTCTAGTAGTAATGTGTATTTGTCATGGAAACTGATTTGAGTTTAATTCTAGTCTCTCTTTTGCACCAGGAAAATGTGAGTTTCATTTTACTTGTCTCTGTTTTCAATTATAATTTGACAAAAGAAATAACCGCGTTACCTATTTGATTTGCCAGAACTTTATCCCAGCACCACCTGTTGAGCCCTCGGCACTTGAATTCTGACATATAGCAGAGAACAAAATTATGCAGTTGGCATTCTAACCAGCAAGGATGCCAACAAAAGCATAATATAGCCTTTGTACTCAAAGCACAACAAAATACATATTAAGCTACCAACTGCAAAGGTTTAAGCAAGCCACATTTAATTATACATGAACATGTCTTTCCAACGAATAGCTCAGTAGAAAAAATGCTATGGAAGTTAGAAACAACCCTTTTTGTTTGCTTTAGTAAATATTGCAAGCTTAAAATAAATAAAGTTTCACAATACCGTATAGATTTACATCAGAGATGGCAAGAGGACAGCCAGCTGGTTTATTCAAATAGATGGGTTCAACACTATCAGCTTCCCACTTTAAACAAAACACCCCACGTTCATTTCTGGCAGGGGATCTGATCTGGTGCAGCCCAGGTCTCCCAGGAAGATGGAAGAAGAGGCTCCCAGCACTCGTCTGGATCCAGACCTCTCCTTTGCAAGTAACTTGGACCAAAACAGAAGGCATCAACTGTGTCTTTGATGCATGTTTCTGAAAGCAGAACTTTACCACAAAAATACTCACAAGTGCTTTCTTGGCTCTCCTGGCCTGAGCTCTGCACAGAAGAGGGATGGAGGTTGAAGGAGGTAGAACAGGTCAGGAGAGATGAGGAAAAACCTCTGCTCCCCAGTTTTGCAGAGGTCTGCACAGGGGCTGTGAACTCACAGGGGATTGGCACACTGGGAAGGGCTGCCAGTGGCTCTAGCAGTGATGCTTCCAGAATTTGTTAAAAGATATGACTCAAATCACTGCACACTTTTTAAGGGACTCCTTTAAAATATTGGTGATAGTGACAATTCTCAGATTCTTATCCTCCCCCCAATAAGCCTATGAGGGATTTAACTGGTAAAAAACCAAGTAATTTTGTAAACAAGGGAACAAACCAGTTGTAAATCTCAGAGTAACTGAAAGATTTTACTTACTGTGCTAACTTTTGAATCCTGAGCTACTTTAATCCCTTCCACAGTGGGCTCATGCAAACCTAAATGGAGGAGGCACCTCTTGGCACCTGTTAGATCCCCCCTGATAAACAAAGTTCTGTCATCTGATTCTTGTAAGGTACTATATGCAACCCATAAAGTGCAGTGAGAATGTCCTCTGATAGAAAGTGGAACATTTCCTATTGTGTTCAGAAAAGTGGAGAATATTTTTGCATGTGGATTGCTTTCTTACCAATGCATTGCAGCAATCAGCATTCAGCAGAACTTGCAGAATCTCTGTCTCTGGAGTGTTCCAGTGGACTGGACACAGCACAAGCAACCTGAAGTAATAAGACCTGCATTGAGAAGGGGATTGGATGATCTACAGAAGTTTCTTTCAGCCTAAATTATCTATGATTTGAAAATGGACCTAAAGAAATCAGAATAGTTTCCCTTACTGTTACTAAATTTTACTGAAATCCAATTTTTTGTCTTATTTTTTACAAGATTTGGATTATATATTTAAATATAGTAAAATTATATCTATATATTTATATTAATTATGTATTTATAATAGCTTCTAAAACATATATTCTTGTAATTTGGTATGTAAATGTACTTTGATTATTTAATTTTTACTTCAAGGATTGGTTAAATAGAAGCACATCCGTAAATGGTCCCGTAAGTATATTGGGTGCCTGTGGTGTAATTCCAATCAGTTGACAAGAGTGCTTGCCTAAAAACTCTAAAATGGTGGCTTGAAACTTACCCCAATATCCTTAATTTTTCTGTGCTGAAAATGTAACCTGACAATTGTTAATGAGAAAACCTTTCCTTCAAATTTGTAATAGAAACTGCAAAACACTTGCTAAGAGACAGGCCACATTCAGGAAAGCCAAATCTAGTTGATCTCTCCTTCTCAATTGCAAATATCCTTTGTGGTAACCACATTTCATTCAGGAGAATAAGGCTAAAGGACACATATGACAGATAGTTTGGCATCATCCACTTCTGGATTTCTCAGATGTCTAACAGCCAGCAATATGTTCCATCCTTTTAATTTCTTTCAGATAGCTGATTTTTGTAGTATTTACTCTAAATGAAAGCTTCAGATGGAGTATCTGGATAGTGTTTGAAAAGGGCATCAAAGAACTCTCCTGTAATAGAATCCAGCATTGCCTAATTTCTCCCTTGTTCAGAACAGCTACAAATGCTTAAATTGCAACGTGGATGGAGATTTGAGTTTTTAAAATCATGAACTACTTAGAAAACTCACTCCAGAAATGCACTGTGTGGTTTACTGCCTTCCACAATCTCTCTAACATTCCTGGGACTTTGCTGCTTGGCAATAGCCTTGCAAAGACACTGGAAACACTGGAACACTTCCTTGCCCGTCAGACACACAGGACAGCTGCAGGTGAATCGATGAGCAGGCTGAGCTTGACAAGTGGCTTTTTCACCCTTGACTGCTGTTGGGAATTTAATGAACCCACCCTGAATATTTGAGGCAAGCGTTACAGCTTGACATGGAAGTTCTTGCATGTGAAATGGATATGAAAATGATGAAGCTCTACAGGTGAATTATAATGAGCTGTACAAAAGGCAGCACCTTTTCAGGCCATTTTTAAAGTCTGCTATGAGTAACCCAAATGTCTCAAATACTGGTTAGCTCCTTTATCACTCAACAGGTAACTTCTATTGTGCCTTGTATCATCATATAAAGTGGGATTCACTATTGAATTTAATTCCACTTAATTCTGGACCATTTGGGAAGCATTAATGGTTCTGGAATTAAATGTCAAGGGTTCTTACATCAGTTTAGTGGTTTGTGTCTGCAAGGAAATGCCCTCACTTTGCATCATATTTCTCTTATTTGAGTATTCTGATAGTGCACACATACACACACAGACGTCCTTCAGCAGAAACCACTGACCCTAGGGATCCTTTCACTTTAAGTTGAGGTTACCTGTCACTGAAGGTGACTGAGGTCAGCTGGCTTAAAATGACTGATCTATAACCCACACTTCCTGAAGAGATAATTTAAATCCAAAGAGAGAGTCTCATAAATTTCCAGGGAGATCTTAGTATCATAAAAATAGACTTGACACCACTCCAAAGTTTAGCCTCTGCCTTGACAAAGAGGAATCAAAGTCAGCTCTGGTGCAGATCCTTCACAGGAGATACTTCCCAAAGTGCTCCTCAGCAGTCTGTGCCTTCCTTATCTTTTGGCAACTTGTCACTTGTCCCTCTGCCAGCTTTCACTGATAGTGAGATATTGCAGCTGATGAAGGTGGGAGAGAAAAAGAACTTCTGCTTCTCTGTATCTCCTCCTTTACATCATTATTTGTGCAGATACTTCTGTAGAACTGTGCTCAGGGTGATTGATGCAGGGCACAGACAAGTATTTGTATAGGAAAATCCTACCACATTGAATAGAATTCTATAGAAACAGCTCTAGGAGCTTATTGGATTTGTAGAATGAATCTTGGTATATTTTTTTGAATTACCTACACATTAAAGATCTACACCAACAGCAACATTTGCTATTACGTTCTATGGAGTTTTTGCTGGAACTTCTCCTATTCTGCCTCCTGCCTGTCATAATCACATTGTTCCTGCTGCAACCTGAGCCCTCCACTGCTCTAGAAACTGGTTGAGATTGACCCAGTACTGCTTCCCAACACAAAGTGATTTCCTGTCTCAAATGACTAAACTGCTGCATTGAGCAGAGAAGGACTCTAATTTCACTGTCACCCTCTCAGCTGGCAAGATGATTCATCCGTTTGTTTATGTGCCGAAGGCTGCCTGTGAGGAGCAGGCTTTGGGAAGGGGCACGAAAACGGGTGATGATTTCATTTGGCAGCACCTAATACTGCTGCTTTCATTGGCACCCACCCATGTAGGCAGCTATGCAGACCAGGCAGCTTAACAAACAGTCACGAAATTATTACCATAAACTGTCTTCAAAGAATTGTCTCAATTCCTGATTGTCTTAAGACATATAAACACATTTTACCACAGTGATATTGCCTATTACAAAGGGATATCCAATTCACAAGGGACTTCTTCCTTTATATGGCAGTAAAAACAAAACCACTATGGCTCTTGCCAAACTTATTCAAAGTTTACATGGATTTGGTTTGATGAATGTGGTGGAAACTTATATCCAATATTTTGGGTACTGGCCCATACACCTCCTTACATCTCAGCAGTGCTTCTTTCAGGTTTTAAAACAGATTTCTAAATTCAGTTTTGTTTTATTTGGATTATAATGTTTAAAAAATAGACCACATGAAATAATACATAATTTTAGCTCTGTAAAACATGGCTCTTCCTGATGCTTTTTTTTTTTTTTTTCTAATTGGAAACAATAGTTAGTGATTTGTGCTCTGCTTTTCTTGGATGATGCTGTTCTAAGGTTATCTGTTGCCTCTAAGGGCAATTGCTCCTCACATGCCATTGAAATAAATCATCTTGTGATGAAGCTGGAGAGGACATGATGCTATAGTGAAGGTAACTGGTAAAGCAGCAAAAACCCGGGGGCTTGTCCTGTCTCACTACCAACTTCATTAAATTTCTGTGGGCTGGGTAGTTGAGTGAAATCAATAGGGTATTCTGATGGACTTTTTAATGGACTATGAATGTTATTGACAAAAAACTATTTAGTAATGGAGAGGCTCCCCCTTCCCCTCAAGTTTCAGCATTATACAGAAGGAGAAGGAAACATAACTTGTTTAAAAATCCTAAACCATTATCTTGGAATATTTTATAACTTTGAATGGGTGTAAACTAGTAAAACTTCAGCTTTCTTACATGTTGTTGGAAAGAATAGAACCAGAAATACCTTGTCAGAAGGAAAGTTTGCTTGCTTGGTTGTCTTTGGCACTCCTAGTGTTTAAATGTGAGGTGTTCCAGGATTGTCAATATGTACAGGACTCTTAACAGGAGTTATAAGAAGAGATCAATAGTTCTTCCTACAGCAGGCCATCAGGCACATAACTTACTGAAATGGAAGGCTCAGTGCTTTTGACCTCCCTCCTACCTCAACAAATAAATCTGGGGCTAGGGCAAGCATATCACTGGTCTTAGGCTTGGGGCCTTCTGGAAATCCCTCCATTAAGCAGAGCCCCTTGAGGGAAGAATTAATTTGTTTAACAAGGTTGGGCACCGTGTTCGCATATGAAGCATGAGGATACCTCTGATAATAGATGGTTGCATTCCCAGAGGATTTGGGCTCTGCTCTGCTCCCTGGGGTAGATGTTTGCTACCCCTGTGGGTAAAATCTGACCGGGAAAGAGAAGTAGGTGTCTTAAGAGATGGTCTCAAACTCAAGAGAATTAACCTCCGATGGGGAAATCTTCCCTCCTGGAGTACCCCTTCCTTCTGATGATCATTTGGAGGAGACGCCGCTGCCCAGCAGCACAATGGCAAATATGCTGCAGCTTTAGTCCGGGAATTCAGCCGTCTCCCGCCTCCGCTGTGACGCCACGGCTTCGGCCAAAGCCGCGCTTCCCCAGCTCTGCGCCGGTACGGGCGAGCACACGCCCACACGCCTTGGCCGAGCTTTTGCTTCACTTCGGACACAAACCTGCGGCCCGCACTGGCCCGGCACCTGCGGCCCGCACTGGTCCGGCACCTGCGGCCCGCACTGGCCCGGTAGCTGCGGCCCGCACTGGCCCGGTACCTGAGGCCCGCACTGGCCCGGTAGCTGCGGCCCGCACTGGCCCGGCACCTGCGGCCCGCACTGGCCCGGCACCTGCGGCCCGCACTGGCCCGGCACCTGAGGCCCGCACTGGCCCGGTAGCTGCGGCCCGCACTGGCCCGGTACCTGAGGCCCGCACTGGCCCGGTAGCTGCGGCCCGCACTGGCCCGGCACCTGCGGCCCGCACTGTCCCGGCACCTGAGGCCCGCACTGGCCCGGCACCTGAGGCCCGCACTGGCCCGGCACCTGCGGCCCGCACTGGCCCGGCACCTGAGGCCCGCACTGGCCCGGCACCTGAGGCACAGCGCGGGTCCCGTCCCGCCGCGAGAGCGGAGCCAGGAGCGGCGCGGCCGGTAGGGGGCGCTGCCTGCCCGGCTCGGCCCCCTCAGGAAGCGGTCGCTGCCCGCGCCCGCGAACAGCCGGGAATGGGGAATGGCTGCATCCGCCTCTCGCATCCTGCATGGACTAAGGAGAGACACGAGCACCTGGAGGTTAATTCCCGATGAAGAAAAAAGATATTGAAGCAATAAAGTTTAGAAGGATCCTGAACTACAATTTCTATAAGATATTTAAAAAGACCTGTCCTGGGAGGATTTTCATTATTGGTCTTTGCGCAAAATGAACTGCCATTCTTGGATTTTTTACAGTTCGTGATTGGACATGCACTGTCCAAAAAAAGCACTAAATTCAAATTTTTTTTCCCCTCAGATTTTCTTTTCTCCTTCAGCTCAGAACTTTTATTTTTTTTGCCTTCAGGGACATGCTGAACTTCCCATTCCCCCCTTTCCGCCCAAATCCCTTATTCCTTGTTTTCTACAGTGTTTTTGTTGGCTTTGGGGGAAAGGGGGATTGAAGAGGGAGGGACCTTTTCTTTGGAGCTGGACACACAGACTTTTTCTCCTAGTTCGGTTATTAAGAGTTGTGAAAAATCCCTTCAGCCCACAACATCTCCCAGTCTCCTGATTTAGCAGACCCTGGGGGTCCTGGGTGCCTTCGCCGCCTCCCAGGCCGGCACTGCCCTGTGCCCTGCAGGGAGGATGCCCAGCCCTGCCAGCATCCCCACTCGTGTCTCACCGAGCTCCCTGTGACAAGGGACACCCTCTGCCTGTGTGTCACCAGAGGCCTGGGATGCGAGTGGCGCAGGATAGACGTCTCCTTTCCACTTTTTGGACTGTGTACAAAGCTTGAAACCTAGCACAGGTATTTCTGAAATCTATTCCTTAAATATCTTAAATGAAGAGAGGAAAATAAATTTGGCTTTGACCTGGTATTTTTTCATCCGTGGATGTGTTTTTCACAGTGCTTTCCCAGTGTTGCTCTGAACTTCGTTTCATAAATACCTACATCAAAAAACCCCACAGATACCTCTGGGTACATTTATAATATTTCTCTATTCTTTGATTCCTTAATGTGAAATAAACGGAATCAACAATTTAGGTTTACCTATCTATGCTTAAAAAAATAATGAAATAGGACAGCTTATGGCTTTTCTCCTCTGGATGGCAGTAACTCCTGCTTAAACAGTCATGACCTGTGACTGCAATATCCTGCAGCAAGGGATTTCCTTTCCTTTGTCAGTGTGCTATCCAAAAGAAACATTTAATTTCATTCCTTCTATGTTTTTTCAAATCTAAATTTGAAAGCTAAGTAAGCTTTCAAAGAAGGAATCTGTTTAATGTAAAAATCTACTTGCACAGGTCCTATGTATAAAACCAGAAGAGGAATCAGAAGAAAGGAATTGGTGCTGTGCATTAATATTTACTTGTATCCAACTACCTGTTTCATAAAATTTGCCCAATGATGTTGAGAAAATCAAATTCCTTGACATTAAACAATGAAGCAATACCAAAGATACAGAAATGTCCTGTCCTGAGAGTGTACCAGAACATCTGCCACTTTAAAATAGTCTCAGTGTAACAGAGCATGTCTGGATTTCTTGACTGTTCATTACAACGTGAAATTTGGCAAGACAGAAAATACATCTAGTAAAGGTGATTTCCAAACACCCACTGTGCATTTATGTAAGTTAAACAAGAGGTATGAGCAGGAATTAAGCCCTTCTCCCTTCACATCTGAGCAAGTAACACTTTCAGTAACAGAGCTGGACTCACATGTAGGACTCATGTCTCCTCACCAGCCAGGACTAACTCTATTGCCTTGTTTTACTGCTGGTGCAAATGAGGCAGTTCAGAGCAGCAACTTTCAAAGATTAGTGCCTGCATTTATACAAGCGAATCTGCACTTCCTACTGATTCTGGCCAGCTGAGGTCCGTCTTTCAGAGCCAGAGCAACCAGCCTGATTTCTGGGGTGCTGTGAGGGCAATGCTCCCCCCAGCTCTTGGCTCAGCAGCAGCATATGGAACTTCTGTTTCCTTATATATATATTATTCTATCAGACAAGAAGTTACTGATTTTAGTTGTGCATTCAGTTCCTGGTCTATAGACTGAGATGGCCAATGGGCCTGTGGTTTTTAGTAAAGGTGTTTTTCTACCAAGAGATTAGTGCTACCAATTCATTTGAAACCTTATTGTTTTCAAATGGAGAAAAACCCCTTGGCTCCTAGAATTAAGGAAAACATTTCTGCCCACATATTATTCAGTAGAAAAAACCAAAGGTGGCAAGTTTACGCTAATTTCTCCAGAATCAAGACACTGTTTATATTTTCCCTCTAAATTGATAATGCTCAGGAAAACAACTTACTTAGACAGCCCTATTTCTACAACTATTGTCCTGATCTTGAACAGCACAGTAAGGTGCTGCCCATTTTCTTGTCCTGCCTACATCTGACTGAAGGAAGCAAAACAGTTCTGCAGTACACAAGCCAATCCCATAAATGGTCCTACCCAAGCATCGGAAGCCCTCTGTGGTGACAGAAACATCAGTCCAGCACTGGAAACTAAGTGCTTTGGGAAGACATGGTGTCTCCTGAGTTTCTTCAACAGACAGGGAAGCAAATTTTGTTACTGCTCTTCTGGAAAAAGGGTGGCACCTACCTGGTGACATGAATCCAGCTCCACAGTGCAGAGGGAAATGGAATCACAGACATACTGTTTGTCTGTCTGCATACATTCCATACATGTGTTCGGACAGCTTTGTGCAGGTAATTTTCTTGAGCGGTGTAACAGAGATGCTCAAGAAGTTTACAAGACTGAAGGTATAAGTGGGAGATAAACTTCAAATTACTCCAAGCTACTGTTCTGGCCTCTTTTTTTGGAATGTAAGGAAACCTGAAAAATAATAAAGTGGACGCAGCTTGAAAGTTGATTTTACAGTTTGCTGCAAAGCTGAACTTTCAGCCTTTCAAAAGACAAGTAAAAGTAGATAAATTGTATTGCACTGGTTTTACTGCAAGTCCACACCTTTGAGATCCCCTGATTTGCTGAAAAATTTTCTCTGAAGACTTCATTAAGTTCTGGCCCTGACACCAATTTGTCAGCAAAAGATTAGGCATGTTGAGAAGCCAACCCAAGAGGTTCCTCCTTAGCACATTTGTGAAGGCCTGTTGCTGCTCATGCTGACTTCTGAGCTCAGGGGTAAAAGAAACAGAAACAAGAGGGACACTCCCCACCCACCAAACAAGTAGAGAGAAAATACGTGGCTGGTGGCATGCAGTTCTTTTCTGTCCTGTTAAACACTGCTCTCTCCCACTGCAGTGCCTGAGTTTGCCTCTCTTCACCATGGTAGTAGGACAGGCATTGTAAAAAATATTCAAATGGATTAAATGGTCAGCTGCAGATTTATTCTTACTGTGTAATTTTCTAAGTATAAGCTTTGTCCACAATTTGGGAGGAATGCTTCTGCCATGCAGCAGTGGCCTACCAAATACCTCTCTCAGCCCTGTGAGCAATTTGAGCAGCATTCTGCATGGTCTCTTTTCTGAAAAAGATGTAATTCATAAACCTCCCCCTTTCCCTTAGCTCCAAAAATGTCTGTACCAGTTTCCTAGATGGTGATATGTACACATGGCATAGTAGAAATACAGACAAAAAACACATGCAGCACTGCATATGTTTCAAAAAACCCTATTCTTCGTCTCCCTGATAGATCAAAATGGAGTCTGATGGAAAACCAAGATGCTTTCCTGTGTGCTGCTGGGGCTCACTATGACAGCTGAAGTCAGGAGAGGAGAAGGCATGCATGAACATTTCTGGCTGAGTTCCAAAATACAGAGATTTCAAGTTTATTGTGAGGACAGAAGAGCACTGTGCACTTGTATTTCTAGCTGTTGGCATTTCAACTATACCCAGCTAGTCAGAAGGATTGGTTATAGCTAGAGCTCAGTTTGAAAGGCGATTTCAAACAGATTAAAAATTCCTATTCATTACAAGCTTCTAAATTAAGTGAAACTCACTGAAAGATTGGTTTCTTTCTGAATCGTGAATAATTCTTTATACTGTGATCAGAGTATAAGGTTATTTTGGACTCTTCATTTAGAAACATATGTATGGGATTTATGCTAGCACTCCTAATGTCCAGAATTACAGAACTACCAACACTTTGTCAAGAAAAACACTCACTCTGGACTTTTTAAAAATAAAAAAAAATCAAAAATCTGTTTGGGACAGCATCCCTGTCTCAGACTTGAGACATCTTGCAACTGTAAGAGCACAAATGTAAATGCAAGATGACCTGCACTGTGTGCAAGGAATGTGAAGTTTTTCTAAATGCCTATTTCCCTGAACTAATTAGCACGTGCAGCCTTACAACAAGGATTTTTTGCTTTCTCATGCAAATGCAGTAGCAGGAGTGGACCTTACAGCACAGCCCTGGAAATGAGAGCAGGGTTGCCCTTTTGGGTCCCTTCTAGAACTTGCTTTCTGTATGTGCTGCATGAAGCTCCTGCAGTGTTACACAAATGGACAGCACAAATAAACTCCAGCATAGTTACCTCTGCTTTCAGGTTTGATTTACCTGAGCAAGGTCTCCTTGGCTTGTCTTTCCGTGTAGCATCAACTGCTGCTTCGACCTGCAGGAAACCAAAGGGAGAAAGTTTTCTGCGTGGGCTATATACACTTGTTTTCAAAAGAACTGTTGTATAAAACCCCCTATGCTTTCTGTGTTGCTGGAGTTGCCTGAGGCAGCTCTGTCATTGTTGATAATACATTAAGCACAATACATCAGCATGCCACAGAAAAAGACTTCCCAGGATCAGCTATGCCCTTTGTAGAGCAGTAAGCAAGAATGACTAAGGTATAAAAGGGCATATTGTGGTGAAGCTTTTATGTGAGTGGGGACAGCAAGGGCAGAGAAGACATAAAACTAATGTCTTCTGCAAGCCATGAAAAAATTAGCAAGAAGTATAAATGGGAAATCAAAGACAAGTAGAGCAGTCACACATCCAAAAAATCACGTGAACAACAGAGCTGTCTGAGTGATCCAGAAGCAAGAATCCTGTTTTCATGTGATGGCCCAACTGGCTGCAGAGATGGGGTTAGTTTGGCATCCATGGGCTCCCTCCTGCTGAGACTGCTGAATCAGAAGAGTTTACTGCAGAACAATCTGAGCAATACCTTGAATCTTGAACCCCAGTTTTGCACAATTAAACCACAGCAGTTCAATGGTCAGGGACTGTAAGTGAAAAGAAAGGACAAAGTAAATTTGCAGGAAGATGATGCGCTGTGACAGATGACCAAGTTATCTTTAAGCTGATGTATAAACTGGTTTCTTTGCAAATCAGCAGAATGCAATGCCCAGCTGCTATAGCCTCCCCAAGTGTAGTGTGCATCTCACTTTCTACTTGATCTCCTCTGCCCTGTCCCCTGCTGTACTCTGTGAACCTTCTTAAGGTTACAAAGGATCTTCCAAGTTACAAAATTGTCCTGATAAAATCGATACAATAGTGATACTTTTTGATGAAGCTATTTGTAAGCCCAAATATTCCACAGTTCTTGCTTGTTCCAGTCAACTTTTCACAACTGAGATAGATGTATTTGATAAAACAAAAAACCAAACAACCCTCCTCTCCGTCCCCACCCCCCAAAAAAAAGAATCAGGCCAATAATTATTCTATTAGCAGCAGACTGGTGGTTCAATAAATCAAAGACATGAAGATACAAACATGTGCATGGGCAAATATGCCCAGAGTCTTTCAATTTATAAAGTTTGCACTGGCAGTTGTTAAAATCTATATAACTAGATTTTGGAAGGCTTTGTAGAACTTCTTGCACACAGGAAAGCTTCACTTATTTGAGGGTAATCAGCACATCACCTCGTCCTTTTCACATCGTTCACATCCTTACAAAATGACTTATCCCAGTATCACTCCAGTCAAATTTTAAAAGTGTGCAATTGCTCAGATCTTCAGTACAGCAGTATCCCCTCGATGATCCCTCCATCTCAGAAGGGTGCACGTAATGGGGTATTTTGAATTGCACCCCGATGGCCAAGGCTTTGAAAAAACATTTGAAAGGCCAAAAAGTGCCAAGGTGTATAGAGTGTGCCAGGGTGTTAGCTGAGGGGGGTGCCACCCCTTTGCTTCAGTAATCACTCAATTTAAGGGTGTAGGGGCTGATAGGACAACCCAGTGCCATCCGTCAAATCCTTCCTGAAAGGTATCTGAGAGCTAATCTGCAGTTTACACAACAGCTGCAAAAAGGAGCAGTGATGCTTAATCATGGATCAGCAGGCCACTAATATATCTAGCAAACACTTTTCTTAGATTTTTCTCCAAGATTAAAGGCTTTCCTTTGGTCATCTTTCTTGGCAATATAGAGAAAAGAATGTAATTTTTGTTAAAGAATGTCTTTTATTTAAGAAATACTCCCTTTTGACTGATGTAAGCTCTTTGCTGCATAAGGAATTGAAGGAAATGATTTGCTTAATAATAATTAACATGGGAGTTTTTTATAAAAATTAAGGAATTTAATTTGTTTTCATATTCTTAAATAGCATTAATCAAAATTATCTGGTGGCTAAATAAAATACTCCTCCTTCTCCTCTTCTTTGAATGTTGTCCCCTATTGAAAGCTTGGGAAGAGAAAATTGCAGTTCAACGTTATGCCAAAGACTTGTCCCCACTTCAATTCTGATGGCCTGTTTTCCTCTGTTTCTGCCCTGAGTGAGATGGTTCACTGCAGGGAGCACCTGAGAGGCCTTCAAAGGAGTGCAGGGCTGGAGAACAGCAGCTCAAAGCACTCTGCCTTGCTCACGTCAACGAACAGCTTCAGAGGGAAAACACTCCCTGACATGGCATTTCCTTTGCTGCATCCTCGGCCACTGTGTGATGGGCAGGAATAGCAGGAGATGACAGTGATGATTTCAAGCTTTAAAACCCAGCTCTGTGGGGCCAGCTTCCAACAGGTGAGTGCAATGAAGAAAGAATGAGGCTTTTTTCATATTGATAAATCCAGCTGAATTGTGAGCGTTCCTGGAAGCGTGCAAGACTCTGATAAGAGATTTATCAAGCATGTATTACATCAACTGGCTGCTGTGCTGGCCCCCTGATCAGCTGCTTTTCCTAGCAACAGTACCCAGACAATAAGCTCACATCTATTGAGGGAGCACTTCACTGTCAGGGGAGATGCTGTTACAGTAATTCATGCTTGGGACCAGGTGTAAAGAAGGACAACCAGACTCCAGGTTTATATACACAAAGATGCTGGGAGAACTGAGGATCTTTTAAAGACCCTCTTCAGCTCAAGCTTCAGTTCTGCCCATCTGAGAGTCCCTCCATCTTCATAAGCAGCTCATTGGGGAGTCAACAGAAATAACTGTTAACAATTGAACACCAACTTGTGAGAAATGTAATTTCCAGATGTGTTTTTAATACAACATGTAATTAAGTTTTAACAAGGTTTATTTATCTCTATAAGGACTTTGCAGAAAAGCTTTAGTGGGAATGTAGAGGACAGAACTCCTGATCTAGAAAAGAAAAAAAGGCCCATGAATATATTTTCTTTTGTTACAATGAGACCGAGTTTGCAATTTCTTGGATTAAACTGGGACAGACTTTGAGAGTCTGTCTCTCAAAGATCTAAGAATTCTGAGAGACCTCAAGCATTCATATATTCATCACTGGCAATATTAAAATCCTGGCTAAGAATATTCTTTGTCTTGTACCCATATGAATAAGGACTAATTCCACTTAGGAAATACAAAATCTTGATTTAAAGGGAATTAATTTTGACCCTTGAAAGTCATAGGAGAATATGTCTCACATTGAAAATAAAAGCCAGTCTGCCCATGGAACAGTAACATTTGCTGCTATCCATAGCTGCGCACCTCCTCTGAAAGAGGTATGATGGCTTTTCCTGAAGCTATTCTGGGATAATTGTATCATTATCCTTTATAAATTCACATATATTTTTATAAGCAAAGCAAGGGTCCCAATGGTGCCATTAGAAATAATCCTTTAAGAGACTTCCAAAGATATGTCTTGTTTAACTTCAACAGAGAGTTAACTAAACACTCTACAGAAATTTTATTTTTCCTTAAAAGTAACAATAGATCCCTGTAAGTGTAAGTAAGTCGTACACAATCAAATGTGCTGGCATAAAAGTAGTCATGCTCTCACTCCTATAAAAAGTAAATAAATGGTGCCAATAAAGACATGCCAACACGTGAGAATAAATCTTTTGTTTTAAAGCACATTTAATCAAAGAACATTTTACAAACTTTTAATTTCATTAAGACTCAGGTCTTGACTGTTTGGGACTCTTTCTCAGTGACTAAATCACCAGAAGATTATTTGGGGTGAATTCTGCATTTTCATGTACAGATGCCACAAAATATTGCAAAAGCCTAGTTTACTTGAAAGTGCATCTTATTCTTACTGAGTTGTCACAGAAAGAGAATAGAAGTAAGTTTGTCCTAATCTGTCATTTCCTTGCAACACTATCCACTGCAGCTAGCACAAGGGAAGATTTGTTTTTCCAAGTCCAAGTGCACAGTATCAGGATCTAACCGAATGATGCTTATCAGGAATGGACTTACACTTCCCACGTAATAAAAATTACTTGTATCAAAGTATCAGAAAAAGTTTGTACCTGTAATACCTGGATGGATTTAGCAAATCATCTGAAGGAGGATTATTAATAGAAAAAAAATGAATGTATTGCTTTTAGTAGAGACTTCATTACCTCACAAACTAAGCAACAGTTGTTTCAGAGAATCAAACAAACCCCATAGCTGATTCCTCCAATTTTTTGCCATCTGCATCTCTTTAAAATAGTCACATAAAAATGACATCTTTGCAAAGTTGTGGGGGTTTTTTTAACAGAAAAATGTAATTCTCATGCAGTATTCTGTGAACAAAAACTTCAACACTTCTAAGAAATTAAAAAAGAAAGTGGTGAGCACATAAGGTTCTTGATACATCTGTTAGGAAGCAGAAAAAAAATCACAGAACCCCAGAAATGTGGGGAGTGGAACAAGAAAATTGGATGAAAGGGCTGTATCCCAAGGACAGGTGTATGATGACTATGAGTCACAAGAACTTACTCCCGAATAAACTCAGAGTGCCTTATAATGAATGACATAATAAGGATAGGCTATACCTTTCTAGTAAAATATTTCAGAAAGCTCCACTGAACTTTTTGCTCCTGAAATACTTTTTTTTCAGTTTCCTTAGGCAAAGAGAATGGTCTAAGCTAATATATTTCACTACCACTGAGATAGAGTGTAACATGTTGCTCAGCCTGCAGTGCATTAAGGGTATCTGGTATCCAACTGATAAAAAAGCAACTCTTATTTCTCAGAGGATAGAACCCCATGGCTCAATTGTGAGAGTCCAGATTAAAAGCTTTACAGTACACATAACCATTATAGTACTGTCTTACCTGGAGTCTGCATCTTCCTCCATGGCTTCAGTGATAGTATTTCTGTCTATGGTATTAATTTCTACCGGTTGGAGCTGTGGACATTTCTTGTTGCGCTGTTTGGCAAAGACAGATCTTAGATATTTTAGAAAACAGTAATATATGGTTGCTTCATAAGTGATATGCTGATTTATTAATCTAACTTTTGAAGGGTGTCTGTGTCTAATAGTTTCTATTTTAACATGTGGAGCTATAAAAAGATTTACTGGGGCTCTGGAGCCTTTATTTTCTACCTGGCTATTCTTTGCATTGCTCAGATCTGATCATGTATTGTTATATGTTTATCCACCTTGTGAACTTCTCCAAAATAATCTAACCCAGTAGGTTTTGACCTTTTTTCAATTTACGAGCCTCTAAATGTTTTTGAGTAAGATTGTGAACCCTCTCTGCACTCTGAATTTGAGATAATGGGTAATAGCATTGCTTTCCTTCGTTACTTGTCAGGAGTTGCGTGGAAATGGTCCCTTTGCCGTGGTTACAGGCCAGAGGTTCAAAACTATGTGTAATTTTATGGCCAAAGTCACAACTAGAGTAATTTGGCATAATTCTGCTGATTTCAAAGGAAAAATCCTTTGATAGCAGCAGTTAGAATAATGGCTAGTCTATTGTACATTAGTTGAGGAACTTCCTCTGGCTTTAGTCTTCCTCTTAAATTTCATTGTGGATAAGATTGAGCTCCACTTCAATGTAATTGTATCTCCTTTGGGAAATACTCCTTACTTACTACCCAGACTAGAACACATCAAAGAGCCCAAAAGGAATCTTAAAAAAATTTTACATGGGCAATCTCATCAGAAAATTTCTAAAATCTCATTTTATATTTAGTGTCAGATGTATCCTAGATATCTAGTTTTTAAGGTGGCTCTTCACTCTGAGATTACCTTTTATCTCAGTGGCACAGTATAACACATGCACAACTCTGATATAAATTATACAGTTAATAACATAAATTTTGCTTGGCTTCTCTGATCAAGTAGTTCTACTGTTAAACTCTTGAGAGATATTTTGAATAGAGTTATTCTGATTTACACCAGTTGATCATATGCCCAATTTTCCCAGTATGCTTGAGGCTCTTCAGGAGTGAATGCAAAGGAAATAATGTTCCTGTTTCTTATGAAAAAGAAAAGCACAAATAGTTAGGTAGGATTTAAGAAAAGTAACAATTAGGTCTGAAATGTTAATAACTAGATATCTTTTCTGAAGATAGTTAGAAGTATTTACATTTAAAAGACAAGAAAATTTCTGAAAAATTAGAGAAAAATGGAAAATTGTCTTTTATGCTGTTACTGTGTAGCTCACTTTGCAGCTCCATCACATGACAATGAATAAGTAAAGAAAACTATTATTATGCCAACTGCTCCAGGACAAAAGGGTATTACATATCTCATACAAAAGGGGATTTCTTTAAAAAGCACAGCACATTCAGTGTTTAGGGTTTGCAGTTGAAATTCATGGCCTTGCTTGCCAATATTATCATGCAGCTGGGTATTATGCTATTGCTTTACTCTGAGGGGAGAAAAAAATCACAAGAAACATATTCAAATGGGTTCCTATTGAACAGTTGTATTCTCTTATGTGGCAATATCAGTTTTAATGATTTTAGCATCTCTTCTCTAGTGCAAAGGTCACCATAAAGACTACCACAGAGAATTTGATTGCAAACAGAAAATGCCAAAAAGGTGCTTCTTCTGATTTAAAAAAATTATCACTAGAAAAGAGTATTAGGCATTATTTTAGCGCTGAGAACCTATGGCATTAACAATAATTTTTCTCTTATTTAACAGCCATGAGACAGAAGTCCATCTTTCTGTAGAGAAGGCTTCTGACAGAATCTCTTGTATTTGTTCTGTAAAACAAGGTTTTATTTATAAAATTTTAATTCAAATTCATTTATTATCTTTCCAGAAAGTCTTTCCTGTTTAAGCTGACCCAAAACATTCCTGATGAATAAAAGATTAAATGTAGTCTCAGAAATTTTCATCTCTTCATGACATTACTAGTGAAGCACTAATTTGGATGAGTAAATTACATCTGTCTTTACAGGATGGGTGTTTCCTGCACCTTCTATATGCAACCTTAGTCGTGTGATTATTGTGAACTAGCTTATTAAGCATCAATACTTTTTCTAAAATTCTTTCAAGTGAATGTTTTGTAGAAAATAATAACAAGTAACAAAGTGCAAGTCAAACAGTTGCAGAGGAACAGCTTAAACTTTTTCATTTGCATATGTCACATTTATTTTCTGGTTCTTAGATACATCCGTCTCTGGGTATCTCCAGCTATGTTTTCAAGTCCTGAAATGTTTTCTGATTTTTCTTTTGTTTTTCCATGAGTTGCCTGAGCACTGTCATCATAAAGTGCTGAAAGATATGTACTCTGAGTGATGTTATGTACTAAAAACAAAGGAATGGCACAAAATGAACAGTTTTGTGGCATAGGAAAAAAAAAAAAGCTATGAAATTGTTGCTTGGCAGGAATTCGTACAGAAGCCAGTCTGAGACACTGAGCACACTATGGTATCCAAACACTAAATTCATACTAACCATGGGTGTACAACAGAGTTAACAAAACAAAAAAGGTCTTTGAAAAGTTCTATAGCAGTGAGCATATAATTTGAACATACCCTCATTTCCTTTACATTAACCAAAAGTACAACAGATGCCACAGAATACTGCCCCAATCTCACTTGCTTATAAATAACTCTTCTCTATTGTGCTTCCATTCTTATTCCAAATGTTTAATTGTTTTGTCTTGTTAGGTATCAGGTATGTTAGGAAAAGTAGTGGTGATAGAATCCCAAATGGTGTACTTAGATGTGTGCCAGTATCAGCATTGAGATAGATGCTATTTGCACACCATTTTAGTCCTAATTTGGGTATAATCAGTTATTTAAATTTACTATACATGATTAAGCATTCTGATATTCGCTCTTCTATTGTTTTCCCTATTACTAGTTACTAAAAAATACAGTTCCAAACTTATGTGTCAAATATACATCAAGAATAGATACATCCATTTTGTGGTCACCAGTGTGCATGGTACTTATGCTCTCTCCATCACTGCAACCTGGTTGACTGAGATTCCAGATTTCAGAAACTAAAAAGGGATCATCAATACAGACCTGTACTTCTCAAAATACTCTGTGCAGCACCAGGGCCCAATGCCATAGCCCTTTTGAAAGAGACAGACAGATTATCCCCGTTTTATTGAAAGGAAGCTTTGCTCACAGGTGGCTGAAGAAGTTCAAGGTGCGAGGCAGATCTTTGCACTGCCACAGCTGCTGTAGCACAATCTGGAAAGTTTGCACTGCTACAATGATTTTGATGATGGAAAATTTTTCTTTGCTTGTAAGACTGCTAGAAGATAAGCCATCCTGACAGTTTTGTTTATTGGCTTTAGTGGAATGTAAAAATTATATATCTGTCCATAATGGCTCAGAATCCATCTGGGGAAATACTGGTTTGCCAAGATTCATGTTACTCTACTTTCAGTCTGCCATTCAGAGGATTAGGAGAGCAGGAATATTGTCCAAGAGGGGAACTGGTTTGGAAGCTATGTTTTCATTCAGAGGGGATTTCTTCTGACACACTGAAATCTCTTTTCTTTCACTGAAGAAAAAGTCTTAAACTTCAAAATTTAAAATAACAAAAGTGTATCCTAAACATTTGAGTTAAAGTAACCAAAAGGATTAATTCCATTGTTCAAACAGTGTTATGCTTTGTGAAAGTGCATAATTTGTGGTGCCCTGATATAATTTGTAGCTCTAACAGTCTCACAAAATTAACTTTCCTTTTGGATTCGCATAAACATTTCTTTACTTTAATGCTGTTATTTTTTAAAAAGCAGTAACATGGGAAAGTAAGGCTTGACTTTGTACTAGTGGCACTAAGACAAGTGGTACCACTGACCACATTGTACAAGTGGCACTTTTAGCAGCTCAGAGAGAACGTCTACAGGAGCAGAATCACCTGTGTTCTCTTCATAGGTTACTGAGACATCTCCAAAATATTTACCAATCACTTTCAGGATTAATATCTTGGATTAATATCTTCCTCCTTGTGCTCAATATTCACAGTTCATTTTACTCAGTTATTGTCCCATCCACATTTCATGAAGGAGGGAAAGAATAGATGTACTGTGCTTCCTCTGCCATGTGCACCATTTTGTATGGGACGGGCTTTGGAACACATGACATTGGGAATGCTGTGTAGAACATCCCATGAGACTGGCTGGATAGTGCCCCTGTACAACCTTGCATAAGTACTAGTTTGTTCATGCTGCCATTTAAATAGGATTTGGTTTTTTCTGCATAGAAACATTTTGTATTTTTTTTTAATTCTCAGTTTTTCTGGAATAATCAAAATAACAATACAAGATTAAGAAAATGCATTAAATGAGACACACTAGTTGCTGGCTGTGATTAATTAGTAGGATCACCCACACACATAGCTTCAATTGCTAGTAATTTACTTGCATGAATTCAGTAGAAGCAGACAAATTTCAAAATACCTCAATCACTATTATTTTAATTGACAGATGAATTTGTCTGTTGTAATTGCTCCAAAAAACATTTCTTAAACTGATAAGAGACAAAGTAGGATCCTGTTACTTAGATTGGTAAGGAACCTGAAGCCTAACCAAAAACCTTTAGTCAATGCACAAAATAGCCTTCCTTGCCTACATTTTGCTTTCAGCCTCCCAAAAGAGTTGCTCTCATTTACTTGTCTGTAGCAAGGGAGAGGATTTATTGCTTTGTTTTCAAGCATTCTTCAGTTCCAATGAGAGGAAGCCATTCAAGCCCTATGTCAGAGTCTTGACCATTTGGGGAACTATAATGTGATGACTTCCTAGGGAATTAAGTCACATGGGCTTAATAGCATTAGGGGTTCTGGTTATCCCTGGTAGAAACTAAGGAGCGAGCTTCTCACGCTACACTGGAAGACTTCTGCCTAATGCAGCCTCATGATCTTGCAGCTCCCCTCAAAATAGATCTGCCAGACATATTTTTGCCTCAAAATACAATTCAAAAATTTTTTTTCAAGTCTTCTGGGCTGTCTTACTGAAAATTTTTGTGTATTCTCTGTTAATTGTCCTAATTTCTGCTGAAAGAAGAACAGTGTTTTGCAATTACAGTATCACAACTTAACATTGACCACAAACTTTAAACCAGGGCACATAAGTGAACATAGTTTATTCTTTGCTTAAACCATCAGCACGGCTTTTGAACATAGTTTTAAAATAGCATTATCTAAAAAAATAACATTGTTATTAATCACTTCTTACAAGACCTTTAGAGGTTCTCCCTTTTCCTGTTCATAAATCCTTAGTATTTGCATTAAATTTTTTCTCAGACAGGAAACAGTAACAATTGATTTACATGGACAAAATCAGCTTTTCTCAGTTTTCAGTCCAGCTTCCTCTGAGATCTCATTGACCTCCAAAGTTCAGCTTCTTCCATGAAAGTTGTTTTTGGAATTAATAGCCTTCAACATCAAATCATCAAGTGCTATAGACATTACCAGTGCTGTAAGTAAAGCTTCAGCCTTTCCACATAAACTCTTATTTTCAGAGGTTTATAGTTTGGCTACAAAAATAGTTTTATGCTGAAACTTATTTTAAAAAGCTCAGTCTGGAAGCGATTTCAGTTTCTGAAAAATCTGCACAACTCTGTGGGTGTTTTCAGTCTGAAATTCTGACCAAGACTATGCCTTGCTATCTACATCCCATTGGTGCCTGACTTTCTAAAAGCGCAGATCCACTCCTGACAAATTTTAGAAAGACAATCTAAAAGGGTGTTTTAAAAATGATTATCTCATATGTTAAAGATTTTCAAATTGGATCTAGTCCGTGCTTCTTTGGAAGATAGTTTAATCACCTGAGCACTACAGTACTTTTCAGAAGATTTTAGCCAGCCTGAGACGTGAGTCCAACTGCTCTGCAGTGATGGAGGGCTCTCAAGGTTTCTCTGAGTGTCTGCATGCAGAGTAATGGAGGAGCCTGCTGGTCCTGCAGCAGTGGGAAATGCTGATGGACTGGGGGATGAAAACCTTGTAGAAAGGAGGCTCAAGAAAACCTGAATTGGGGAGTTTGGGTAGACTGTCACCTCCTGCCTTTTCAGGAGACATGGGAGTGCTCTGGTGGCTGGGGCTGAGTGCTAGGAGCCACAGGTGAGGGAGAGGAGGAGGAAGGCACCTTTCCAGCATCCTGAAACAAAATCTTCACCATAACTAGAGATACTTAGATCAAAACCAACAGAACTTACTTACATGCTGGTTTACACAATTGCCTTCAGAAGGGATTTGGAGGCACCATCTGGAGGGAAAGATGACAGAGAGATGCCATGGAGTTTCCAGTTTCCTTCATAGATAATTCCCATAAAGGGATGACTTGGTCCTGAGTCACTGCTACTGGAGATGGGAATACAAACACAACACAACAGCAAACATGTTCAAGGCCACAGGCTGCAAATGTTATTGCTTCAAAGCAAAATGTTCTCTTCTGAGATGGTGACCCAGTGCAATACACTGCTTCCCATGACTACTTGTTCTTCCCACAACAGAAATTTGAACAAGCCATAGGCAATATCCTGCCCCCAACTGCCCCCAAACTGGTCACCAAAACTAAAAATGTCCATCAGTCCTTCCACATAATTCTACAGCACAATTTCCTATGCCTGTGTCCAGCAGCAGGAAGACTATTTCATTTAATCAATATAAATAGTATCTTATACTTGCCATATGAAGGAAAAGACCAAGACGCCCTCTAGGTTATCCCTTGTTTCAGACATGTCACTCCTACAATCCAGACAGATCACCCTTATATTCATCCTGTGTTTTCAAATGGAAATGTATTGGTGCCCAAAAACAGCAAAGCAACATCCTCTGAAAAATGTGGCACTGGTAACCATACAGAATTGACAGTGCAGCATCTGAGTAGGAAATACCAACCTTCAGATCTTTGGGAGTGCTCCATTTGAAGCTGATCCAGAAATCCTTTTTTTGGGAACAGCTCATTATAACTAGGAAAATTCAGTCCAAACTCTGAAACTTCTTTTGAAGGCATAATAGCAGGGGAACCTCACAGACAGGATTAGAAGGAAGATAAAGAGGTAGCTTTACAGATGTCTGAAGAAGCACTTTCCAAATGTAAGGAATGGCGTGGGATAAAGCTTCAAACTGAGTGACTGAAAATCTAAGAAGTCAATGAAGGAGGCTGGCATCATGGGCTAATCAGTGAAAGAAGTGATTTCTTCATCCTGCATGAGAGATGATAGGTAGGATGAGGTGCAGGCTTTGAAGGTGAAGACAAGCTGCTTATATCTGATAGAAAAAGAGTGTTACATTTGACAGCCAAAGTGATGGGCTAGGCAAATGATCTCTGCAGTGCTATGATGTATAGAATCATGCTGCAAAATTGCATTTTTCAAAAGCAGAGGAATGGCTATTGAAATAATCAAGAGAGCTTGGTGATTACGTACATATCTATTAATTCTTGCACAGTAATAATCACTAAGTTCTATAACTCATTTCCACAGTAAGTTCTATAACTCACTTCCACAAGACAATTATTTTTAATGATTTTTTTTTAAACTTACACTAAGCATGTTGCATGGGAAGGTGGGAATTTTATTGGATATTTCTAATAATAGTGTTTTGTGTCAGCACTTTCATTGTAGTGTTCCTTTAAAATTTCTAGTTTTATAAAAGAAAAAATGACATACTAGCAAATCCTTTTTACATGTAACTCTTCTTGGTTTTGGCTAAATCTTTTCATTGAAACACAGCACCTGAGGTCATTCAGTGCTCATATGCACAGCAATTACATAATGTCTTAGCTGGTGGTCTCAGTTTATGCCTCTCTGGGCTCTGGTAGCCAAAGAGAGGTTATCCGTTACAACTTGGAGATGACTCTGGAAAGTCAGCATGTGGGATAACACAGACATCAAGTTGCTAAATGTGCCATACCTCTGAAACATAAAGGTTTAACAGCACTTCTCCACTTTGTTTGGCAGTGTTACATTAGAGTGGTTCTTTCCGTAATACATAATAAATTAATTTTATTCCCTATTGTAGCATATCCTTCATTTCCCCCATGCAGAGACTGGTGCATACACATTTTTCCAGGGCAAGGATTTTCCTATTAATAGACAACTTGGCTCCACACACAGAGATGAACGAACAAGGTTTGGAGTGCCTAATTTAAGGGACCATATGTCATAAGCTATAGTATCCTGTTAGGTGGGAATAAAATAAAGAAAGATTGAGAAGAAAAATAGCTTCCTACCATTAGTTGACCTCTCAGACTGAAATTTTCAAAGATGTTTATTTAGGTGTGCTGAGAACTATTTACTTATCCTGTGCATCATGTGAAGTTATGCATATTTCTAATGTATTCTTGATGGGGGTGCTGTCTCAGAAAAAGAACTTCTGAGTGTTACCACAAGACAAAAATAACAAAGTGATCCTGATTTATTTTTTTTTTCCTGGAACTGCCTTCAAAGTGTGGCCAGCTTCACATTTTTGTGCTTTGACTTTCCAGCTTGTGAAAACTGGAATACAGTTGTTTACTGTTTATTTAGTATCCTGTGATTGTAGGATATTGCAAATTTTCCTTTGCTAATGTAAAATACACTGGGGATGAATGTCTTTTTTTTTTAGCAAATTATATTAATTACTATTATTGTTTAACCAGTGCATCTCAGCTGCACAGTTCAAAGAAATGTGCTCTTTCAGACTCTTAGGGTGGTTATATAATCAGCATTCCTCACAAATATTTGAATAATTAGAGCTAGCAATCATATTTTCCTGGCAAGTTGTCCACTTTTGGGTGCAAACAGAGTCAGAGAACTAGAAAATCTAAAAATCAGCATTTCCATTTACTTCCTCCTGCTCATCCCATACATTTCTACTGTGTTTTTTCCTTCTCTGCTTTGTCTTTCTCTAAATATCTCTTGCAAAGTAACATTGCCAGATCATTTCACTCAGGTAAGGGAATGGGTAAGACCATGATCAGCTGATGGGAATACCTGTTGCACTTCTATTTTTAGGATGTGCCATTCCATACTTCCAGTAGAGTTCCAATTTCCATTTCCCTTATGATCCAAATTGACAGTCACAAGTTTGTGTTTATATGAAAAACAGAAAAGGAAGACATTTGCTAGCTAACGCAACTCACAATTTAATTGTTTTCTTCTTACGCTCCTCGTGACCAAATGCAGCAGAATAAAAGATTTGCTCTGTCAAATGAAAGGGATAAATGTTTGGAGAGAAAATTATTTGGACTGAAGAGGAATTTTGTGGGCATATTTTAACCAGTGATTATTTGGCTGCCTTATGAATCTGTAGTACTGAATATTGCCTGCATTCAGATACTCAAAAAGCAGAAATCAATAAAACGTAACAAATAAAAGCCACGTACAGGGAGAAAAATATCGTTACAATCACTTATTCACATTTGCAAATACTACAGACACTTCTCACCTTTCTTGTCTTCTTAATTTAGTTGGCAACACGGAGTCAAAGGTGATGTCTGGAGTTAAGAGCCCAACAGCTCTGGGAATAGGGAATAAGACTGATTTTAATCAACAGCAAAGCGCTATGATGTGGCACAGTGCCCTAGAGAAAACATTCCATTGCCCCAATCCTAAAAACCCTTTGGTGCTTTATGCCTGTGGGAGGTGTCCATGAGGACCAAACCCATGTCATGGGAACCCATCTCTAATGGGAAGAAGAAAATTTGAAACATTGCCTTTGATTGCAAATAGAAAATTTGAAACATTGCCTTTGATTGCAAATTAGACAGACATCTCAGTCCTGCCATATTTTAGCGTCATCACCCTATTACCTGTCAATTTCTGGTCATTTCAGTGTTTGGCAGCCCACCAAAAGGTAGATCCACTCCATATTCCAAAACAGACCTGAGGGCCAGAAGTCTGACACTTCCCAGGCCGTGATTCCTGTTCATTTGGGCCACACTGTCCTTGGGTTTTGCAAAAGGGAAGCTAAATATTTTGGTATTTGTGTTTTAAACTGTCAGGAAAGAGACTTTTTTGTTTAATGTTTTCTCTTTTACTTAGACCAGTGGAGATGTAATTTAAGGAACCCTATTGGCACGTGTCATTGGAGTCTAGCAAACAAGGGTCTGGACTTATGCTTCAGCTTGCTCAGTGCAAAAGAAAAACTGAAAAGTCAGGCTTTGGCTGTGTGTTCCCTTTGAAGAAAGAGTTGTGATTGTTGGCAGAGGAAGGAAGGAACTAGGACAAAACAAGGAAAGGAAGACGTTGTTTTTTTCTTTCCATCAGTCAGCTCCTTAATTTTTGCTGCCAATATTATAAGTCTAATTTACAACGTAAACATAAATCTATTTATATATTATTTAAAATTAAATTACAGAAAATTACATTGGTTCCATGTTGAAATCTTTGCGTATTGAGAGAAGGGAAAATGAGGCAAATAAACATATGAAGCAAAGGTCATTTTGCTGTCAACAGAAAATCGCCTCAGTCAGAAAGAAAAAAGTCTCTGTTCACATTTAATATATTTTTAACTCAGTACATATTCCATTCCTTGTAATGTCATCTCTTATTACAGAGATATAGTCAGAGATCTAAAATACTTAGGTCTACAACTGAGGTGTTCCAATCTCTAAATAATTAAATATATCAAAAAATGTACCCTTGAAAATGAAAAGTGAAGGAGTAGTCCTTCATCAATAATTTATTTTGGATACAACTTTGACCATAAGATGTCAAAAGAAAGGTATTATCTGTAGAAATTTGTTAATTGTCCCAATTATTTAATATAACATCTCTTAAGACTCTTCATGATAGTAAAAGGATTGGTGTTATGAGCCAAGTTGTTTGGATCTTTTCTGCAGCAACTCCTAACATCCCAATAATTATGAGCAAATTTTGAATATATCAAAATAATGCCCAGCTTTCTAATGCCCAGCTGAAAGATATGCCTACTTGTTTAATTAATAACAGAGAAATTAGATAGGGATACCTCATTACAAAATGTAACCAACAAATTATAACTTGTTTCAAACTTTCTCGTAGGAAATAAGGGAAAAAAATGTTTGCAAACATTAAAAAAAATTGCATTACTTTTATGTTCTCACATTATAGGTACAATTCTCACCTCAAAGAAAGTCAAGAATTCAGACTTTTGTATAAACAGTCTCTAAAGCAATGGAGGCTTCTAAGAGATTTCCAAGAATTACTTTTAAACTTAAAATGGAAAGAATCCACTTCTGCAAAATCTGTCCTTCCTGCAGTAAAACTGCTAAAACAGAACCTTTACAAAAGGGACACAGTGCAGGAACAGAGCTTAAGAAATCTGTAGCAAATTTAGGTAGAAGATCAACAGTAAGGATTCTATTTGACTCCATTTCCATTGATGTAATGTCTTTCATTAATTGGAAGAATAATACCTTCTATGCATTATGTAAAAATTCAACCTTCCCTCTTTTTACTACATACTTGTGGTACTAATTCTAAAACAGATCTTTTCTCTGCCACTAAGGAATACAGGTGGAGTAGTGGGCCCATGCCTAGAAATATAATATGAAAAATCTGTGAAAATAAAGAGAATGAACCTCAGAAAATTAAGTAACATTTCAAAGAATATAAAAATTTAGCAGCCAGATTTGTCTTTAAAATTTTGGGGGTTTGTTAGATTATATCCCAACAAAATCACATGACCAACCAGATGTTGGAGCAAGCTGTAGTTTTAATATTTAGGTTAAAAAATATATGTGACTACAAATGTAGTTCAAAACCTCACTTAAAATAGTGTCACCATAAACATTAAGGTGGCCCATTCTCACAAACATATTGCAAGTAGGAAAGAAATCATGTAAGTCAATGGAATCTTCATTTCAGTTGCAAAATACCTTCAGCTACATCTTCTTTGAAAGGGCACTGAGCCCTGCACAGAAATTAGCCCTTAACCAGGACTAAAGAAACAGCGCTGCAAACATCCAAACAGGCTTTTCTGCAGTTTAACTCAGTTTCCTAATGACAGTCAGCTTTATTCTAAAACTCTGGAAATGACTGTGATCATCAACAAATGAGACACTGAGATTTTACTTGGTTTAAGTTTCTACAGGATGAAAAACCTTGCAGGATCTTCCAATGAAAGATTAAAGCCAGTGGATATTCAGTACAATGTTTTCTTTTTTCCCAATGTGATAATTGCATTTACTTGGTTGGAAAAGGTGTGATGCTGCTTTTGTAGGTGGTGCTAAGTATGATTCTGAAGCAAGAGCAAGCATTTATGCTTCCAGGGTGTTTCCTTCTTGATCCAAACAGAGGACAGTAATCTTACAAAGCAGAAAGGGAGTAAATCAGTATTTGGTTTATGGTCTCTCTGGAAAAAAGTCATCTTACTGTGGGATCTTAGATTTAACCACAGAGTATTTAGTTTTTGGTGGGAAAGAAACAGCCTTCCACTTCCCCAATACAGAAAGAACTGAGTTGAACAATCCAGTTCCTTGAAATATTCAAGGGTGTCAAATCTGTAATGAAAATATTAAATGTTTTCTCTGATGCTTTTTGGGTGAGTATCTCATGTGAAGACAGTGTCTGGCATGCCTTAAAAACTGTACAGCTCAAGAGCCAAAGAAAATAGGAAAGGCAGCAATATCTGAGAAACTTCCTACTCCTTTTCACATGGTAGGACTTAGAATCCCATAGGATCAGGTAGTCTCTGAGGAAAGCACTGTGTGGTGGAGAAAACAGGCTTATGTTTTTGACATTGTCTTAAAAAAAAAGTTACAATTTTAGGGCCCATTAAACTTGGAATAATTCATTTTTAGACAACAGTGTTTCACAGCTGATGTGTATCCATCAGGAAAATGTCCTACCTCTGTGTTTTCCTTGATTGGCATTGTCAAATGGAAAACTTTTGCCCCGATGTAGTCTGAGGACTGAGAATCTGATAGGGAAAGATCGTGGAGCCAACATCCAAGTCTTAATGGCTCTAACAGATTTTCTATTTGAATAAATATGTAAAACATAAGCCCCTACTTGGAAGAAGCCTTTATCAGGAATCAGAACTTGTAATGCTTGTCGTATGTCTTTTTCTTTCCATCCCAAACCCAAATTTGCATTTTACCCCAAATCTCTCCAGTTTCTGGAAGTGTCTGAATACTCTCCTGCCTTGTTCCTGAAATTATATTTGTTGAAGGGTGATTTAAACCCTTCCTTTTTAGTTACATGAAGGTTTCATAAGAAACTTTCTCCCACTGCCATACACAGACCTATTAGGGACAGTGAGAACAGCAAATGCTCATGATGTGTAAGTGGTTGACAGCACCTTTTTTTTTTTTTTTAACCCTTTTAATAGGAGGAAAACCTAAGACATGAGTCACAGGACATTATATTTTAGTTTTTCAAAGTATTTGTCATTTAATGAATATATATTTAGGTCCAGTCAGGAGCAGAGTCCTGGTGAAGTTTCAGTGGAACTCTCTTGATAGCAGCTGAGAACAAAGCCATGGGTGGGCTGGTAAATCCCTGTCTGGGGCCCTGACTGTAACTAGCGGGGTCTGTGCTTCTGCACGCTGTTCTTACTCTAGAAGAAGTACAGTAGCTACATATTAGGGACATTTCCTGAAATGAATTTCCATCCAGACACAGTTAAACACCTCCATCACGGGGGTTTTGAAATACCTTGAAAAATAACTATTAGTCTATCTTTGCTTTATTTCTGTAAGCTATGGATGAGCTCGCTGTTGTGATGTTACCTTTGGATTCTCTTGTCACTGACAATAACTGAGGCATTAAACCCCAGTGCTGTGTGTTCTGCAGGGGGCAGTCTGAGCAAAGCTTTTATTTTGTTTTCTAGTACAAAAATCTGGGAAAAACTGTTTTGCCAAACCAACATGTAGAACATTAATGATCAATGTCCAAAATGTTTTCAGTGCTGGTTAGCTAGAATTATTTTAAAATTTGTCTAGCGGAGTATTCAGAATGAGTCATTTAGAAATGAGTATTTATGTTCTCTCTGACCTCAAACATTCGTGGCCTCATACAAGGTCACATAAGGAGACTGTGGAAAGCTTCCACCTAACTTACTTTTAGATAATTTCTCTCCTTAGTTCAGCAAGCTGTGTATGTGATATACACCACATGGGTTTTGGTGCATTCAGAAGCACTTTAAATTGTCATAAAACTCAGTTTATAGCTATTTAATTGTGAATGATGATAACTGAAAATATAGAAGGAATGTTGGTGCAGGGAGACAAACTGCAAGGGACAGCATTTTGCTGTTGCTGCTGGGGTTATTTTTAAATCTGGCAATGATTCTGTCACCATTATACACACTGTTTTACTCAAAAAGATATTCTGAAAACAGCATAAAATTCCCAATCCAAAGACTAAGAATTTCAGAAAAATAAAATGCAAAGGAAGCTGTCTAGGTTCTTGAAAATTTTCTTGGATCTCCTAAAATTATTTTTCCAGAGCTCCTGTCTTCTGCATTTTCCAGACATATTTAGAGTTGTAAAAATATTTCTGAGTGTGGTGGTTTAACCCCAGACGGCAGCTAAGCACCACACAGCCGCTCATCCAAGCTCTAGGAGGAAAATTAACTCTATCCCAGCCAAACCTGGCACACCGACACAAAAGCACATATTAAAGAGCATGATTCAGATCAGAAGGACTGATGAGTCAACCACATATGCAGCAACATAATGAAGCAAATGACAGGAAAAACTGAAATGGCAGTACAAGAATTTCCTTAAAGCCTGGTTAGGAGAACCTCACATTACACTCAATATTGTGCTTCATACAGGGAGTTATTTTGCCACTTGAAAATATGGACCAGCGGGCAGAACCTAGAATGATGAAATTCCAACACCTAAGAACCACAGAGATCTCTGGAATTGTATGCAGTTCTTAGCAGCAAAATAAAAAAGATCAGAACTCACAAGTTTCTAGCACTACATTTTCAAATGTCATACTGAAAAAAACTGTCCTGCTACAGAATATATCTTCAAATACGTGACTGTCTAGAGTGAGAATAATACAATTACCACTGGAAAGAACATTCTTAGATAAATGAAATATTATGAAAAATATAATAAAAATTATATTGGTCAGAAAAAATTAGAGGGAGGATTGAAAAGGATGGAAAGCATCAATTCACCTGTGTTAGCTTGGACGACAAACATGAAGTTCTTTATTTATTAGGTTCCATTATGAATTTTCAGTTACTCTGTTAACCTGAGGTCAAGGCAATAAACAGGTTTTTTCCTTTTAACTTCTGAATCAATTTTTAAAGGTCAGTAGAACTGAGTTAAGTAGGAGTTACTGCTAAAAGGGCTGCGCCCATTTATATCAGCATAGAATTTGGCCCACTTCTGAAATAAACAATTAGGTGATGGCTTAATTAGCCAGAAGAAAAAAGATGAAAATGCTGTTGAAACAACCTCAGGATACATCTTTTATTTACTTAGGGGTGGGAGTTTTTGTTTGGGGGTTTCTGGTTGTTTGGGTTTTTTTTGTTTGTTGTTGGTTTGTTATTGTTGTTGATTTGATTTAAAAGATGAAAAAATAGGGATTTGATTGGGACACTCATTAGCACAAGTGAGTTTGAGTGGTCTTCACTCAGCAGCCACAAGAGGTAACTCCACTCAGGAGACAGTTGGGACTGAGGGCAATTTTCTGACTGCTCTTCTGAGAGTGACAGCCACAGATCTGGTGTAATTGTGTCTCTGCTCTTGTCTTCCCCTCCCTACTGATGCAGACACAACATCAGCAGCAGCTCAGGGTTCTGCAGGGCCATGGATGGACATGAAGCATTCCTTCCTAAAACCTAGCCTGGGATCTTTTTTTCCCTGAACCACTGTTCTTTGCTTCCTCCAAGAATAAATGCAGAGTCAGTGGAAGCACCTTACATACTGGATACAAGATCTGGGCCGCCACCTAGCCCTGCCAAAGTTTGTCATATTGAATAGAAACCTTATTTATTGATAAGAGTCCCATTACAAATGTGAAAAGGATTCCAGAGTGGGAGGGAAGTGATAAAGGAAGAACCAAATCCTCTCCCTACACAAGAATGAAACTGAGCTTCCACTTGTCTAGCTACAAAAGAGAGAATTCTAAATTACTTGTTTCAGGCAAAGCATTTTTATACCTGAAAATACAAACGTTTAAGTCTATGTAAGACACCTCACAGCTATCAGAAATATTTCTGTTTTCTTCCACATTCATAAGGCCTATGCCTATCCACTATTCAGTTGTATTGTGACTCTCATTTATATTCCTGTTATAACCTGTATCCTTGTTATGCCTAACTGTTAATCTCTGCCAGCATAAGAATTGCAAAGTTTTGTGCAATTAATTTGTTTAAGTGAGATAGTTCTCCCAGCTCGTAAAAAACCATTACTTATAATGGCCACATTAATTACTTACAAGAGTAAGACCACCTTGAGGCTCTGTTAGGCATTCACTTTTCTAAGAAGAATGTTGTCAAATGCTGAACTCCCAGGATCCTTGTTTTTCACTGTGATTTCCTACTGCCTTCAGCCTCAACTAATCTTACATGCCTTCACAGATCCAGAACATAAAATGACAGTGCTCCTATAGGATGCACCTCTGTACTGCAATTCCCTGAGACTACCAGGTAGGTATTATAGTTTCCCTTTTTAGAATTCCTTTCAGAGAACTCCTACAGATTTGTAGACATGAGATTTTTATAAAGGCATACTGAATTTAGGAAAATATACTAATCTTCTAAAATTGGGTCATTTCACTGAAATATGCTTGTTATAGAGTTATCAGATCCATCTTCCAGGAAAATTGTCAGATCTCAATAACAGCACTTAGTCACTCTCTCATAGCATGACTCCCACCCTTAATCATCATCAGTGAAGCTGGGGCTTGCCTGTTTGATCCTGCTGGAGAAGTTATTAAACCATGTTACTTCAGCTGAGCAATATCTTAATGGGGAAATACCACAAAATGGAAAACTAAACTAAATGTTTTCCGAACTAAAGGTTTTGATGTACTGAAAGAAAGCTTCTAAATCAAAAAGAATGGGCCAAAATTCAAACTAGAAAGTACAGTCATTCTTATTTATTCCTGTGTGTGATCAACATGAAAGAAATAATAAATGGCATAAAAGACTGAAGACCTGCAAACAGAAAGGGTAAACATCAATATTGTCAGATGCTAAGGAATGTGACTTTGCCAATTAATGCTCCCTAATTGGGAGCTTGCATGAACAGTTAATGGCTGAGAATGGATAGCAGGGAAAGGCAAGTTGAGATCTGTCACCCTGGATCTCTTGCTGTCAGACCGTGACGGGCCGGGCAGCGGTGGCTTGGCCACGCGGCTCCCCACGCAAAGGCAGCTGCATCTGCAAGGATGCAGGAGCATGCTGGCACCCCGGGGCGAGATTCTGCCCAGCTGATGAAAACATGGATGAGTGGCTCAAGCTTTCTGTAAGACATTTTCATATTGTTAGTTTTAATGAGGCAGTACCCCGTGCATGTCTTCCCTCAGCCCTGCCCTTTCTTCCTCCTTGGAGCACAGCATTTCAGGCTCTCGACCCTGCAACACTCTCTAATGTTTCCTCTACCTATTCCTCATCCTAAGCAGATCCAGGACTCCAGCACAGTTCTCACAGAAGCAGATGGCCTACCAAAGGGCTAGTGTGAAATGCTAATGGTTTTGTTTCTGGAACAAACAAGAAAGAAAGAAAGTGAAAAAAAAAAGGCCAACCCCAAAACCCAAAGACAAATGGCTCTGACTGAACACTAACATTGAACAGAAGCAGCATCTCATCCAAGTATATATAGAGTAGGAAGGGAGCGTGGCTGAAGCATGTGCAAAGCAGTTTGTAAAGGCACTGTAAGCCAACTAAATAATTTGCAGTCTTAATACTGTCACGTGAATGTCATCGTGATGCAGCAAACAATGAAATAAACTGACTGCATCAAAACAAAATAAGAACCAAATAATCATATGTAGTTAACCCCTACTTTTAATCTAGTGGTATTTGTGGTAGAAGGCACAGATATTCTCTGAAAGAGAGACCAGTATACAAAATTTTTCTCCTCCTTTCTTTCCTCTGTGGAGGCGAGTGCTCTGAACAGTAAACCCTAGAGTCATGTCCCTTCTTGCTTGCTCCCATTTGTTTTAGTTTCCTTTCTGCAAACCCCATTTAGTACTTAAAGAAATAAAAAAGTCAGAAGCACCAACACTGAGGACAGGACTTCACAGCTTGAAAAGATGAAAAGTCCTTTCTTACAGCTTTAACTGAAACCATAATTGTAAATTTATCTTCCAAAATGTTAAAGGTAAAATGTGGTGATTTTTTTTTCTTGCACAGGTTTTCCTACATCTGAAGACATTTTTCCCTCTCACTACATGTTCAAAACCAGAAAGACAAGGGACTAGCATTTACTAGCATTTGCATTCCATTGACAATATTTACATTGGGCATGTTTAGACATGTCCTTGTTTTTAAAGTTTCCCCAGTTTTCAGAGCAACCACATTCAGATGTTGCATCAGTTCAAGACTAGGTGAAAAAGATAACTTAAATCTGAAAAGACCTTTTTCCTCACTTGATTAGATACTTCTAATTGGGGTAGCTGATCTAATTGATACAAAAGTATTTACCTCTTTCACCTAGTTTCCTACATGCTGCTAAAGAAATTTATTGGGGCAGTAGGTGAAAATGATTCAGTTTTGAATGCATGACTGTAACTTTAATAATACAGTAACATTTAGCAATAAATTATTAATTTTTAAGAATAGCTGTTGTAAATTTAAAGCTTAATACTTTATAGTTTTAATATGTTTAATAAAAATAGTTCAAATAATTACAAAGAATCTAATGGATTAATATTTGCTTCCATATATGCTTCCGGAATTGAATATTACAACAGAGTTAATATTAAATTGGATTTTATATATTATTCAAGACAAGTCTTTGTCTCTATCCCTTATGACTAGATAGCAAGAAAGCTGTGTCTGGATGCTGTTTCCTCTTACAGGGTTACAGCATAAACAAGGATCTGGTCACGGTGATTAAAGGGATTGTAAAAGTTACAAGAAACATTGCAATCAGGCATGAAATTAATTGGTAGATCAGCTACGCACTGACTCCATAGGAGAGCAGAAGTCAACTTCCAGTGGCAAAACAAACATCCACTGCTGCTGGGAACTAAATCCTGGCAATTCCAAAACCAGTTGTTTCTGGAGCAAAAGCAATTGCTGCTAAGAGGGGCCAAAGAAGACCAAGACCTGTGAGCTTGGCCTCCTGTTTGTATCAACACACTGAGACAGGGGATGCCATGCACAGAGCAGGGTGAGGGGAAAGAAACTTTAATCCTCCCGTTTCACAGACAGAGAATGCAGAGCCAGTGGGAGAAACCGTCCACTTCTGCCCCTAGTGAGTGCAGAAAAGCAGCTGCTTTTAGTAACCAAACTAAATGCAGAATGGCACTGTGCCACAGACATCTCCTAAATGACTTCCTTAGGCAGGGACAGAAAAGAAATCCAGTCAGATGGTCTGCAAAGCCACTGCCTTAACCACAGCTCCCTTTCCATTGCCCAGCTCTGCCTCCTCCTGCTGCCTCTCTCCCTCCATGGCCGTGCTGTCAGAGGTGATTCATGCAAGAGCAAGGGGAAATGTACTTTATTAAAGGACCATGCTGTGCACCTCCCTGTTTTCCTTACTTTTGGATCACTGTAGTGTTCAAAATTCTGTTTTTATCAGACTCAATCATCCTCTATTAAACTCAGCAGAATTCCTCTAAACTACAGAATGACATTTCCTATCAGTTTCTTTATGTTTCACTGAAGTAATATAGATATTGTACATAACCTGCAATTGGAGATTATTGAGGAACATCTCCAGAAGCCAAATAGAACAAATACCACACCTGGTAATTTCTTTTGGATATAAAGAGGGACTGGTTCTGCCATCTTGCTTTAGTGGGGTTAAATATACATCAGTATACATACAGGAGATACTCATGGCTGTAACAATAACAGACCTGAGTGATAAGCACTGCAGTTCAACAATATAGCACCGCTGGTTTTGAACTCTGGATGAAAAATATCAAAGAGCATATTTGCACTCTATTATGAAGTAATGAACACAGAATTTGTTTCACATCTCACAGCTAGAATAGTGCCTGTCAGAAGATGCACTTTGATTTTTGTTATGTGCAAAATCCACATTTTTCCTTTCATGCCTTTTAGGCATACCAAGCCATAGCACAGAGTCCACTGGGAGCTATGTTGCTCTAAGAGAATCATGCAAAAAGAAAATATTTGTGTCTTGGAGGGTATGGGGGTAGGAATGGGGTTTGGATTTCCTTCTCATCATTCCAGGTCTGATCACTTCAAGTGAAATAGACCAGAGGTATACCCTTGTCTTTTCCTTGCCCTCTCTTGATAGGGTGTATTTGCTTGAAACAGGGATGGAAATGCAAATGTTTCTAATTTTTCTGCTGGTTACATAGACCTTGAAGTGGCTAATAGCTGGAATTTGATGTTTTTATCTGACTAAATGACAGTAAAGGGAAATCAATAGCTGTGGGGCCAGACTAGACACTTGCTCTGATTATTTGCTCTGTTCAGAAGATCCCTGTAGGCTGTCCAGGTCCATAGTCACTGCAATATAAAAGGTACCAGCCTATTTCATGAGCCTTAACTCCTCTTAGCACCAGTGCTACAGCATCCTCTTGGAGACTTTTGGCGACCAGAGAATGTGAGTAGCTGATCCGGACAGGGATACTGAAACAGCTTTCCTTGCAACCTTCCCTCCTTCTCCTCAGTACTCGAAGCACCGAAAATCCCTTGTATTCAGACTAAGCTTTATGTTAAACACATTTTAAACAGCTACACAAATGCAATATTCCAATTCCACATTTAAAAAGAAGAACGTGATTGCCATGAACTGACAATCAGCAACTAAATACTTCAGTTCCTAGGGGAAAATTAACTTGAATACATTGTACATGACCAGCATTTCTGTTTCTCTGCACTTTAGTGTGTTGGTCATAAAACCTCTACAAGAGAGCATACAGGTGCTATAGATGATTGCCTGTATAGACAGGAATAGGCAGGAGCCTGCATATTATATTTATTGGCTTGGCTGTTTATCCTTTAGGCTAAGGTCGTATGCATTAACCTAGCCACTTCCTAGGTTTATTTTAAAAGGAAAAATTAAACACACTCCTACTAATGCTAGAATTTAAATGATTCCAGGTGTGGTGTTCAGTGATCGGTCAGTTAGGCCCTTGTTAAATCTTTTGTAAGAGATTTAATTTACTGTTTCTTTGAGGCATTGGTGCCTGAGCTATCTGTAGGAGGAATGCAGCTCTGAAATGGATGAGACCTACACAACTGGCAGCTGAGAAAGTGACTTCACATGGTACTGGTACAACACATGTTCAGCCTGCTGCATTTCTTTTGACATGCTGTTATCAGGAGCAGCTCTGGCTCTGTGAGGGAAGGCAAACCAGGGGACTGGAGCAGGGACTGGAGTCAACAAAGACAACAGCAAGGGAGACAGGCCTAGGTCCTGCTGAGGGAGAGCAGTGCAATACCTTGGAGGACAGAGGCATGCACGTGAAGACAGCAAAAAAGGATATGTTAGGGAAGAGCTGTAAGGAACATCAAGCAAATCAGGGCAAGACACACCTCCTTCCTTTCCCTGAGCCTCCTTGGTAGTGCTCAGCTGTGCCACGATGTTGGCTCAGCAACAGTGACCACTTGGTAGAGAACTGGGGTGTAAAAGTGTAGCAAGAAACTAGAGGAGCCTGTTCGTACTAGGGGAGTGGAATCAGTAGAGACCTGGTCTTGATCTGGGCTCTTGAGTTATTTGCAGTAGAAAGGCAGGTACTTTGCAGATGAACACATGGGAAGAAAACATAGGAATTAAGGGAAAAAAATATGATCAACGTATTTGAAAGGAGTGGGAATTGCAGTACCTATTGATAGATCTTTTAGTGGATATTTCATTAATTTATTTTATGCATGCTTGGACTAGACATTTAGAGGTTATTTAATACCACTAAATTATACTATATACAACTAACCTCATACTGTGTATGTGGGGGAGTAGGTTGGCAAATGGTCATAGTTCCAGTCTTTTGCCCATGTTGTTTGCTCAGAGACAGCTTCTAATTTGTTATGTTAAGCATCAATTGTGTAACCATCATCATATAAGAAAAACTGCACCTGAATGTTGGAGAAAGAGAGAGAATGGGACATGGAAAAGATCACAGAGAAAAAGATCACAGGAAAGAGCAAGCATTTTAGAGAGGGCAAAATCATGGGGTCCACAAGAGCATGAATAATAGTGACGTTTTATTTTCTTTGTATAAATGAGTTTTAGACTAAGGCACTTGTATCAAGTTCCCCAGAGCTGTATTAATTTTCCAGTTCTGCCACCAGCTTCCCAATGTACTTTTGCAAACCACTTACTCTTTCAGAATATATAAAATATATGTTACTGGTTTCTAGAAATAAAAATATGATCACTAGAGTCCTCTTCTCCCAAATCCAAACTCCATGACCGTCCAGGAAAGTGTTGCTGAGCACAGCCTAAAATCCACCCTATCTTCTCTTCTAGTGCCTGGGGCCATGTCTTTCTACACAACTCATGGCAACACAAAGACAGTGCTTATACACACTGGGTAGCTACTTTCACTGTGGTGACAGAGCCTCCTCACAGATATCCTCTAAAACAAAAAGGTTGAAAGCAAGTTGTATTTCCTTAGGTGTGGCTAAGCCATATAGCATAAACAGACCTCGTTTTTGTATGCTTTTCATTTATCCCTAAGAAAAATACTACCAGGTTTTATTCAGCATTCTGAACCAGTCACGAGAAAAGGCACTGGGCAGGGCTTGTGGTTTTGTCAAGCAATCTGCTGATTATACCATCTTGGATAATTCATTAATTCTCTGTGTAGTGAATTCTTTGGGTTTCCTTCTCTTTTAGAGGTCAGTAGAACTCCTTTTCTCTGTTCCCCAAGAGAAAAAAATGTACCTAGCATGACACCCAGACTCAATGAGGACAAAGTGTGCCTGACAGGGCTTTTGTTCCCACCTCTCAGGCCAGAGCTCCTGCACAGCCAGTTCTTCAGACAAAGAAGATCAAAAGTTTGGCACAAGCTCGTTCCCTTTTTAACTTCTCTCCAGCAGACCCACACAACCATATAGAAAACAGAAATATGGTCTGTCCCAGACAGTGCATCAGGACTGTTGCCCATGGGTGAGGGAGCTGCAGGAGAAGCACAATAACACCAGGTGACCCTTCCAGGGTGAGGTGGCTCAAAGGGCACCCGCAGCAGCTCTTACAAGCCAAATTTATTCAGGAATCCTTAATGCCATTATTTAAATGTAGAGCTAATGCCAAAAAAAGGCCTGGGGTTACATCCCATACATTGAGGTTCCTCAGGCTCTCAACTGTCTAACCGGGGATTCCTCACTGTTTATATCAGCATATTTCTCCCAGCAGATGGGCTGTCATTGCTACAGTCTAAGGGATTCACCTGTAAAACCAAAACAAAACCTGTTAAGGGATTAGAGAACTTCAAGAACAGAGAAAAGAGCAGCTGTTTCCCTTTGTAGGTCAAGATGAGAAACATATTTTTACTTTCAGGAAATGAGTTTAATTTCTAAATACCAATGAACAGTATGAATCTTTTTCTGACTAAAAGCAGGCTAAATATCTTTCTGATGTGGTAGACATGCCAATTGTTACAGGTAGTCTCAGTAATCAGTATAGGGCCATCTTAATTTTCTTTCCTGAAGAAAAAAGAACTTAATTATCTGTAGTTGAGATGGAATTTCTTGAAATGGAGATCAATAACTACTAAACAGGCCAAAAAAGAGTGATTCTAGGGGAATGGGTTGAAATAGTGAGATACATCACAAAATGTGATTAATGACACCAAGGGAAATATAAAATAACATGTTTCCCTGGAAATGGACTGTAAGTGCACAATGTCTGCACAATATTGCGCATCTGCAGTTCTCTGTCCTGCCACCTAATATCCAAATCGTCTGCCAGTATAAACACAGCTGCTGAATGTCTTCTACAACTGCAAAAATAATGAATCTCAACTTTTTTTCCCAGCTATTGAAGTATATTTTTAAAGAAACAAATACAATGTTTACCCTTGTTCAACAGAAGAAAATGCCAATGCCCAACATATATGTCTTATTAACACACATTGAGAGTCAAATATCATAGATCAAAGAAATGGGATGGCTGTTTTCTAGTATCCTTAGATGAGCTGAAATTTAATGGTTTTGGCTTGAACAGTTTCTCATCTGGTTTCCGCATAGACGTTTGCCTACCCATCGGTATAAAATCATCATTTTAGTTGGTTTTGACCATCACTACAACTTTACAGAATCTGGCAGGTTTGTGAAGCAAGGATAAGAAATCTTCTTTATGTAAACTCTGCTTTCCACATTGTGGATTGGCCTGCAGACTCTGCTGGGGAAGAACTGTGCTCAGCTTCTCCCCAGCCTGGAGACATAGGTCTGCAGCAGCTGGGGGCGTGGGAGACTCCAAGTAACAATTTTCATGTTATAAAATTACTAGCTTGGACTGTAAGAAGTAATTAGTTACTAGCTTGGACTGTAAGAAGTAATTTAAGATAATTTACTAGGCTGCATTTACCGAAACAACTTCTTTTCAGAAAATATAACTAAGGAAAACCCAAGAAAATGGAAAATGATGGTCAGAATTTTCAAACACTGTACTCTGCTTGGACTTTGCATGGATGGAGAGAGCATAAATGGGGAAAAAAGACAGAGAAAAAAGAGAGAAATAAGGCTCCATAAACCTAGGAAGGGTACCAACCCATTTATATGCTTCCTGGAATGCTTAGAACATTTAGTCTTACTGGCCACAAGAAACCACTTTTGTCGTGCAAAATGTTTCACACATGAACTGAAGCCAAAAGTTTTTTCATGGCACTGCGGGAAGAAAAAAACATTACTGTACAGTTTGGTGAACTAAAGACAGATATTGGTCTGTAGGCCTGCCTGGTAAAAACTTTCTGAATTTATGAAAACAGTGTCACTACCCCCAGCCTACTTAAAATCATAGGCTTGAAATTTTCCTCTTCTGTTACAAGAACCGAAAACTGGCACCTAATCACGATTAGGCGAGTAAGCAAAGAACTATTACTCCTCTTGATTAGCTAAAAGCTATGAACACAATTGTTTTTTGGCAGTCTGTCTCTCCCAACCTATACTCCACTTTTATCTTACTCATCTGTTACAACTCATCAGCTGGCATTCTGTGAGGCAAGGAATATGCTTTTCTCTAGGCATATACATGAACTAGCTTCAGTCCACTTTTCCCCTGGCTGCAATTGAAATGCCAAGGACATTAACCAAAGCATAAACCTGAGGGTTATGTTTTTTATCCTCCAAGAAAGCAAGATAGATAATAAATTTTAATAAAATTTTAGAAAAAAAATACATAAACAATAATTACCAACAATTTAGGAAGATTCAGTTGGTCAAGCCATCGTGATAAGGAGTAAGATACAACTTTAGTCCTTTGTTGGAAGTTCCAGTTACCTTTTTCTATTTAAATTATTTCCTCCAGATATTTAATTGCAGATGTGCCCAATCTATTACTCTACCAGGCAGAACACAGTTTTTGGATATGACTTCGCCAATGATCATCCACGGTCTGGAGTTGTGCTTGATATAGTTCAAAGCTGTGATGTGGATCAGACTGTTATGCTGGGGAGAGGGGAGGGTCCGAGACCTCAATAAATAGGCTTTACAGCAGGTAAGTATTTCTGCACCCTTGCACCTGGATCTTTGGCCATTAGCAGAAAACAAACTGAAGTGGAAACCCAGACTTTCTTGCTGCCAGACTGCAATGCACATTTGGATCTACAAACCCAGCTCTCCAAGCTACTTAGGTATGAGTTTGAACTCCAAGTCTTTGTATTTCTGTTTAATAGCTTCACATTTTTAAGTAGAGGCTAGAGCTGAAACAAACAGTTGCGCCAGCTGAGAGGCTGTGTTTGCATGCTGCTCCCATCCTCTGGGCTGGCCCCAAGGAGCAAAGCTCAGCGAGCACACAGCACTGCTCTTCCCAAGCAGCATGGTTTTGCATGCTGCCTCATGGGGGGTGGGATAAGGTCGCAGTGCTAGGTACAGCTGTCGGTTGTGCTGCAGTAAAAGCAGGCTAATGCCTTTAAAGTCCATGGATTTATTCTATGTCACAGTTATTCTGACATAAATCACAACAAGAATTTGACTACAGCAGCAATATGGGAAGAGGTGAGCACAAAATACAATGAGAACAGACATGCTGAAGACAGTGTCTGATATTATGCCCCAAAAGGAGGCAGGAGAGCACAGGGGATAAACGACGCAGAGCTGAGAGTCCTCCTTGGACATTCTGCCTGGAAAAGCAACAACTGAGAAGTGGTCAGGTACCAATAAAGAAATATAATTTTGTTCTCATGGTTTTTACATGAGAGGCATCCATATCACATCATGAAAGAAGTGGGAAGGATTGTCAGCCTTATTTATATTTCCCTTATTCACTCTGCTTTTTAAACAACCACAAGTCTCCTGCGTTTATGAATCTGCTAAAACACATGGTATATCACAAAAATAGACAAATATGACTGCAGACTCTCAAGGTAACAAAGAATGCTTGGATAAGGACTCAGGTCACTGGGAAGGCACCACTTACTATGAAAAGCCCTTGGATGATGCAGAGGAAAAGCTTGCCAAATGCACTGGAAAAAATTAAGTGGCCTGATCATTACAAGAGATCAGTGTGTACAGTTCCCAGCCACTTCAATGTGAGTTGCTCATAGGTACTGTCCTGTGATGGCTGGACCTGAGGGATTCTAAAGAACTGTGAACAGAGAACCAAACCCTAGATCTTACTCTATATTCCCTGTAAGGCTACAGGAGAAAAACAAAACAAAATAACACAGGAGAAGCAATTTTCAACAAAACTGTCCTCTTCCTGCCTTAACAACATCATTCATGTTGCCAACAAAACAAATCCAAGTGATCACCACAAACACACACCTCTCAGGAAGTCTGCCCTCACTGCTGGCTTCAAACATTTGCTGGGTTTTTACAGTGCTGAAATTCCTGCATCAAATCCTGGAATTACAGCGAGGCACCACCCTGTCTGTGGTTACAGGCTGCAGAGACAAAGCCTTGGAGAGAATGCTGGGTGCTTCCTCTGGTGAAGCAAGGGTGGAAGGGGCCTCCAGCTGTCCTGTGCTCCCCACCCCTTGCCAGAGATTTGCCCTTCTGCCTGGGAGTGCCCTCCAAACCCCAGGGCAGCCAGTACATGCCAGGGATGTGCATGCAGTTCCTTCCGCTCCAGTCATCCTCACTGCAGCCTGTCATCTTTTCCATGTAGCCACACAACATCTGAAAGAACGAAACTGTGGGTAGGATACCTTTCGTAATAATAAATAGGAATAGCAGTGCTTTTGTGAATTTAGGTCAATGCATCACCCTTAGAGAGCATTATAAATTCATCAGAATCACAGCCTGAAGAAAATTTTATTCCCTGGCACCAGCTGCTTTTAGCCATGCCGCAGATCTTTAGCAGAATTTAAACTCCAGATTAAGTATTGATTGAGTTTAAATAAATTATAATATGTTATAACGAGAAAGCTGGGCTCTGCCAGGTATAGATGGTTTCCCTTTTCACCTCCTTTCTCACCTCAAATATTAACAAATTTATTCACTGCATTTTAGCTGCACTGAACAACCAATTCAGAAATCTATAATCCTGAAGTAAGTACTAATTTAAGCAGCACCTTCATGTACTTGACACAGGAATGAATAGAAATTGTAAACTAGGTACAGAATAAACATATCAACTTGAAGGATTATGTGAGTAGGAATAAATTCCTAAAGAATTAGCTACAGGGGGAAGGTAAATGCAAAACTGTAGCTTATATTAACATTTGATTATATTTCAGATACTTTGTTACTTTTTTAAGGTTTGAAAATATCTCTGTAGCGATGGCTACCAACAAGCTGCAACACAATGATACACTCTTGTGTCATGTTCAGTAGCATCAGCTGCTTGTATACCCAGCATATTATTTCTGGACGACTAACAGATGAGCATATCACTTTAAACTATATTTAATAGGGAATGAAAACTTGCATGAGCAGGTATTCAAAATGTAACTGTGATAGTTACGATAACCAACTGAGAAACGCAACAAGCCCAAATTTTACAGAAAAGAAAACAACTGTCTTCTGTACTGCTAAAAGAGGACAAGAGGACACATAAGGACATATAGTTTTGTGTTTGACCTATTTTGGTTGATTTAATTTTCAGATTTTGTAAGCCAAGCTCCAGTGAGTTCCTGAGGAAATTCTAACTGGCATTTTACTGTGAGTCAAACCTCACACAAAAAGTGCTTTGTGCATCAAGATAACATTAGAAGCTGTCTAGCTGCACGTACCAAAGTACTAGTTTGGAAAAAAATGAGAGCTGTAATGGACTTCTAATAGCAATAAGACTTTGCACTTCTGAACTATGTTTCAATTTGAGATCTCTAAGTGTTTTTTGCAGTATGTGACAATTAAGCCGATCACTTGGAAACTTCAGTAGAAAACAATTGTCATAATTTTACTGACGAAGAAACTGAGATGCAGAGACGTGGCATGGCCTTCATAAGATCTTACAGCAAAGAGTATGCCAGTGCCTCATAAGAAATGCCAGGCAGCATTTTGGAACTCCAGCAAGGGCACTAACTCTCATTTCCAAACAGCCTATCTGCTATATGTTTGACTAATATTTCACCAGCTTTGTGAGCAATAGAATTCATCTTTTCTTTTAGAGGTAGCTTATTTCCTGGTGCTGTTCTTACCAAGCTGATGACAGGAACAGTAATTCTTTTAATGAAAGGGCAGACCGTTTGGGGTACGACGGCAATCCAGATAAAGTCCTCTTTGAGATGGAAAGAGTGACTGAAATTGCATATAGCACCACATTGCATATAGACATACAGTGATAAAACTGAGTCGAGTTAACACGGTTAGCAATCATCCATTTTAAGAGACAACCCTAGAACTTAACTAGCAATATTGTCCTCAGAACATGCACATAGAAGGATCATGATAATTTCTGTCCTAAGTCCTTCACTGTGAATAGACATAGCAAGCTTTGAGTCTGACTGTACTTTTCTAGTTACCACTGAACAGCTGTGTTATTTATTGCTTTCTTTCCATTCTCTGCTAAGAATGATGTAATTGCTTTTTTTTTTCTGAAAAATATAATGGAGGATTTCTCCAAATGTCTCTTTTTTTAGTTAGACCTTACACTGCAGTTAGAATAACTCAGCCCTTCTTTAAGGCACTAATAAAAGCAAGAGGCAGTGGAATTAGATTTTGCAGTAATGTACATTTTCACCTGCCTACACCTAGTTATCTACCACTGAATTCTTCTTGGTGTTTAACCCTGGACATCTAAGCTTCTGTCTGGCCAAGCAGGGTTACCAGTGGAACTAGTCTGTGTAAGTGCATTGCTGCAAGGGTATATCCAAAGGCCTTCAGGGATTAGCACAGAAATGCCATGAAGCTGAACACTTTGCCTAAGCCGCATCTGTGACCAAGGCTGAATATCCACTCTCTGTGTGTGGCAGCCCTGTGCAAAATTGAGGAGCGATGACAGAGAGGTGAGAGATGGAGTTCAAGGATCAGGCAGTAACATCACAGAATTACACAGTTATACCATGAGGACCATAAGAAGAGGGAGAATGCTGCAATATCAGTAGGCTTTCTTCAACATTAATCCAGAATCACTGCTTTAGTGTGGTTATCTGGGAATATGTGAGGGTCTTCCTCATGGCCTGGATGTAACCAGTTATTTTGGGGGAATGAAAGTGGCTCAAATTTGGTAATCCGGTCTAAAAAACCCCCTGTGCGTCTTATGCTACTATATGGTAGATACATTCTTTACAGACAGAGAACGAGGTTCAGGGATTACCTGTATGTATTTCCCACATATCTATCAGTTTGTACATGGAAACACTCAGGAAGAAACAGCCAAAGGTGTGGCTAATAGCAGTTGCAGTGCTAACCCACTGGGGTCATGGTTGGGTAGGGTAAAGATGGCTAAGAATATCACAGCTGTAAAGCATAAATATATTTTCATGATTTCTAAAATTGGTGTCTTGCTACTTAAGAAAACTCTAGTTTTTGAAAGAAAATTCAACAGTGTAACATCTCACTTTGTTCCTTCTCCTATTCTGTAGAGGTAATACTCCTTTCCAAATTTTTGGACATACAATTGATATAATGCATGAAGCCAGTCCGTGCAGTGGTCACTGTATCATACGGATCTGATACGTTACAAGTTATCTTTTTCCCATGCATTTATGATTCTGATCTGATAGCTTTATATTTGTATACTGTTGTTTTCTCTTTTCTTGAAAAACAATTGAATTTTAGATTCATAAAATAACAGAGACTATGCAAAGACCTATGTGATGATGGCTAGCTACATCTGAAAATTCTTTAGTCTGAAAGCCTGGCAAGAATCTGAAGGGAACTGTTAAAGCAACCTGGCAGAAATCCCCTGCAGTGCTTAAGAAAAAACCCCAGCTCTCCCTCCTCCCAGCTAAACCCTGAAACAAGGTCAATGCACTAAAAGGCTCTGGAAGTAATTTTTTTATAAATAAATATCCTGGGGAATTAGTGCAGAGAATGCCACAGTCATGTCTCTCAAATAAAGGTAGCTATGAGTATGTAAGCATTTCCTTTACGTGCTAGGGATGGCACACATCAGTCAAGGTGAGATTAAATGCATCCCTGACTACATGGTACAGAAGAAAGCAATATTTTTTTCTCAGGAAGAAAACTTTGATCATAAGCTTGAATCAGCAAGTTAAGTCCATGCCTAATGTTAAGTCTGTGAACAATCCCATGTCTTTTGATATGCTGGAGCCACAGACCCCTGAAAGGACCCCTGTGGCTCTAACAAGTGAAGTGCAGGAATAAATGTAGAAGTCTCCCAAGTATGAACTAATGCCAAGATACCAAAACTTTGGTGGCTACTCTGCTGACCAGATTCAGCCACCCTGATAGTCACCTCTGACTGAGTCCTGCCTATCATGACACGTACCTTTTTTACGCATCTGATCTGTTCAGATACTGCATTGTGGCGCAGCAGTAATTAGTTTTTCTTTGAAAGGGATGAAAAGTTCTAATCTCCTATGACTGCAATCAATGGCAACCATTTCCCTCATCAGCAGGGCATGAATTATACAAATATTCACTGTAAATCTAAGTAAAACAACTGAAGAAGGTGAACAAATTGCATTCTTTTGTCAAGGGCGCAATAATTTGGGAATTGACATATTATTTTGTGACATCGATGGGACGCTTTGACCTAGCTTGGATCAGTTTTTTGAAAACTATTTCAGCTCTTCCTCCTTCCACTTTAATTTTATCCAGACATCTTCTCTTTCATTTGCTGAAAGGAGAATAGAGAAGAAAGGAGATCATTAAGTCACAAATCCACTTATCTTCACTGCATCTGTGACGTTGTTCCCTAAGCAGTAGTAATCTCCTACATTCAGGAAACCTGTGCAGGTTTCTCACAGGAAAAGCACAACATCTGAGCCAGAGTGAGCGCAGCAGTCAAGAACTGGAAGAAATAAAAGAAATCAAAATCCAAGCTAAGAAGAAGTCCAAACCAAAACCTTTTAATTTCTTCTTCATCAGGATATCAAGTAGCAGCCATTTAAATGAGGAAGATATTTGTGCCTTCTTCTTTTGGAGGAAATTTCCTAAGGTTTAAAATGCAGATAAAAGGCTTAAAATTCTATATTAGCACAGCCTGATTTTCAGTTTTGCTTATCACTGCCTGCCATGCAGCTGACTTGCTTTCTTTCTTTGAAAGTTTGAGGTTCTTTACACAGAAATTATGTTTTCAAAATACAGTTGAGGATCCTGATGTTATAATCATTTTCAGAGCCACTGTGTACATTACTAATTGTGTGCATGAGTCTTTTGACTGACTCCACTGCACATGCTGAGATTACCAGCTACCAAAACATCATTATAAATTATAAGGTAAGGAGAGTGAGGCCAGCTTTATATTTCTGACCTGGTGAAGGTGTTGATAGGTTGTAGTGAGTGGAAATTCTTGTAAAAAATGAAGTTGGAAAATGTTCTTTTTCCTGAACTGTTAAAATGATAAATACTAAATAAACAGCTGCAAGTGAAATAGTTCCCTGCTGTCCAACAACTACTTTTCTAAACACCTAAGAAAGCAGTCATAAATACAGCCAAGTTGAGGTCTGATATCCAAAGTAAATAAGGTACACACAAAGTACTGGTCACTTCATAGTTTTTCCATTGTATTCTTTTAAATTGCAAGCAGGAAGACCTCTAATAATCCAGAGCTCCCAATTCAGAAAAGATTTTCTAGGCTATTTTAACTGGACATTACTGAAATCCTGAAAAGTACTATAAATAGAACAAACTCAGCCAAATACTTAGCCAAAAAGGAAACGTACATGCACAAGGAGATATATATGCTCCGTTTTTATATCTCACTGAGCAGAGGATAAACCCCCATCTTATGTTGTCTTTCCATAGTAGTCCAAACATGCTGGAAGCTGAGTTATGAACTAACACAGATTTCAAATACCGGGAAGAGTGGTCGAGGAAAAATGAAACGTAGATGCATTTGGCCAATTTAAAATGTACAAACGAGGACTGCAAGTCATTTAAATATATACAACCCCTCTCTTATCTTGAACCTGATCAGAACTGTTGCCAATGAGTAGACAAGAAACTGCTTGGCACCCTGTTTCTGTTAACTCCTTTGAAGAGCAAACATAGTTCACATTACAAAACTTGTGGGATTTTTTCCTTTATAGAGTAATGTAAACAAACATTTTCTTACTTAATCTGTTTAATTGTTATTTACTACCAGTTTCTGAAGCACTTCAGATAATAAAACCTAAATCCTTGATACTAATGGAAATTTTGAGTGTAAGTTTTTTTTTTTAAAAATACTGTTACCCATTAAATGTTTTAACTCTGGCTTTAGGAATTTTAAGAAGATCTCATAATTTTAATGTCTTGATCTCTGTGTCTTAAAAGGTAAGTAATTTTTTGACCTACATTAACCATTTGAGACTCTTTTAATGGAATACGCAATCAATACATTAATAACATCCTGCACATTAGCACTGACTATACCAGAAGGTTAAAAGGGGCACAGGTTTTCCATGAAGCCTTTTAATTTTTCCCTTTTCGGGAATTTTCTGAATCTGGGAGTGGGTAGATCCAGTCCTAGATCTACTACTCCAGTCTGGAGAATGATGCCACTAAAGCATTTTTAACCCCTTAAATATCACCTACTTTTTCAATTCCTATACATTGCCCTCAATCCCATATCAGAAATCCATGCCATGTATGACAAGGGTCTCAGTCTGCGGGAGAGAGGCTGCAGATAGGGCATGAGAGCCTGGTAAGGCATCAGGAACATTTTGCACAACTGGAAAGCCACTAAATTCTGTTTCAGGGCATTTTTAAAACCTTTTTTTGGTTTTTTAATAATGTACAGCATTTCCATAAATGTTACCTCATCCTTCTCTGACCAGTTTCATTTTGAAGTCTATTTTCTTTTTTTTGTAGTGAAATAGCTTTACCAATTTTAAATTCAGATGGAACAGGAAAGGGAAAAAAAAGCTTTATTTCTTGTTCCTACTAAGATTATTTTATCAATTTCTAATTTTAGTTCTTTTCACGTTTTGTTTGTTAGGCATAACTGGGTCAACACTTTCATTCTTTCACGTTGAAAATCCTGTCTGAAGAAAAGAAGTTACTTGTCACGAAGCAAAGCAAATGACTGTGAATAATTTATAAGAAAGTAAAAATATTCTGCTTTTGAGATTTTAACAGGAGAACAACCCCGAGTTATAAATTATTATAATTACACTGGAATATGCTTTCCATCCTCTTATTTTTTTGCTCTGCTCACTGCCATAATACTTCTTGCTCGAATAGGTAACAGTCTCTTGAGCAGCACAGACACAGACATGGTCTCCCCAGGTTTGGGGACAGTGCCCTTCCGACCATGAATTTATCAGTGCCCACAACCCTGCTCCACACTTCTCAAGATATTTATTAGAACTCTTGCAGGTTTCTCTCCTTAACAGAGGATAAATGCAAGTATATATCAAAGTCCAGTGGGATGTGAGGTGAGGACTGTCTCACAGCTGGGGGCTACAGAAGCTAAACTGGTGCTCACAGGGGATTCTGGGATCATTATTGAGACACTTCACAGTTCCACACTGCTACTGCTCAGGTGCAAAGCAACACTGATAGATAGGTAGGTAGTTAAATTCTTGGGGTTTAGTTCTAGCTCCTAAAGCCACAGAGTTCAGAGATATTTGTTGTCATAATGTAATTGTTATACTACAATGTATTTCTCTGTACAAAGACGGTAAAGTGAAGAAATACAGTATATTTAATGGAAAAGTAGAGATCACAGCAACTTGGTTTGCTGAGAAACCAGTGTCACTAATGCTCTTATTAAAATGTCTGAAATGAATGTGTCAATTCTCTGTGGCTCCAAGGGAAGAAGATGAATTACTTAATATCAAAGTCTGTCACTTCTTTACATGTTTTTATACACTTTCTGCAATACAAAATCTCTAGTGTACTAATACCGGCATAAACTACTGCAATTTCCAGCATCTTCTTCTCAATAATACACTTCTTATTATTAAGATTATTGTTTAGAAACACAAGTGAAAGAACTAAAATGTAGGAATGGATACGTACATAACAGCTTCCATAAAGAAGTTAATGTAACGAGTTCATTTGCCACTGGCCTCAGTAAGTTCCTATGCCCTCTTGTGACAAGCAATCTTTTGCGATCCTCACCCACTTCTTACATGGACACCAGGCTGGCAGGAGAGGGAAAGGACAGCAAGCCCACATGTTCTTATGCACGTGTAAGATTTCAGCCATGCATCCCATAGTTTCACATAAGGTGTGGTCACGTACACTAAGACTGTTGCTACCAATGTGTTCCCACAGGAGAGACTCAGTAGTTATCAAGTCCTGCAGGAGGAGTTTGAAGTGTGTCATTCCTACTGCTCATCTTGCTTGCCATGTTGTGGGTCAGTGACTGTTGGTGACAGTCTGAGCCTTGGGGGAACCTGAACATGTCTTGTCTTCAACCTTACCCTTGGCTTAGGACAGGTGTTAATGTGAAACCTCTGCCCAATATCCCCCTAAATCTCTCCATAAAAAACTAACTCCCTGATTGACATACATTTGCCCCTCTCATTTATCACTCGGGAATGATGTCAAAATTCTTTGATCAAAAGTTGGTGGAGAAGTTGACATTCATTTTGAAGTGGAAGACCTTTTAAGGAGTAGTATAAGGGGGGCCCAGGCTTGCTGGAAACAATCCTGCTTTAGATTTGCGTTTCTGGGACACTTACAATTTTTAAATTTAAGTCCTCAAATTTTAGACTTCAGAAAAGTCAAAATATCTGTGAACAGGTTCTGAGCTTCCCAACTGATCGGTCCCAGACACGCAGAGTGCCAAATGTGTATTATAACTTTTTTTTCCACACTATTTATATTTGACCTTATCTGACCTTCTATCCCAGGACACCAGTTAGATTTCTCTCGCTTTGCAGTCATTAACTACCTCAGTGGAATTGCACCTCTCCTTGTTGGAATTATGCTTCCCACTTTACTTATTCTCTTCGCTACCTACAAGCTTGAACCAAAATATCCACTCTTCTCATATTTCATTCTTATCCAAGCACTTGCTATACATTCATGAAAAAACATCAGTGCAATTGAGCAACTCAAATCTGTACATTCTTCCTGGGTATAAAAGAAGATGGGCTTCGATTCTTCCCCTCAGAATAATGTACTAAGCACTAGAAATTAAAGTTTATTAGTGACATTTGTACTAAGAATTAAAAGTAAACTGTCCCCAGTAGGCCACTACTGAATGGCACCCAATATATGACTGGGCTGCAGGATTGTCAGGAGAGGAATTTGCTGGCTATCCTCTAAGAAACTCTTCCCTAAGTTAAAAGTAGCCTTAGTTAAGTGCTGATCACCCTTGTGATTTTCAAAACTCCCTCTGTGATTTTAATACCCAATTCCATTAACTTCAGCACTAGGCCTGCTAATCCTGTAGATAGAAAATCTTTAGCTGTATGCAGGTGTTTCAGAGATTATAATACTAATCACTCACATTTAGCTGCTACTATCAATATGAGAAGGAAACCAAAGCAGAAGAGACAGACAGCTTGAATTAACAGACATATCTATCCCATATGCTTTTTGCCTTTTTCTGAGCAAGAATAACTCACTCTTCTCTCTGCTGTTATCCTAAAGTTTTGGAGCCCAAAGCACCACACAGATTTGAGGAAAGGGTAGTTTAGAGAACAAAAAACGTTTTCAGGGAAGGGGGTTCTTTTGTTCCCTTTGGTGGGACTTTTTCTTATTATAATATAAAAAAAAATTATCAGTTTTATTCTGTATATCAGTTTTATCAGTAAAGTTTAGCTCCTATACCACAAGGAGTTAAGGAGATTGCCAAAGGATTTTCAACTGTACACACAAATAGAACAAGGAAAATAAAGGTGGCATCACAAGTATTTGAGAGAAAGAAAAGCATGGACTAGACTCATATAAATACACATATGTATGAAACAGACAAAAGTAGGAAGTGTGATAAAAAGCTGCATTTATTAACTATTAACTATTATTAACTATAACAACTATTATGGCAGATCAAGCCATCAAACTACCTGGCAGAACTGATTTGCTTGACAAAAGAATTATAAAAGAAAAGGTGTTTTTGATTAAGGCATTTGAGGGTGGTGCCACATAAGAAATCATTAGTTCAGCTGAGGAGGAGAGTACAAATGGGGATGGGGCCAGTGGAGAGAGACACCACCATGTTATGCAGAAAACGGAACTTCTGGACTGGAAACTCCCTAGAAGCTGCTTTTCTCCAAGGGCCATTGTAGGAACAGATGCTGTTTCATGTTTTCACTAATGGTTGTCATAGAAAAGAGAGAGGTGTGTTAATGAAATTTAATGATGGCACTGAAGAGGGAGGAATTGTATATATAGGGGATATTCCAAATATCATGGAGGAAATTCTAGTGGACAATGAAAAAAAGTGATGGTAACAGTGAGAAGTTCAATAGCAGAAAATTCAAAGGGAATGATAATTTTAACAAACAACATTTCAACCCAGGGTCATGGAGTGGAAAAGGAAAGGGTATGGGAGGATCACAGGATAGTTCTACATCACTTATAATTAATTTGAAAAGGGCAAATTCAGTCCTAATGTCCTAGGTGCAGTGTTTCCAGTGATAAGTAAATATGCTGTTGACAAGTTGTGTAGCATGTATAATGATAGTTCATTCATACTCAGAAAAGCTATGTTAAAATATGAGACAGATGAGGATTACTGAAACTATGCTTATTTTGCCATGGAAAAGAGAAACTGCACTATTTCCAAATAGAACTTCTGTAACAAGCAAATCTGGAAAAGCACACATCCCAGTTTCCATTTTTCTACAGAGCTGACCTTATTGCACACTCTAAGACACCTGCTGCACTTTGCTTAGGTCTTGGACCTGAGCTGCAGCCTCTCACTTTGGGTGTTGTTGCATCCTTATTGCAGAATCCCCAGCGTGCATTCCTCAGAAATGCAGAGCAGCAGGAGAGTCCAGCATGTCTGTGCCTGGTGACTTCGCTGCTCTTCCTCAAGTGAGGCCCTTGGGTAGGCTCTGCTCTCCCAGCTTGCCTTGTGAGGGGAATCAGGCTCAGCAGTTCAGGGGCTGCCTTCTGGCTGCATGGACCACCACGTCCTGATTGCAACAAGGAAATGAAAAGGGAGAGCTCGTTCCCCATCTGTGACACCGAGACATGTGGTTAATCACTCCATCCTGTGAGTGGCCCCTCATCTACAGCTCCCACAGCAGCCAGATCCTTAATTTGTCTACCTGTTTTCACTGGTCAGCTCAGCAAACTATGCAGTGCTACAATAATCAGTGAAGTGTGAGATTTCCTGTGCAAAACCAGCACCTGCTGACTGCATCCCTGGGTACCCATTGCCCAGCAGTCACTGAGCAGCTCTGCTGGCCATGAGGGACAGATCTGCGGGCAGCAGCAATGGTTTGGCAGGGTGCAGAGCTAGGCTGGTGACCTCCTTATCTGAAATCTGGTGTTGCTTGGGACTACTGTGATACAGATAATCCTTTGACTTAATTTAGAGCTGCTCAACAGGCAAGAATGTGCTTCAGCTCCATGAAAGAGAGAGTTCTTTCACATAAAGATGGTACAAAAATAAGAAGTGTAATCTTTTTTGACTGCTGTTCTGGTTATGCTCACATGCTTGTCCAGTGTGCTTACAGGTCATATAGCTCATGACTAAGTTTCTTTTCTTTCCTACATGATGAATCTGTAACCAGTGAATCTACATGCAGGCAATCCTACATGAGACAGAGCCAGCAGGAGACAAAATGAGGCAAAGAGGATTGCATCTGACAGAGCTGTTTAAATAAATTGTTAATTTTCTTAGAATACCAGGGGACCTGTCTGTAGCACCAAATCTCCATAGCTTATAATCTTACAAGCCATCTGTCTCCATGTATACTGGAGAAGGCTACGGACTTGGGAAGACGATGAAATATTAGGATGTAAATATTGAGGGGGTGGGAGATTATTCCAATATCTAATCTTGCAACTTACAAAATGATGGGTTCCCCAGCCTCCTACTGTGGTAAGGGAATACAGGGCATTCAAAATTTTCAAGGTCTGAGCTCTGAAATGCACATGCATTTAGCAAATTTGGTAAATTTTACTGTTAGATGGGTGAGTATGCCTGAATTTTATTTTTCTTTCAAAAATATATTCTATCCACTGAAAATAAAAATGTTATATTAGCATTATATGTTGTAAATACTATTCCAAAACATAGAAAAAACAGTTTATTCAATTTATATACCTTTAAGACCTACTACAAATCTGTGTTTTCACTCAGTTATGCAGAGGATAAGGACTAGGTTAAAACTAACTTGTTCATTTTTTTATAGGAGAGATGTGTCTTGGAGGAAAAAGAGCTCATAAGTTCTTAATGGTTTAGGGCATATATTACATTTGCTTTCTAAAATGAATAAACTTGGTATGTAATGGGAAGTCTTCTTTTTAGTCTAAATTAAATATTCAAAATGAGGTCAGGTCTGTGGCCATGAAATGAATTTATTTAGATATTGCTCTCCTGAATAATGATGTGACTTCTTTGAAAGACTAATAAATATCAACTCACAAACCCTTCAGTGTAATAACTCATGTCTTCTCTGGCTTTATATCTCAAGGGAGACAATATATTCTTGTGGTAGAAGATGAGAGAAGAGCTTTAGGAGACCTGTGTTTAATTTCTAGTTTAAGAACTGAGAGGTTTGAAAGAGTAGGAACCCGACTGTATCTTTAGAACTGTCCTTCAGTCACCCTTCTTTGAATTTCTCCACTGTAGCAGTATTTATATGCCTATGTAAAGCAATTTAAAAATCTCTGCCTGAACTGTATGCATATTTTTAATTGGAATCTATTATGTATTAATTATAATTTACAAAGAAACTGTCACACACTTCAAGTTCTTACAGTTATTTTTAGATTTGTGCTGTGAAATGCAACTCTTGCATTTTAATAAATATTAAACTGAATGTCTTCTCTCTAACTCTGAAGATTATCAACTGTAAAGCTCAGCACAGAATCACTCAGTTCATTCTCCTTTGGCCATCTAATTTAACAAAGCACCAGGTCTTCTCATAGAAGGTCCAAATAAGAAAGCACACCTTTCACCTTAGCCCAAATCACCATCCACGAGCCCTATTTTGCTTTCTTTGCACTTAACTGCCAATCAATATTTTTTGGGGATATACAAGGGATTGATACAACTTTTATAACTAATTATCAACAAGTCTCTAGGTGAAAGAAATGCCATATATCCACTTCACTGAAGAACGTAAAAAGTCTTATAAACCAGCTGGGAATTTTCAGTTTTCCCCTTCTGATAAGCCCCAGTGAAAGCATGTTGCACAGATAGACTTCAATCATTATAATCTTCATATAAATATATACACATATATACTAGCACTTACAGCATTTTCCAAACTTTTCAGGAGTTCTGTCTCCTGTACAGAAGCTTTTTCTTTCTGGAATTCCTAATCATACCTTAGAATAAATAAAAAATTCCACTGAAAGAAGATGCCAGAAGAGTAGGTTTCTCAGCTGAATAGCACTAATGAATATTGACAAAGATGAGTGTTTTGGTGTGATCCAAGAATATGTATGAACAGGTTTAACCAAAAATCAGAGGTAGCATAATCTTTATAAAGGCACGATGGAGTAATGCAGAAATTTGCAATGTAATAAATGGGCCAATAACTAAAATAACTTTGTAGTTTTGATAATTTAGAAATAAGTTCTCTAAGGGACATTAACAATGGATTTCAGACATTTGTTAGAGAATAAATCATGCTCTAATTGCTAAAATGGTTCCAATGAACTAGAAAGCATGTGGCAGTGCAGAGCAAATGGTGTTACCAACCTTGTCAGAGACTCCAAAACTGAAGTATCTGCATGTCAAATAACAGCACTTTCATTTAACCCTTGATTTGCATACTCTTTCTGGAAATAAAAAGAACTTCCCCTTATCTGAGATGTATCCATTTTTAGAGCCATTAGACTATCCTTTTCAAAACAATGAGTGTGCAACTGATAATATAGATTCCTTTCTTTTTACAAACGCTGGAACATTGTATAATCTCTTTCTTCTAAATGAAACCAACAACAAATTCTATCCAAATATCCAGTACACAGATGTCCAGTAAAACAAAATAAAGATCTGAATCTGAAAATTATGTACTGAGAAGAGGCTTTTGAACCATCAATACTTTAATCTTGCTACTTGAGAGCTATAGACACTTCTTGGACACAACTTCATCCTCACTATGCTACTGCGGAGAGAAAATTGCTCATTAAAAGCACCTCAGACAAAAGAAAAGGTGGGAGGAAGATATTTCTATTCACCTCATCAGGAGGTATTCAGACTAAATAAAAAATTGTGCATCATTATCTGGTTTGTTTGGTTTGTTTTTGGCATTTTCAGTAGTTGTTTCAGTAGGAGGTTAGTGGAACTTGAAACCAAAATTTTGGCATATAATCCCCAAAAAATTCCTCCCAGAATTAGGTCAACTCAGGAGACAGAGATGCAAATTTCTTTTAATGACTTTGGGTCTCTTCCAATGGGAAAACAAAATACATAGTATGTTGTGAGTTGATATATAAATATCATAGAAGCATTTTTCTTAACAAGGCATAAAATCATGGCTATGTGTTATACCATATATAGAAGATAAAGCCCTTTATTACATTGGGTTTTTCTAATGCAGAATAACCCAAATATCAAAAGATTTAATTGGCTTACTTTTCTCTTTACTGTCCTTTGTTTCAGGCAGTTTACTTACTCAAATTATTGACCTTGTTTTTATACGAAGATTGACACAATTGTGGCTTTTTAGTTTTCTGTATTTTTTTTCTTGCCTTGCATTTCAGACTGGACACGCTGTAATGGCTACACGTTAGCAAATGCTTCCAGTTCAAGCTTTCAGTAAATCAGCATTTTAAGAGCTGAAGGCAAATACACTCTCAGCCTGGGATTGTTACTCACCCAAGGCCCTGCACAGGACTGGCAGGTAGGAGCAGAACTCCCAGCCAACACATGCTCGGCTGCAGTGGCAGCTGAGGGGTCAGGCTAGGGCACCCCACACACAGCTACCTGAATTGCCTTTCTTGTGTTCTTCTGAACAACTTGCATAAAAGCTTCTGGACCAAGACAGCAGTGATTTAAATGGTGGCATAAGAGGGCAAGTAGAAAAATCGACATTTGTCTGCCAAGTTCCAAGTGCATAATTCTATTGGGATAAGAGTGGAATGAGTGAAAAAAGATACAATACTTTACCCTTGTATTTGTCATTTGGTCATGAAATGAATGCAGCACCATTTATTTTGCAAGTGATGAGCCTGTCCCATAGAACCAAACAATGATGAGGAAAACTGTTTTGGGAATTTTTTTTTCTTTTCACCGAATATGAATATTTTAGTACACAGCATGCTTCAGCTAGGATTTCAGTTAGGATATTGGTACTGATCCTCTGTGTTTTCTTATGCAGAGGATTTGGGTAAAGATAACTTGCCTCCAACCTACAGCAAGGCTTTGGTTGTTTCCTGAACCACCTTTGTGTCCTTTCCCTCAGAAACACTCTCCAGAAAACCTCCGTAAATTTGTATTTCTTGGGGAATGAATAAGCACTTTGCCATGTGGATTCCAAATGTATTTATTTCTAAATTCCACTGAGGCCTCCTTGTTCAGCATGTGCTCAACTCACAAAGTAACCTATGTTTTCCACACTCATGATTTTGCAGTCATTAGTTAGAGCCGATTGCTGCATATCAGTGCACCCTGCCAGTGAAGGGGCTGGCCACATAGGACTTGTATTAACAAGAGCTTAGTCAGAAGGGGAAGGAGAGTAATTATTCCCCTCTCCCTGGAACTTGGGAAACAATATCTGGTGAATGGCATCCAGAGGTGGTCTTCTCAATAAAGGAGAGATCCACATGCCAGTGAGAGTCCAGTGGAGAGACACCAAGATGGTGAGCGGCTGGAAAATGTGATGAAGCAGGAGAGGCTGAAAACTGGGTTTGTTCAGCTCAAAGAAATGAAGACTTTGGGAGGACCCTACCATTGTCTGCAGCTCCCCAGGGTGCAGAAAAGATGGGACCAGACTCTCCTCACGGGTGCTTGATGATAGAACAACCAACAATGGACACAGCTGACATCAGATGAATCCTCATTAGGTACTAGGAAAATAAAATCTTTACCACGGCAGATGTCAAATGGTGGAAGGCACTGCCTAAAGGATCTCCATTCTTGGAGACAGACAGAACTGGAGGGGGCATAGCACTGAGCAGCCTGGCCTGGGAAGGGTCTGCTCTGAGCTAGGGGGGCTGGCACATAAATGAACTCATAAAGATACATTTAATTGTATTCTGAAGGGGGCAGCAATACATGTTCTGCTTGTTAGTCTCAATGAGGCAAAGTCATGTGAAAACACAGGACTAGGTGCTGGATGGAAAAAAAAAATTCCCTAATAATCCCTCAAATTCATATTATTCAGAACTCTTCTTGTGTTTTAATTTCTTTTATTAACTTCAGCTGGTTCACTTGAGAATATTTAAGATTATTTTGTGCTCATAAATGACAGCAGTATGCAGAGTAAGATGTACCATATATATCAGGGACTTATTATAAAATGTGAGCACCACAGCATAGAATTCAGCACATGAAGAATAAAATCATGGACCTATGAATCCTGGCTTTAAGACTAAGCTCTTTGGATCCCTCCAACAATGCAAAAGCAATTAATTGCACACACAGGTCTGGCAACTGTCATAGGGAGTGACAATTCTGAGAGCTGCAGGCACTCTGCACTTCAGGATTAATACCTATATCTATTTTAAGATTTGTAGATACTTTGACTTGCAGTGGGGAAAACACACCAAAAGTGTCTCAAAAAATTGTTATGACAGACAAGATGCTCTTGTAATCATCAACCAAATGATAAAAGGAACAGACTCCCAATCTCTCTTACCATAGAAAGTACTATAAAAATCTTAATTTTTTGTTTATAGAAGACTGAAATCTATGCAAGAAATGACACTTTCTTATGCAACCTCCTGTCTGATTTTATAAAATAAATTATCTCTGCATTGCTCCAAGCTGCCATGTCTGTACCTCTGTCAGGAGACAGTCCATCTCAAACAACAGATTGTCAATATCTTGACAGCGATATCGGTCCCACTTTAAAACCCAGCATGTGTGGCTGTAATATTTTCATAACACCTCGGAAAAGTGCTGGTTTACAGCAGTTGAAAGAATTTGTCTTTTTTTTTTGGTACAAAGAGGTTGTTTCTGACTTGTATTTCTTATTTTTTGGTGAAGATTTATGTAGAGGGCTGAAAATAGAACCAAAAACTCCCATGCTGCCCCTTGTTATAGCACTTGCCACCACAACAAACAGCCTGACCCTGCTGTCTTTGTAGCTCCCCTTCAGGTAGGGTTTGGCTGCTCTGAGCATGGCCTGAGCCTTTTCTTCAGCTGAGTGTGCAGGTCTTTCCTACCACAGACCCAGCTGCAAGTCCTGCTGTAGTGTAAGGGAAACAGAGTAACACTTTCCAGTCAACGTTCATAGCTGAATCATCCTTTTTGGTGTGCTTTTACTTTATTGTCCTGAACAACAACCTGTGGAACCCTCTGCCCAGAGCCTACCTGTAACAGTAATCTTGCTAACAGGTGATTTTAAATACAATATTCATGTTTCTAGGAAAAGAGCAAGAATTTCAATTTCACTTGCTCTGCTGTCAATAACTAACAAAGCTCCTTGCCATAGGCAGTAAATGCTGTTCTGTTGTAATTCTATCCATAAAAATGCTACATCTCTGAAATACCATCATCACTAGTTGACAATCTGCCATCTTTCTTCTGGCAACATTATTTCTTTGACATGCTATAGAATAACACAGTAGTAAATGCATGGTTCTGAGAATCCATGAGTACATTAAAACAAATCTTACCTTACATCAATGTGAATACAAAGCTTTTTTAGTGTGTCTTGCTATATTTTCTGTGCTGCTCTTGGATATTACAAGCTAAACTGGATCAGGCTGGATTAGTACTTTCAGAGATTACCAGTAACTACATTCTTCATGCACTGGTATGAAAGATAACGAGCTATTTGAGCATTTATTCCTGTATGAATACCCCAAAATCACCCCAAGAGAGGGTGTGATATAACAGGCTGCTATGACAAACTGCCATCTTTAGGAAGAATATAAAACAAATGTCCAGCTAAGACCTGATTACAAGTACCATGACATTGGTAGCTTTCCAACGGCAAGATTGCTATTTTTAGCACTAAAAGTAAATAAAAAATAACCTGAAGGTACAGTCTTGCTCTGTTTTGAAACAAAGTTTCTCACAGCTTTTGTTCTCAGGGTACCACACTGCAGGAGTTAATAACAAGATGCTTTCCTGTCTGTTGATGCCTGTTGAACTTACTATGGAAGTGCAGGGCCTTTTCTACAAGGCAAGACCCCCCCGCAAACAGGTCACCCATTTTTGTGCCATTTTTCACTTTCAGACTTTTTCTATCCCATCTGAATTCTAAGAAAACCTCTGCAGGTAGAAAAAAAAAATTTGAGGCACTGTTATAGATATTGAAACCAACCGATTGCTACAAATGGCTTAAAAAACATCTTCTACATTTAAATTAAAGGCTTATTTTAATAGAAGGACCTTCCAAACTGTCCATATGTGCACAAGGGCTTCAAGACAGGCCTGAGTAACTGTGGGTAGTTACAGGTATTCTATAACAGCAGCTGCCTTAGGATTCCCCTCATGTTTGGCCAAGGCTTTAGAGAGGCTTTCAGGTCAAAGCAGGCAGAAGGACATGAAACCCTTGGCCAGCAAGGCTGGCAGGACTCGCTGCTCACACTGTACAGCGTGCCGGGGCAGGGAAGGGTGGCTGTCACCAGAGTGCTCCTCCCTGCAGTTCACCTCCTCTCCACCCTTCTCAGCACTGGGCTATGACAACATACTCATCACTACAAAGGCTCTGCCCTGGTTCATGTGAATGAGGACAGAATTAAAAAAGCAAAGCGAGCCATCAGCCTGTACAACGCCAAAGTGCTGCTCTTTATTAATCTAACAAAATCAATCACAGTGAAAAAGTTTCAGAAACTTTTATATGCAGTGCACAATAAAATCAAAACTTTTGGCAGCCCTTGGCAAATAAAAATGCTAATGGTATGCGGTCACCATAACGATGTAACAGCTGGATTTTTCTGCTTTCATCACATTATAGACATATTGTTCATATATTGCTTCTTTGGCATATCTTTACAAGAGAAAGAAGGTGCTGCCTTCTACAGGGGAGGCATCTTTTTATGACTCTGTGCCCATTGGGCAATCGCTGCTCACCCTGGGTCATCTTTGCTCATGATCAGTCATAGGATTTCTTTCTAAAAAAGAAGCTGTAAAAAGCAGAAAAATTTAATCATCTCTCAAATTCAAAAGCAGCTGACCAAAACTCCACAGTAGAAAACAGATGGAGAGGACAAGCCAGATGAGAGCATGGCGGTAAGTACTGTAAAATGTGCTTACCAAAAAAAAAAAAGAAAGAAAGAAAAGAAAAAAAAAAAAAAAAAAAAAAAAGGAAAGCCTCCACCATAGTATTAATTTCCTATACTAATTCAATCTGAGCAGTGATTTATTTGCTCTGCTGCCTCACAGAGAAGTACTCTAGCTCTAAGCCAATACTTGGTCTTTAGTCTGTCTTTTGGGACTGAAATATACTATAGCAAAAGCTATTTTCCATATTTTTGACTTCATGTTGTTTCTTCCTATTGATAGGATAACTATTCTTCGTTTTGCTTCATTTGAAGAGTTTTTTGACTCTCAGCACTAATTTATTTTCAAAATTCATGTTAGTAGAGTTTTTGAGAAGTAATCACTGTGGCAATTCAAGTATCATCTATGTTAATCCTAACAAACTGCATTCAGATAATATTAATGGGCTGATTTACAAGTAATAAAGCAAGCATGGGACTATTCTTAATTTATCCTGCTGTGTTCAGATATTACCACACATATGGCAGAGGAGATTACCAGCAGTTCTGAGACCCCCGCAATTCTTCAGGCATAACAAAGCAGATTAATGACAGAGTAATAAGGTCAGCTCAGGTACAACACAACCTTTTCTCCTGGATTCATTAGTACAAAGCTAAATTTGGCCCAACTTAACAAAATTTTCTGTTACTTGTTGATCTGGTTAAATATTTTAGAGCAGAATAGTAGTGAATTCTGTGTCTGAAAGAGATGAAGGATCCACAACCCAGAGGATTAAATCTCTCATTTAGTCTCTCACTAGTTAAAGCTCTAGATGACAAAAGCTAGTACTTGCCTTCACACAATTGGTGAGAAGAAAAGGACTTGCTCTCCAGATTTGAAATCAGCACTCGTGAAGCATAATGAAACCAATAAGAGAGATAGCACAGACAATATTTCTGGTGAATTTCGGGCCATTTGGGAAGAATTAAACCAATCACATGTGCAGCTGAAAATAATTAGTCTAGCTGCTTAAACAGACAAACTGCTTATTGTCATTGTGAGGAAGAAATGAAGACAGTAAACAGTAGGTGAAAATAAGTTAATAGTGTATCTGATAACAAACTCTGTCCCAAATGAATTCACTGTTAAAGAAGATAGTTATTACCTATAAAATTAAAGGCTATAGATAAAATGTAAGTATTCCTTGAGAAAAGCTAGTATGTTGCCAAGATTTCATATACAATTTCAGGTTGTTTTCTGACAGATTAATTACCTCATAATGAAACCATAAAAACATTTAATTAAATGTAAAGTGAAAAGTTGTGTACTCCCATGTAATGGAAACATCAGCAGTGATAAATGCTGCGCAGCTGTATTGAATATTTTGTTATACCTGTGTTTATTGGAAGACAAAGAGAAACAGGTGTGGTCTATGGGGTAAGCAAGAGATTTAAGGTGAGGGATCAAGTTTCTAGCTCAGGGATAATTCAACATTTAATTTCTTTGTTTATGGTTGGACTGATTTATAAGCCTACATAACAAAAATAAGACTCCCTTCATGGCATAGTGGGAGACTGAATTCCCCATACTTCTGAGTTAGAAAGTGCTCTGAAAATTAACCTTGTAAGTTTACATAAAATCCTTTGTTATCTGGCTTGCAAACTGAGTTCTGTGCCCAGTTTTCTACAGGATCAGGTAAAAGACAAAAAATGAGATCTGAAGTTAAAGGGCAGATCCTTCATTTTCCTGTTTGCACCCATGTCAGCTGCCAGACTTTACTCTCTCCTTTCTCTTGAGACAGATGCACACAGTTCTCTGACCATAGGATAAAGACAGTTGGCTTGGGGCAGGGCACTTGCCTTTCCATCGAGTGATCCATGTGAAAACCCAGACGAGGATGCCCTGATAGCACTGTGGCCTCTAGTGCTTATTAATCACAGGTGGAGGGCTGTTGCCTTCTGCATGCTCTGGCCAAGCACTGTGTGATCAGGCATAACAGCAAACAGAGGTCGTGACAGGGTGTGCACAATTGTTCCCATATGTGCCCATTTCATTAGTGTTTACTCTTGCCAGGAAAAAAACTACCCATTATCAGGACAGGAACTGAGGCACCCTAATACTAAAGTGCAGTACAGTTGAGATGGATAATAGGATAGAGAGTGGAAAGCCACAGTAAAGCATCAGGGGGCTCCTGTGGGCATCATCTGGGGAATGCTGACTGCCTCACTGACTGCCTTTGGTTAGGAAACCTGCAAGAGCACAGTCTTCCTACATGACTCTGAATGAAGGACAGATCCTTGTCATAAAGAGAAATTTCTTAAACCAGTTGATGAACACTAATACAGAAATCAAAATAAATCCACAGATATTGGAAACTATCTGTAATAGCCACAGATATTGGAAACGTTTTAATCACTGTGTTGTCATACACATATGAAAGAGTCAGAAGGCTGCCTAGAGATTTAAAAAGGGCATCCTGATGGAGTGACTTCTGCCCCTGCTACTCCAGCTGGAACACCTAGGGTAACCTTCTGTTACCCTAACCTCTGTAGCCTCAAGAAAACATTCAAGAAGCATTGATGTCTCTAACCAAAGCTTTGAAAATAAGTCACAATACTTTTAACACAAGAACCTTTTAGGAACATTTGTTGCTTAGGTTATTTAGCACATTATTAATAACGTTCACCACAATTTCATCTTTTACAATTCATTCAGATTTGAACAAAATTGTAAGATATATGAATTTTTCATTTTAAGAAGCAGAAGATTTAACATTGCAATGCAAACAACACATCACCTGCAGATTTCTTATATCAGTTTCCTATATTTTCTGTCTTAAATCTCCCAGGCCGCTTGAACTTTTACCACAACTGAGTCCTTAGCCAAAGATGGTACCTTTGAAGGGAGGGACCTTTTCTACTGAGAGAGGAAAGAGAGTGAACACCTTTATTGCAAGAGAGGTGACAGGATTTCCTGAAGCAGTGTCTGTGGAGTGAACCTAAATGTTCACAGCATGTAAAAACACTCATGTAGAATGGTTCCTGATGGGCTTGGTTTTTCTGAAGGAAGACAGAAGGATGGGAGGTGCATGGAGTTCTGGGCAATGTTCACGTAATCAAACAGACATCTCAACTCAATAACCAGAATTAAAACTTTTATGGATCATATTTTGTTTAAACCCAAGACAATGACATTTCTGAGATCTTAAAGGATTGATTATCACTAGCTCAGTGCATACTTATGACTGTAATGTGTCATTATATTTGTTTCTTTGGCATAACATTAAATAGCATTGATTTTAAATAGGGTGGGGGAGGAGTAAAAGGGGGAAAAGAAAGATGCATATAGAGGACAGAGTTCACTATGCCATCTGCAGAAAATTTTGGCTTATAATTTAAAAATATTATAAATATTAGTCTTATTACAAAGCAGAATCAAATTGAAAGATGGTTTGTCTAAAAATTCAGCAGAGGCTCCACCAGTTGATATTTCTCAGACTGATGAATCCTTCCTTACTTGACTCTTCATCCCCATGCTCCAAACATACCAGTTCTTAAAAGTCAACTGTCCAGACACAATACACCAATGATCTTTGCCAAAGCTGACTCCTACACCATACAAAAAAAAAAGACTATGTATATCTACAGTTTTCCAAGGAATGGAAATACAGGGCGAGCTTGAATTAGCACCATATTACAGTGTTTAGCAATCTGTCCCAATTCTGCACTGAATCCCTTCACTGGCATTAAGAAACATCTTACTGCTAAGGTGATTTCTGTGGAAATGGAGGAGTGTAGCACATTTTATTATTTCTCTTATTGGATTAAAGATTTTGCAATGTACTCAAAAGCACTGGAGGGCTTTCTTATGAAAGCAAGCTATAAAAGTGTATTTGAAGTTTCTCCTCTATGACAAACAGTTGTATTAAAAAAAACTACAGGGTATGAGCGAGAATTTATTAAGCTTTATTATGTTGAATAATGTTTAGATTAATAACAATTAGGTAGAGTAAAAGCATGATGTGAATGTGACTAAAAAGAAATACTTGAGCCATGTGTTAGTTATTAATAAGTCAACATAATTTTTGACAGCTATCCAAATATCTTAAGAACCTTTTCGAAGTCATGGTCCATCTAGATGCAAAATCTGTATTTATTTAAATATTGCATATCAAAAGGAAGATAAATATGCAAAATCTAAGCACCAAAGTATGTGTATATTCTAATGAAAACAAGTTACCCAATGTGAAAGTCAGTGGAAAGATTTTTATGGTACTTTTGAAAGATTTTTAATGATTCTAGGGTACCTAAAGATACAGATGGATTTGTACAGGAATTTTTAAAATGTTCTAAAAGACCTACAGGATTTGTGTACTTACAAAAAATAATTTCTGAGAGAAGTCCTTGTCCATGATCTATTATGCAATTACTTATGATGTACTTTCTAGTTTAATTGATGTCTTACGCTCTAGTCCAGCACTCCATTGATTTAGGTAGGGCCCAATACTGCCTCACAAGCTGTTTGCAGGCTTAGAGCCATGGCACTAACATAGAAACCAAATAATAAAGCTCACCTGTCTAAATTATACATGGATACTTTTTTAAAAGACACAAGACAAATGTCACTGGTATTTATGAGAAGGTTTGAGGAGAGGCAGCAGAGCACTCAGTATGGACACGAGCTACCAGTGGCCTCGACAGAGTAGGGTGTTTTTAAGGCAACAAATTTAGCTACTAATTTAAAATAAATAACCCAAATGTTAAGTGTGGCCTCTGTCCTTTTACAAAGTGTTAAATATTCGTTTTTCATTTGTTATATATCTCAGTATAACCAACTGAACTATTACTGATTTTTTCTGTGTCAAAAGTCTGTTTATTGATTACAGAACAGAAACGTGTACTTGTGCTGTGTACCACCTCAGTGACAAAATCTACTTTTTAGTCACGTGGGAGAAGAATAAGCTATAGAAAAAACAAGAAAGAAATTCAGCCTTTGGAGGTATTAGTTTCAAATGCAGAGTAAAACTAATTTCTACCTCTACCTTTCTACTGATTTTGTGTAACTTGCTTCAGTATTTCTTGAATGAATTTGAAAAACTCCTGTTTGAAACAAATTGCAAGAAAATTCAGTTTAAGAAGACATGTAAACACACACTTTTAGCAGAAGTTTAAATTCCGTGAAGTCCCAAGTATTCATATATACACATGATAATGGGCATTCTTGCAATGCCTTTTCTGCAGGAGTATATTTGTTTCACTTTTCGGCACACACTGAGTCCGTTTTTCTCCCCAGGCTACTGATCTTACTGACAACTGCTGCAAACCATGAACATTTCAAGCTGCTACCAATATTTTAATCTGATTCAATATCTGAGGTACTGGTGGGTGCTATCATTGTCCCCCAGAACAGTGGAGTAAAAGGCTACTTCACTCAGGAAAAGAATGGAGCATTAACATGAGAAAGCAATTATGTGGGAAACATTGAATCAAGCATTCCCAGGTGGTATATTTATATTGAGAATAAACTGTAAGGGAGCCAAGTTGGAAGTCTGTGAAACTTCCACCATTGTTAAAGGGCCACTGTCCCTTAGACTGGGGCCCCCAACCTGCAAGGGGATTTTACAAAACTTAAGATGAAATACAAAATATAAATTAAAACTCAAATCAGTAACTTTATTTCTTTTAATATAAACTTCCATCTCAAGTACTAAAAAGACTAACAGTACTATTATGCAGGGGTACATAAAACAAACAAAACCAGAAGTGGGTAAAAGGCTGAGTGTTTTCCAGTGTCACAGTATGGGCTTTGTCAAATACAGAAAGCAAACAAGAGAGGGATAGAACCAAAAAGAAGCATTTTTAATTTGTTTCCATTGTAAGAATCTTCAGAGGCAGGTCAGCATTTTCTATTTTTTATATAAAGTATCAGCTTGATTGACAGCAGCCCCTTAAAGAAAACAGTTTGTTACATTTAATGTCAATGGAAAATAATGAGTAACTGCTCAGATATAGCAACTCCAGCAGCAAGAGCAACCAAAGCAGAAAACAGCTTGGGTAAGAGCTGCAGACACTCTCAGGACTATTTATAGCACAAGACTTCAGTTTTATGTAAATAAAACCCCCATTTTAATAAGAACAGACTTTCTCCCTTGGTCCTATTTAGCTTTTTGTACAATGAGATGTAAAATGAAAAATAATAAGTGTAGAGATTTTGTACCCTTCAACAGCAGTCATGCTGCATATGCTTTTTCTTTCAGCAAAATTTTTGAAGTCCAGAAATGGATTACATTTGTGACATTTTGGTCTCTACTTCAGTTATCCAAACTTCTAAGTGTTTCTCTCAGGTCTTTGGTCCACTTGCACTCCTCACAGAAATGAGAAGTCTCCAAATTTTTATTTGAATAATTTTGCATATTTATATATGCATGAGAATTTTAAAATTTAGGCTAAATAGGCATATTTTCTTGTGCATGTTGCCACAAATTTGAGCAAAAATCAGAGAGAAGAAACACTGTGACCACGAAAACTGGAGAGAAAAAGCTTCTCTAGGCATCTTTAAACCTCCTAAATATCTGGGTGAAGCTTCTAGTCAGTTAATTCAGTTGAACTTATTCACACATATTGAGACAAACCTACTGCAAATCTGAATGGAATGAGTTAGAAATCAAGAATAAATGTGATGAATGCAAACTGGAACAATTTTAGCATAACAGGGAGCCATAGAAGATGTAAATACTCTAAGTAGCATTTTCATCCTTAAAACAGAAGCTGGGTAACAACAGAGAACGAAATTTGAATAGAAGCAAAATCAGAGTGACATTATCATAATCTTGGGACTTCATATAACCTTTCCAAAAGTCCCATTGAGGTGTAGTACACATGCAAAATGATCTGTTTCTTAGCAAAAGGCATGGCTGGGCATGACTTGACGCTGCACTTGCAAGAGCTCTGTGGGCACTGCTGTCACTTCACACCCATGGCAGCAAAGCCTACCTGCTGCCTGACATTATCTGGCTTGTTCACATACCCCCAGCCAAATAAAATGCATTGTAAAGCCAGTCATCTATTCTGCCTGAAAGAAAAGTGTGTTAGTCACAAGATTTGAAATGGTCATTAGAGAAAAGGAAGATGATTCTGGTGAATAGCCAGAGCCTGGGACAAGTTGAGCTTTGGACACCAAGGACATTACTTATGTAAAAGCCTGGGCTTGGCTTCCCTCAGGAATGGGCAAAGTTCCCAGTTCCTTCAAACATCTGTTTGATATTACCAGACTCACTAGGGAAGGATTCAAGGAGCGCAGAGCTGGCTTAGGATGTCTTGGCCATGGAGGCTTAGTCCAATTTTCTGGCAAAGGGAGTTTAGAAGTTTAGGGGGCCAGAGGGGAAGAGGACTTGAAGGGGTCATCTGGATTCAAGAAGAAATAAGGAACAGAGCAGTTCTAGGGCAGGAAAGATCTCCAAGGTTAGCCAAACAGCAGGATGGAGAGAGGGGATTGAAGTCTCAGGAGGGTCTAGAGGCAAGCAGAAAGACATCAGGCTGGTCTGGGTGGAAACAGGCTAAAAGAGAGCCATGGAGCACAGTAGATGTAGCCACTGCTTCCTCTCTCCTTCTTTCCCCACCTGTACTTTTCAGTCTCTGCTTCCAACTTACATGAGCAGGGATGGCCCCTTCCTCCCTCCCATGTGGCCTGCTGCTCACCCTTAATCCTTCCCAAGCTCCTGAAGAAGGGAGAGGGGACCAGTGTGGGGGGCCAGTCTGGACTCAGTGCCTGCAGTAGAGGGGAGGAATTTGGATGGGCTGAGGAGGCAAGGACAGGTGTTGGAACAGCTTTACAGCCATGTATAGGGGAATGGGGGTCCCCAGGGTGGAACCCCAGCCCTTCCCTGTGAGGCAAGCGGTGGAGACATGGCTCAGGGTGAAGAGGCCAGTGCTCATTGCCCCAGCTGCAGAGGGTATGGGCAGACACAGCTCCTTCAGAGGTTGTCTAAGAGTTGGAGGAATTGGACTGGAGGAATTGCAGTCTTGGGCCGGAAGGAAACCTGATAAAGAAAATGGTCCTAGTAAAAAAATAAATTATAGGGAATTGTGACAACTAAGTGAGAAAAAGCGTCAAGATGATTGTACAAATTCCTGGGATAGACTGAGGAAATGGACTAAAGAAATTGTGACTTTGTCCATGAATAGGAAGATGCTTTCTGAGCTATACAGTGTGAATAGATAATTTCAGGATCCAAAAGATCATATCTTAAGATCATAGACTATCCTGAGTCAGAAGGGACCCACAAGGATCATCGAAGTCCAACTCCAGGCCTCAAGATGAGGCCACCCCAGTGCACAGCAGAACAGGACAATCCCCTCCCTCACCTGGCTGGCAGTGCTGGGCCTGATGCCCCCAGGGCACTGCTGACTCACATCCAACTTGCCATTGAGCAGGACCCCCAGGTCCCTTTCTGCAATGCTGCTCTCCAGTGTGTCATTCCTCTGTCTGTACCTCCAGCCAGGGTCACTTTATCTCACATGCACAACTATCATATGAACAGCCATTTCTTCAAAAGGTTCCAAACCTTAGGTAATGCCCAGAAAAAAGCTCTGTACTAGGGAATACCCAGTCAATTGAACTGCAGGGGCATGGCAGTATACCTGAAATTGCTTTCATTTATAGAAAGAGCTATTTTAGAGAAGTTTCCTAGATATTTTTCAGTTCAGCATCCCAGCTTTCGAAGCAAAAATATTGCAGCTGATTTGGACACCCTTGCAGATCACAGTATATCAGAATTAATAACTGGCTGATTTGTCTAAGCTGGCAACAACAACAAAACTTGCGATCCAGGGACAGCATCCAAAATATTAACACAAATTGATTGCCCACAGCCAGGCCTATTTGGGTTTCATCAGCATTCAGAATCACTGCCACAGCCCAAAAAGACAAATAAACCACGAACACCTGAACGAGGGAAGAACTGCAATAAGCTCAACACTGCTTTCTTTCTCCTCCTGCAGGGTGAGCTCACAGGTTACCTTAAATCACACACCCAGCATATGGTGTGTCTGGCACACAGAGGCTGCCCAGACCTGGCCCTTTGGTGCATCAGTTGGTGGGTGCTGGCCAGACAGGCGCTACCCACAGCCCTGCAAAGCCAGGCTCAGGCCACGCCGTGGGCAGCAGGGCACGGCTGCTCACAGCAGCTGGCACCAGGCAGAATGGCAGTGGCACAACGTGTCCCACAGCTCGCCAGAACTCCAAATTCAATGGCTGCCTGTATGGGGAAAGGCTGTGTGGCCTTTGCAATGCAACCCAATAATAATATTGCAGGGACTGAAGAGGAGAATTGTGGTAGCACACAGCAAAGAAAATTTGCAAAATATCTGCATCTGGTTGAAAGCAAATACAGCAGCAGAGTCTGTTATCTGTATAATTTTCCTAAACAAGCTATAGAGCTGCACTCAGATTTCAGACCTGCGATCTGGGTCTTCTCTAACTGAAACAAATGGGTGTTTGCCAACTACTTCAAAGGAAGTGTTTAAAAATGAGACTGTTAAACAGCTAAGGGAGCTGATGCAATCATATTTTAACCCAATTATCCTTTCCAATATGTATTTGTCAGCATTTAATCCCATCTGTCATTGTGCTGCCCAAGTGCCTAAATTGTATTGGTCCCTCAAGCATTCTCTAGTCTTGGCTAACCTAACAATTTCTGTGCCATATGCAAATTCTAATTTGCAAATGTTCTCCCTCATTTCCAGACACTATTAAACAACTGGTCTTATTATGGGGTCTCTTCAGTTAATTCTTCGCCGTTTTGGAATTTTACCAATTTTTCTGGTTTATTTTCTACCACTTTACCAATCTCTAACCTATGCCAATGATTTACCTCTAAAGATTTTTTTACTACACTTTCTAAGAGACTTTGAAAAAAACACTAAAAAAGTAAAAATTACCTAAACGACACAGTTTCTTTAGTCACCTTTCTGTTGACACAACAAACAGGTGATAATAAATTTAAGAGTGTTTTTTCTTTTCAATCAAATATTCCTTTTTACTGCTTTTATAAGTTGTTTTTATTTGTGCAGGTATTTCATTATTGCTTCTAGTTACTATTTTAGTCCATTTACCTGGAACTTCAATGAAGTCCCCTGGTTCCAAATGCTAAGGATATTTTTAATTCTTTTTCAATAAATACGTCCAATATCTATGATCCAAGCTAATAAAAATTCAGGTAATGGCATATCTTCTGATAAGAAATAATCTGTGCCTCAACCAAAGTGATTTAATTCAAATGTAAATAAAACCATAGTAAGGCAAAAAGTCAGCTAAAGTAGTTACAACAGTGTAAAGACTTATGAAATTTAATACAAAATGATACTTTTGTTTTTGTGATTTAAGATTAAAGGTCCCTGATCTATTTTTTTCTGTAACTGATTCAGCAAGACATTTTAAAGTGAAAGATTCTAATTTTCATTACAGACTTTTTAATAACACTTGCAGGAGAAAAGAATGTTAGTGTACATGAAAATAGTTCCAATTGGACTACACAAATGCTTGAGTCCTATGTGGAGTTGAAGCTTGAGAGGAAAAATTGTATAAATTTCACTTGCGTGAAAAGTCTATTGATATAATCCAAAGCAGAAAACAGTTTTCATTTGCACCAAGCAAGTTACTTGCAGAACAGTAACTGAAATGGTTATTTCAGTTGATGGATATAGGTAGCCAAATTTGTTTGAACCTTAGGCCCTGTGTTTCAGACACAGACCCATGGTAAGAGCAGAATTTAACATTTGGAGCCACAGAAATGGCTCATTACTATAAATGCCTGCAATACTAATCAAGAGAGATAATGTTCTAGTCAGGATAATAATTAACATTTAACTGACTTGCAAATGTAAAAACCAGGACTCTCAAAATCCAGACATCAACAAATTGAAACAGGCATCTACTTTTTTAACTACTTGGATTCCTCCCCCTAGAGGGCTACTGCAATGCTCGAGGGGGATGATTGCACACTGCAGTGCAGTCAACACCAGGACATCTACTGAATGGAGACTGTGCCTTCTGCTGTGCCTGCAACATCTTTTGTACCCTAAGAGCCAGCCAAGTTTACTGTATCCATATAAGAAAAAAAAGTAGAAGATTCCATAAAGAAGCTCAAATATGAGTTAAAAGCAACAAAGTGACTGTGGTGTAATCCTTACTGCTTATATATGCCAGAATAATATCAACAATCTTTTTCCAGAACAACCGCCAGCGAGCAAGGAATAGTACTAGACTAAACACAGAATGTAAAAGAGCGTAGAGAATTGGGGTCTGTGCTAAAAGAAATGTGAAACCCCAATGAATGGAGCAGAATGAATTGCAGACCATTCAGAGCAGCATTATAGGTTTCCCAGGTGGGCACTAACAGCAGAGTTCCACGAGGTTTTGGCAACAGTACAGTTTGCAACAACAACAAAAAGGGTTTGCTGAATTATTTAAGCATGAAATCAACATACCTCAGACAAAAATAACCAATGTATGTTAAGCAAAAGAACTTAAAAATAAAGCGCTGAATGTGAGAGGGAAGGCAGTGACTTTAATTCACCCCACTTGGTACACTCTTTTTTCTCCGGACATGCAACCTGAATGTAAGGCAGGCTATCCAAGGCAGAGTACTGCTGAAGAGGTTTCCATGCAGTGTGCTCACTGGGGTGGGCTGGGAGAGGGAGGAGTTTTATGAGGATGTACACCTCCTTCTCCTCCCTTCCTTTTGCTCTGTTTAGCTTTCATAAATTCTTAGTGATGCAATCCCTGCCATACCTGATTTTGTTTCATGGTGTTCACAGAACACAGGTGTCTATAGTTTTACAGTGATAAGAAGACAGCTTTGCAAGAAACACATTTTTTCCCCTTTCTCCTATAACTAATTTTCTTCAAAGGTGAAGAGAACAATAGCCTTTTACTGGGAACTCAAATTTCTTTTTGTTTTAGATTCCCCCCACTTTTCCTGCACAGCACTCTCATGGCATAACACATACATTTTTTTTGAACTTGAGTTTCATATTGCATGGTCCTGCATACAGCTCATACAGGGAAGTCATGGGAGAAATTGGGGTGAGAACAGAGGCTGTAATGTATTCATACGCCTTTCAGGATACTTGCATTGCAAGCATCACACACTTTCAACAATGCAGAAGCACTGCCCAAACCTTCAAACAACAGACAGAGTGAATAACTGAACTGTCAAACATGCACAGCCATAGTGGGGGAAAAGATGCAGCAGGTTTGGATCTTTTTTAGAAGTAAAAAAAAATCGATTTAGAGGAATTATCTTAGATGAACTTTCTTAGGAGGAGCAGAACCAGACAGGAATCTTTCAGACCTCTTTCCTTTTGGTAGGAGGAAAGATTCCTGGCTAATTCTGGTTCCTTTTGGCAGCCAGGGAGATTTACCATGTCTCAAAAGCAATGTAAGCTGGACGCAGGAGTGTGGCTTTGCCTTTGCCACAGCTGGGGCAGTGCTGCCTCTCCGATACTGCAGTTGGGAGGGGAGGAACCCTGAGGCTGCCCAGGGCTCCCCTTTCTACTCCTCCCCCCTCAGAAAAGGAGTTGAACAGCAATTACTTTATGTGTTGGTGGTGATCCATGAGACCCATGAGGGGAGTGGACAGTGAAGAAATTCTGCTCGTCCCAGTGCCCCAAATACCACCCTCTGTTGGAGGTTCTACAGAAGGCAACCTTCTCCAGAGATGGATGGTGTTTCCTGCCAAGCCTTGCTGAAAAGGAATTCTGCTGGGGTGGACAGTGAATCAGTTGTCAGACACTGTGAAAGCTCACAGCTCGTGCTTCATTAGAAGTTGGCATTAATTGCTTTCTGTAGAGCACACAGAAATTAAGCTCTCTTATCAACAGAGGGACTGAGAAATAATAACAGCAAAGTCTGAATCAGAGAACAAGATGCAGTAAAACTGTCCACTAAAGGCTTCTAAAGGAAGGAGATTAAAAGAAAAGATCAAACCATCATTAAATTACTTTAGTAATAAAATGAATGAATTTAGAAATGAATTAATATAGCAATTTATTACCCAGAAGGGATGCTGTTATAGGAACAAATATTGCATTCAAATGTGAAAATAAATTCCTTTATTGCTCATTCCAAAAGTATTCGGAAATACTTTTGAAGGGAATCTGTGTGTTAGAATGAGGAATCAAATAAAATCCCAAACCCAACCATGTTAAAAAAATAGCCACTTATAGGACTGAGTTCTCAGCTAATTAAGGAGGAGTCTGACATTAGAAGATCATATTCCAGTGACATGACAGAAAAAAAAAAAGACTTTTTTTTTTGGACATTGAGAAAGTCAGCTCTTTCTGCTGCAGCAGATTAAACATCTCAGCTTTAAAGAATGACAGAGAAAATAAAACTGTAAGAGAACAGCCAAAAAGCAGTTTGATTCTATGAAAATAAGCAGCAGCAAAACTGCAATGATATCTCGAATTTTGAGACTGGCAAGATCCACCCCTTCTTAGTTTTCTAATTTGCCAGAAATACTAGTCAAAATTTTTCTTTATTACCACTGCTTATACTAATATACACACACAACACACATGTACAGTTAGAGTTTCAGAAATTCTTGGATACTGAACCTTCCACTCCCACAAACTTCACTCTCCAATTCTCCAGGGGACTATATATTGAAGAAGTATTTATTTTTCTACAGTGGTGCAAAACTAAGTTAGTGAAAACAAGAGCTGGGCCTCGATGCTCCTCTGAAATTTGCTGTCCTACTTTGCAGCTGTGCAAGGCAGTAGGAGTGGGAAACTGTGGAGCAAGAGGTCACCAGTGCCACTGGTGCTCCTCAGAGTATTTGGAGGGGTTTGAATTCAGACCACTGCAGGATGAGCTATTGTTTCCACTGTTCCCCTCGCAGTCCATGAAGGCTATTTAATGTGGTGTGGGAGGAGGGGTGTGCTGAAATAAGAAGGGGAAGCTAAGGGCATGAGAAAGATTACACAAGTGCTTCAGTGAGGATTTTCAGTGGGGCTGTTTTCTTTGTAGTTGAAAACAAAAAAAACCTTGTACCTGGATTTTACGTATTACACAACCCCTGAGACTTTCTATTTGTTGTGCCTATGCTATTTTTAAAATTAGCTTATACCCCATCTTAACACTCCACTTGAGATGCACTCCGTGTGCACTAACAGAAGCTATAGTGGGACCAGTGCTATACTGGATAATAAGGCCCCAATGTTGCTGTAATTTCACTGGAAGGTAAGGATGTGCATTTTAAGAATCCATATGCTTTCTCCTAAGATGCCTGCAGTAGTGTGGATTCTAGCTTGACTAACAGGGTTGCAGCCCTCATGTGCATATCCAGCTGTCGGAAAAGTTACAATCTGAATCACGTGATATTCTTTTTCAGTGATTGTATGATTTGTGTAAAATGACTTGTATTAAATTTCATTGCATGGAAAGGTAAATAACATGAAATTTTACTAGCGTTAAGAAGGGATTTTACTTTATTTTAACTTAAAACCTGTTCTGCCAAAAACACATTGTCACAGTTAGTTGAGAGTCTGGTTTCTTCCTGCTATGTGAGAATAACTTTCTGTCTGATTTCAAAACACTATAATGTAAGTTAACTATTTTTAGTAATTTTCATCATTGTTTTCCTGGGCCACTTTTGCATCAAGAATTTATCTGGGAACTTCTTTTTTTTTTTTTTTCTGACATCCATAGAATCCAGACCACAACAGCATCAACTCACTTCCTTAGACAACAGAGAATTTCTCCCAGTTTGTCTTTTATGGTAATTCATCATCAGTGATCCAGGTCAGAGGCCCTTTTGGAAGTGCAATCTAGTGCCTGCAATTCTACAGTACCTTGTAAAACATTTTAATCTTTTTTAGAATTTTTTTCCCTTTCTAGGCTCAGTGCCACTTTCCAGTGGATTTTAAACTAACATTAAAACTTATAAATCTAGTTTAGCAGAATAGTCCACCTTAAAACAGTTGTTTAATCATTTCCTCCTAGGAAAATGAGCAAGCATTTTGGACACTACTCAGTAGTATAAGTATTATATCAACAACTTGTATAGCAAAGAAAAGGTGACACAAACAGTTGTCATGATTTTGAATCAACAGTTAAACTTCCAGTTGCATGCTGAATTGTACACCTTACACTTACTAAGAAGAAGGGAACACTCAGTAGATACAGATTCACGTGTGCAAAACTTCTCATCTTATATGTGGAAGGCATTTCTTCTGTCATAGGAGCCTGCCTAAGTCCCACTCTGCATGCAAAGCCATCTGTCAGGATCAAGAGCTCCAACAGTCACCTCTGCAGTGCAAACCAGAGGTATGGCTTCCCCCGAAGTACACAAAGGTGGAACTATATAGCAAAGTGTGCAATAGATATGCTACACTACCTCTGGTATTCAGCCTAGCCTGAAAATCCAACTCTTAAATTACTTTATGATTGTGAATTAAATAAGTGGAGCCAAAAGAACATACTTAATATTTTCAGACTCCCGAATATAAAATACAAGATGGTCTATGCACATAAAATCAGACGTGGTTTAAGTGAAAAATACCGTTGCCTTTATGCAACATTGTTCAACATCAACATGCAACATTATGAACGTTGTTCTGATCGAACAACGAAATAGTTTCTAAGGGCTTACATGTAAAAAAATGGGTTGTTACTTTTCTCTGAAATTATTTGATATAAGCTTGATAGACTTAGTGCTACATTTAAGGAAAAGAATGAGATTGGCCTTCTGTGTTACTCACTACTTGGGATACTCAATGCAGAGAGAAACAGAGCTGTGCTGCACACAGAAAACGTAAAGAGAAATCTCTTCACAATAGTGGTTCAAACCAGATATTTCTTGCTCTTAGCCATCCTTTGTATTTTAATCTCTTTGTACTGTCTTATCTGTTTGCATTTGGATTTTCATTGCTCGAAATTGTTTCCACCAGGTACCCAAATGCCAGGCCCTCAATTTTCACTAATTTTTTTCTGTTTGAAAAGCTCAGCTTTCCTGTTTGGCATGGGATCCCTTGTTTTTGTCAGGCCTTTGTTAGTTTGAAAGGCCTCTGCAAAACACACCCTCACTGGCATGAGGTGGGGAGGCACTTTAAGAAGGTGGCAGCACAGCTTTTAGACCACCCTGGTAATGCAGAATGGAGGCTCCTACCGTCATTCTTCTTGCTGGAAAAAAATGCAAGAAGGGTAACAGAAAGGCAATAGGCCCATGGATCTGAAGGTGGTTTTGTTTTGGTCTAGTCCAAAGCAGGACAGTTTTGCTGAACCATGTGTGCTTAAAGGTCAGTTTTATCTTTTAAATTTATTTTTAGGAGAGAGGTTTGCCAAGATCTACTCTGTAATTCTAAAGAATTTTTCTATTTCATTGAGCCAGTCTGAAATTCCCATGCAGTATATGCAGGAAGTAGATTAGAGAAGGTCTTTGAGGAAGAAATAATACCATGGACTTCCCCCGGTACTTGTATGGGAATGGATGGCATGCAAAGCAGTGTCTGTTTGACTGACATGAAATAGCTGAGAACACGTGGCTCAGAGTTGCCAGGTTTGCTTTTGGGTTAGCGTACAGAGAGCATTCACTGCTGAAGTCCTGATCACACCATCCATAAAATGTGAAAGACACCATTATCTGGCTGACAGGGATGCTGGGAGATTACATAATGTTTGCACAGCTATTTTAAAATATGAAGTACTGTGAATTATGCAGTATAATTGCTGAGAGCAAAGACTTATCCTCTCTAAAGAAAATGAGAATGACAAATTCTAAAGAAAATTATTTTGGAGAGCGTCTTTAACTACATTAATCTACACTATTTATCTATTTGCTAATTAAAATTATTTTAGTCTGTTAGAACTGATCAGAACAATTTACATGAAAAAAGACACCTGACTGTAGTTGTCACTGAAGTGTACTCAATCCATTGAGAAAATCATTAAAAAGTTATCACTGTACTTTCAAAAGTTCCCCCTTATTCCACACCACATCTTCATAAGCTACTTAATAATTTAATTCTTTCTGCGTCTGTGTTTCAAGTTGGTTAAATCTGGGCTGCTAAGTGGTGCTTTCCTTTCAAGGGATTCATTTACTGAGGAATCCTCTTCACTCTGATTTAGTCTTTCATCTTGCTCGGATGCTGCTTTACTCATCACTAATTCACACCACACATCACAGCCTACATCAACATCTGCATCTTCTGGATGGAAAGTTTTCTTTTCTTCCCCTTTAAGAATATCTGTCATTCTGCAGTCCCAGTCATCAGCTCCTAACAACCTTCCCAGCTGTACAAAAATGCATTCTGAATAAACATTGGAAGGAAGGAAGCATAAATATTTGACAGCATTCACAGTCGAGGCAGGTTATTAAACACTCTGCGTTTCAGAAGAATACTCAAGATTGTCTTCCAATGAAGTATTACAAGTGATACTCCAAGTATTTTTTTAATCTAAGTAAGCTTTTACTTGAGAAGAGGCTATTAGTGCCTGGATACGAGAAGAGAAGATTGTGGGCACACATAGGATTTCACAATTTCATTTTCATTTTGTCTGGTTTTGTGATTATCATATTCTGCATACCTGAATCTTTGTTACTTGGAATTTTGAGTGTGCCCTGAACAGACGCAGTAACAGAAGTTAAAATCAGAAATGAATGTCTTCCTCCCTGTGGAGTTAGTTAATGCTTATCCCATAGGCTGAACTTTAAGTGATTTGGTCATCTGAAAGACAGCTTGGTTCTCTCAGTTTCCATCTGGGAGATGTTTAATGCTATGGTGCTGTAATATAAAAACTACAGAGAAAAGCATTAAGAGGGAGAGCGAGTTGCTTTTATTCTCTCTCAACATCTTCACTAGAACTTCAACAATTTTTCCAATAATGTCTGTGTAACTGCCCATTAGAGTACCAATGAGGTAAACTGAAGCCTAATATGAACATGTTATTGGAAAGCCTGTCTAAGGTGGGGATTTTTTCCAAAATACTATTTTTAGCTATGAGACCCAACAGCTTCTTGACAAAATTAAAAGTTTCTTTCAATCGAATTCTAAAGTTTCTAGTTTTTCTTAGCAGGCTGATTTCAGAATAACTTCAATCCTCTAGTCTAAATTAGGTCCAAGTACATTCCTTTGTTAAAAGATTGGTGAAAATATGTGTAATTATCCCTATATTTATATCAATGCTAGCTATCTGTTACAAACTTCCTTGTCCACAGCTATAAAGTAAAGTAATCATTGCAATCACTGTTCTAATCTGTTCTCCTAATCTGGGGCCTACGTAATTTCTGGAAATCTTATGCTCTGGGCTGCTGTGAGCCAGGAAATCCTTGCTCCAGCCCTCCTACACCTGTGCAGAGCTCTGCTGCATCTGCACAATTAGTCCAGCTGGGGCTTCTGGCACAAGTGGCTGCACTGGCATAGCCAGTTCTTCAGAGCATAAAACACATAGATCAGCAAGATTTTTCCAGTGATGTCAGTAGAACACTTTTGGTGTTGAAGCTTGCCTGGGTAACATTCCATATTAAAACATGGATTTCTGACTAGACATTTGCCTAAATTCAGTCTTTTTTCCAAACTGTCCCAAACACTGCAAAAATACTGCAAAAAGTTACTTACACTCTGGATTTTTTTTACAGTGATCAAACATGACCAAATACATTTTCCCATCTAAATTTCTATTGCATGCTTCCTTTCTTTTTAGCTTTATTTTAGATTTGCTATGCAGTAGGGGGCACAACTTCAGAAAATGCAGAACCTGCAAATGGTACCTACAGAGCATCCCCTATAGCTCATTCACAGAAAAATACTGGATACGAAACCAGCAAATCCATTCTGCATATTTTTGTTTTCCAAATGAGGCTTAATCTTAATCTATTCTTTTGATCACAAGTCATACTGAAGCCCACAAACCTGCAGCACATACTGATACTAAACTGACAGTAAAATAGAGCATGAGATCGTACAGTCAACCTGACTGCACATTTATGAACCTTTTTAGTGTAAAATTATCTTGCACATGCAAAATTGTCACATGCTAGCCAAAAAGCAGACACATTCAGCACTGAGCACTCAGTATTTAAGTACTTAATTCCTGTCATCGATTAGAGCAGCTCTAACTACAGGGCACTGCAAGAGCAGACATCAGAATAACCGAGCATGTCAGCTCAGACCACAGTGATAAGCTCCTGACAGAAAAGGACAAAACTCAGATAACTCGTACTTCTGAATTTCCTCGAGGTATAACAACTGTTCAGGTTTTGATGCAAAATGTAAATTTTCAGCTTTAAGGTTTTATTATAACAGAAATCCATATAATATCTTAAACTTGATTATTACCGAGGGCAGTTTAGAGCATTTACGTGCAAATGCTTAAGGTTATTTTACACATCACATTGTAGTACATAACTGACCTCTGAGGAGATAGAAACCAGCAGGAAAAAATATACTTGCTATACTTTAAGAAAAACACTTAGAACAACACGAGCACAACTCATAAATGACTTGTAGTACATCAGTATTAAACTGATCAGTCTGGCTTATAGCAAGCCAAATTTGGACTGCACAATCCTACAAAATCCTGCAGCCTGTAATAGCTTTATGAGCAGTACTAGACAGCACAAAATTTGCCCAGGAACATAAATACTTAAAAGAATATAGTAAAATATGGAAGTTGTTTTAAACTTTATAGAAAAAATTAATTGTGGATGAAATGTAGATAAATAAATAGGGTTTATTTATTAGCTAGTCTCATATGCCCTGAATGTACATACCTTTGACAATCTTGTTTAAACTGATTCTTTATAAGTATCTTGTTCCATTTCAACATAATCTTTTAAATGTGTTACAAGAACAAGAACTCATATGTCACATATATTCAGCATCTTCAATTTGACAAGCTAACTAGTGCAGGGGCATAAATTGCATTTTTCTGCTTTGAGACTAAGTACATTATTTTTGTCTAATCCTCTATTTTATACCAAATCCTTCCTGAGGAGTCTTAAAAATTCAGAGCAAAGAACAACATAATTTTACAATTTCAAATGGGGACATGAATGTGGGCTACACCATTACCTGCAATACCAGAGACAGGCACACAGCCTGCAGACATACCTAGAGCGGATCATAGAAGAGCCTTGATGTGTCTCCAGCTTTAGTGGCATGTGTTACATGCAAGACAAAATGCCTAACAACTACTTACTACTACTACATCTTGCATCCAGAAAATGAAAAGCGTGTAAGAGATGAAACCCTGGTCCAGTCAAATGCAAGGGACATTTTCTGGCTGACTTCAGTAGGTTAAGCAAGTGCACGTACCCTGCAGTGTCAGGACATGCCAGAAGGCAATGCCTTTCTCACTGTGCCCTCACAAGCACATGGTTGGCAGCTACAAAAGTGTAGCACAAGCTGTCCTGCAGCTTCAGTGATGCTCTCAGAGCTGCACACAAAGTCTAGCACCATAACTCAGAGTGTTAGTGCGAGATCGAAGCTTCAACCACACAGGTTCTACTTCCAGTGTGCCAGAAATGAGGCACTTGGGGCTTCAATATAAGCTGTGTTTACCTATTCTGGTTGCTAAGCCAGAGACACCAAGCTCCAGTCACTGACTTCATATTTGTTCCTCCAGAGAAAAAAATAGAGCTCATTCTAGGCTGAAAAAAACCCCTTGCACCAAAGCACAGTTCTCAAGATGAACTACAGAGCAAGGGCAGCAAAGTACAGGAATGCTTAGGTGGCCTATAGACATTGGTTCCACCGGCAATTGTTCCACATCTGTGGAGAATATTTGGTGCTCATAAACATTACTGGGAATGCAAGGTTTGTTACAAGTGCATTTTATATAAGACATGTCAAAACGCTATCATTATGCATGGATGGACAGAAAGTATAAATTAAATATTTCCAAAAAGGATCTGAGAGTTCAGTTCAGAAACTCAGAGTTTAGCTCAGAAACTGAAGTCAGCTGGAAAATGAGTCCTGCCATCCTTGGAATTTCTGAACTATTAGATGAGACAGGCATTTTGAGGCAAATAGATGACAAGAAAGCAGCCTGTTTACATTTGAAAAACTCCATCTTGATGAGATAAAAATTATGTCAGTTATCCATATCCAAATGTGGTTTTTTTTAGTTTAGAATCATGGTTCTTTCTCCAAATGAAAGCCAGTGCCTCAAGACTGGACTGGTTAGAGGAAAACACTTATTTCAGTCAGGATAGATTTTTTTTAAGATTGTCTTTGTGTAACAGGACATAATGTGTCTTTTACTGTACATTTCTCCATCTTGAATTAGTTTTGACACTTTCCATAGAGAACAAACAAACTCCTAACAAAAACAACAGTATTTGAAGGATAGAACTCTAATATTCTACCTATGTTTTCATAACTAAGGAAACTGCAACAATGCTCTAAACTAAACCCAATCTAAAATAGCACATCCCAGATGGAACAGAAGGGACAAAAATATCTGTGAAGCTTTCCAAGGCTTACTATGCATGAAGCCATTTTTATGTGGTGGTTTTTTTATAGCATAGTGTATTCAAGTTCAAATTTTCTCTCCAAGAGCTTTTGGATCTCATAGCTAATACAGAAAGATGTTATAGAATCTGTGGTCTTCGAAACTGCATTCCCTCACTTAGCAGCAAGAAGGCAAGGAAGTAGTTCAATTCATACTTACATAATTTTTTATCTGTATGATCAAAACACTTTGTGAAGTGCTTCAGCCTCCTATAAACCAATCCAGGAAAATATAAGAAGTACCCTCCACAGGGTGCATGATCATCTTCACCACGCCTGCCAGGGAAAGTTAGAGCTTTATTTATTTTGCACAAAATCTCTCTTACAAATTATCCAGTTTAAATAGGATTTAAAAGCTGTTCTGCCTTGATCACTGAAACGAAAAATCAGGTGTCAGCCCCTCACCAGCACAATAATCTTTTTCTTTTTTAAAAATACTGCAGCAGGGCATACAAAGTTGTTCTAAGGACTTCCAAGTAAAAGAAAATAATTGCCTGGTGGTGGTGATATTTGCAAGACCTTTACAGAGTTCAGAATTAGCTTCTTTACAGGTGAAGACTGCTAGAAGTAAGAAGGATGATTGAGGCACGTGCTGGCCAGTTTGTGGATCTACTAGCACTGGTTGATGTACTTAGAAAAATCCTCTAAATGCTCACGGAAGCCTCCCTCCAGAGGGCACGTAAAGAGACTCATCATTGATGAGAATCCTAATTAATTTCCACTGATACTGAATAACTTGTCCTTTTGAGCCTTTCAAATTTAGCAACATCTTAATCTTCTTTCAGACTGAGAATGTATTGATTTATTTTGAACCATGATACCTCATATGGATTTGGATGAAGTGTGACTCTCAAGTTTAGATGTTCAGTGGCTCATGCTGGAGAAAAACATCGTAACAAGACCCTGGTTAGACTTCTGCTATGTCACTTCCTTGTTTTACCTCGCTCAGTATGTGCTGTGGCAACTTGATTTCTCAAACTTTTGCACCATTCTAAGTTGAAAGCTTTATAAAGCACCATTAGCACTATTTTTTAATGCAGTCTTGCAAATAAACTGATCCGACAAAAACTTACTTCTCTGATCCTCTGTTGAGCAATATTATTTACAGTACTGTTATTTCAACCTGCATTAAACTTTTACAGAACATTCCATTACTTTTCTCATGCCTAAAGTCAGGTGAGCAATGCTTATAATTACTTGATTTATCCCATCTAACTTTTTAAACAGTGGGACATAAGATTTATTTCCCTAGGCTTCTGACACTTTTTCAGTTTTCCATGACTTACTGAAAATAAGTATTACAGGTCAAAAATACTCATGAGACACATCTCCTAAAATACTTGGGAGGAACTTTCTGTTGACTGTTGACTCAGATGATGTTTAAAGATTCTCCCAAGTAACTCCAAGAACAGAAAATATTTCATCTACCTATCCATTAATCTATTACCTACTGCTTTACTAGTTATAGAATCGAAATACTCATTGAAAACATCTGCTCCTCCCAGGAGTAAGGGCATTGCCTGCTCATCTAGTAATTGTATATAATTTATTTGTTCCTTTAATTTTAATGTATTACCATTCTCCAATGACCATTGTCTTAGGTTACAATGTAAGATGTAACCAAAAGTACATATTTTATCACCATCTGTCGAAACCAGGTGGGGCAGGGTTCTTTACCTCTTCTGTGACACATCCCTGATAACTCCCTCTGGGAGATATCTTCTGTTGATGGGCTATCTAGCCTCACTGCATCACTCATAAAATTACATCACCCCACTGTGAGATGCTCTGCCCAGGGGGAGGAACCAAGCATTCCCATCTGGAAACAACCTGAGGTTTAGAACACCACAGTCAGCCCTTACCTACCGGATTCCCAGAGGACAAGAGCTACATAACCACCATTGGACCTTCAGAGGAGGACCAGACCTTCCTACAGCATCACCACTTCAACAGAACCACTTCAAAGAGGACTGCAGCCACCACTTAATTGGACTGGTACCACCACCCTGCCCGGCAGGGTGTCAGGTCATATCCTGACTCTGTCAGGTTAAGCCAGTATTTTTGTATTATTGTCTTGTTATATATGTTGGTAAAGAACTGTTATTCTTATTTCTCATGGAATTGCCTGAAAGCCCCTTAATTTCAAAATTGTAATAATTCGGAGGGAAGGGGGTTATATTTTTCGTTGAAAGGGAGGCTCCTGCCTTCCTTTTACAGACACCTATCTTTCAAACCAAGACAACCATAGATTTTTTTCTAGTTCTTTTCCTTCCTTATAAAACTTCTACTCATTCTAGTTTTTTTCAGTTTAAATTGCTGAATTATCCTGCTTCTGGATTTAAATATTTCCCTCCCACCTGATAGGTTTCTTTTTAAATCAGTGTAAGGTTTTCTTTCTTAGATTTGAGGTTTTAGATTTAGGAATAGAAAAATAAAATCTTGCCAACTACTGCCCAAGTATAATCAATATTTCTATTTTCCCCTTATGACTGAACTCATAATCAATTACAGATTTATGAGTATTAGGTGGGATTTTATTATACTCTTATGTATCTCAACTAATCATTTCATAATCAGGACAATCAACAATATTTAGTTCCAAGATCAGTTCCTACATAAGCATTAAGATGAGGATTACTATGGATTTCCCATGGAAGATGGAATGCTTATCAAGTCAGGAAATTCATATTTACAATTTACAGGTTTTGAAAGAAATTCCAGCATTCTCTGGCACAGACGTTTGGGTGTCTGAAGGTCCATGATCATCCAGTCAAACATTTGACACTCTGCTCACAAACAGGTTTTTCTAGGCATGCTCTTTGTTTATGTTGGTGTTTGCCACAGGTCCCCAGACCTTCTGCATGCTGCCAGAAAGAGTACTTGGACAATTAATCTATGCTCAGGAATGTATTTTCCAGCTAGTGAGGCATTTGGACCCCTCTGCCAAGTAGCAAGTTCTAATCATACAGATTTAAATACTAGCAAACGAAGTTGAACATATGCTCACAAACAACAGATTCCAAATTGTTTTATTACCCAAACCCATAACAAAGAATTTCTTCTCATGTCATGAGGATGTCTTAAAACAGGTTTTGCTCCCAAAACTTTAAACATAACTAAAAAAAAATAAGACCTCTCATACCCCCTAGGCAGACGCCCTCCAAAAAGTCTTCTGTTGTATATAACTGACCTCCTTTTCCCAATCGCACAGAACAGGTAAATTACTGAAAGTTTGTTAGCAAAACTACTAGAATGAGGATTAAAATTATTTTACCAGCAGTTTCAGCTGCCTAAAACATTGAAAAATTAGGTCATTATTGGATTTTGGTTAAGCCATGCATATAAAAAACTTCTCCTGTCTTTGTAAAATTTGTTAGTATCTGTGAATCAAAAGTGATGGGTGACCATAAGTTATCATTACAGTAATTTCCAGTTCAGCTTGGTTGCAGACTTCATATTAAGTGGATCATTCTTTTCCATCCAGACCAGAGTATTTTTTTTTTTAAGACAATTGCTGTTGGTCTTAGAAAAAAGGAACCTTTTATAAGAGTGCTCCTTTCCAAAGGCTTGTCCAAATGAAAAATCCTAACATTTTGAACATTTCTCATCTGTAACTAAAACCAGAATAAAGGGGCATGATTTCTAATGACAGTCTGTGTTGTGTTACTCTTGCTGCTGAATTATATTTATTTTACTGTTACAATCTGTGTACTTTCCAGTGACCCATATGACATCTAGGTCTGCTGCAAGACATACAGCAATTCCAGATCTTATCAAATATGTAAATCTTCATTTTAACTGTGGAAACTGAGGTTCACATTTGAATGTTTCACAGAAATATGCACTTTCAACCATGGCTGCAGGCTAGTGTTCCCTTGTGGAAGTCATCCATTTTTAGAACTAACTGTACAATTAGGCAGCTCAAGTCATGCAGAAGATCCATGGAATTTGTGCATATTGCTCATACGAGGGTTTTTTGGTGTTTTTTTTTTTGTTGTTATTGTTAAAGCATTTATTTGTTCATAAATAAATCTGAAATGCAGAAAAATAGCTGTGTTCAAATAATCAAGGACTGCAAGGGAGGCCACGTCAAAGGACATTTTTCTTGGGTGACTGAAAATCAGTGTGGTACATAAAGCTAAATTATAGAAGGCTTTTATTAAATCAGTAAATTGCAGTATTTCTTCTGTTACCAAGGCACTTAGCAAACATTTCTCACATTAGGCAATTAAAAAGGCAATAGCCCTGTTGTCTGGCAACTTTGGAAGCACTTAAGTTCAAAATTACAAATTAAAACAAAGACTAGAAATAAGATAATTATCCTTTGTTGCTTTTGACTTCTGGTCTCACAATCAGAAGTCAGGGATGCAGTGCATCAAGGCTGCCTGGGGGTTACTAAGCAAAGTGATTTCAATTAACAATTGCATACGAGGAGCTTCTACACCCAAATGAAAAAGGACGTCAGAGCATTTGTTTATGAAACTGGAGGATTTAAACTGTTTAATAGGTATTACAGTCTCAACAAGCCCTCTTTAATGATATTTGAAGGAACAAAGCTGTGCTGTAGCCCTGTGTAGAACCCTGACAATATTCAAACCAAATCAAATTTTCAAATGCAGTGTGGAATATTCTGAATATCAGCAAGAGGGGAAATCATCTGTTAATCCTGTGTTAGCCTTTGTTAACTATTGATGCCAAGAATATTCTAAATATAAATAGATAAATGAATGCAGGAAAATGACTCTCTTTTTTTGTACAGGCTCTAACCTGAGCAGCTTTTGAAGTTCTGGCATGTCCTGCTTCCCTAAAAGAACCTTTGAAAGTCCTTGGCTTTGACGACTTTGTTTACAGAGCCCCTCATCCAGTAACAGATTCACTCTGTTTTGATGATACCTGAGAGTTTCAGAAATGTGTTGGAATTCCTGTAAATTATGACAGTGTAGTTTCAGATAACTTTGAAAATTTTTTAGGATAATTGCCCTCAAAAAGCCAGACATTTAACTGGGTTTCCGGAACAGGCTTTCTTTGTTGATTTTATAGGGACAACCTTATGCTGGACTCAAACTCCATTATTCTGATAGTTTAATTATAAAAACTACTGATCACTGGGGAAGTACCTGATGGTTACTCGTTTTGACAGTTAGGACAGTAATTAGAATACAAAAATTTAGCTGCCTTTTTTTAAAAATTTTTCACTTTAGCCTAAAATTTATGTCACATCTCTCCCAAGAATGAGCCTTCTTGCATTTCTATTAATGGTTTCTCTTTCCTTCTGGCCTGAAAAAATGAGAACATTCACCACTCTCTGTAACTAGTACTTTTATCTTTCTATTTACTGGAAATTGAAAAAAACAAAACCCAAAAAAACCCACCAAACCAACCCCCCCCAAAAAAAAACCAAAAAGAAAAGGCCTTAAAAATCTTGTTTCATCCTTCCTCTTACCTTGCTTCTACTAGCAAAACCATTCTAGATCAAAGTTTAGGTCAAGAGTCCTATTTCATCCAACCTGGCTTATGTTTTTTACAAACCAACCCAAACAAGGTGACATGCCTTGTGGTCCAGGCCACCAGAACTCCCCAGAACACACAGTAATTTATCAAACACTTGGAGAGCGCCTGATGGGGGAGTCAACCACGTCTCTGAGTCCTGTCTGCTGAACAGTTTATTGACTGAGGTTGTCACACCAAAAATCTCTCCCCTCCTGGAGTGCTTGCCTCCTTCACAAGAGGATGGACAGGTTTGGCAGCAAGTGGACCAAACAGCTCAAGCAATGCATGTGACTAATTCCACTTTTCTTCACAGCCCCTGTATCTCTTCTGCAGCAACAGCAGCTCTTTAGAAACAACTCTCGAAGGATTTCAGTTTTCAGTCTCATACTTTCACTGTCCTACCATTCCCAGTACTTTATTTGCTTCCTATTCACACTGAGCACTTAAATTCTTGTACTCCCTATTTTTAACCCTTTTCTGGCAGGAGTCTCCTGTGCACGTCTTTTCCCTGCCTAGGTGCCTCCTTCTTTTTTATTGGTTAGCTGAAAGTCTGAACCTCAAGGTGATTTTTTTTCCCCTTCCATTTGCTTTTACCCTGTGTAATCCCAACACAAGACTAATAGGGAAATTTAAAACCGGATCTGAGCTGTTTTTAATAGTGTTGAGAGGTGGAGTTGGCTGGAGTTCAATTTTGTGCTGAACAGCTCACTGTAGCTCAATAAAGACTTGTGTCTGTGTTTCTGTTTATATGGCTGGAGCAGAGCACAGAGTATGCTTTTTCATTTATAATCACATGGACACAAGACAAACACCTCTTAGCTTGCAGAAAGACAGGTCATAAAATGAACTCCCAGGAGACTGGAAACCTACATTATCAGTCCTTTTTCTACTGGAAGCAACCCAATCCAATGCAAGTGCTGTTCATGGAAGTTGTAGTTTGATGTCTTAGCAGAGTCTAGGTGACCAAGGGTGTACTCAGCATCACATTTACTCAATACAAGTATTTTACACAGGAATTAGCCACATAATGAGGAAAAAAAGAAAGAAAGAAAAATAAACTATAAAGCAGGGGTTCTACCTTACCCCACAGCAGTGTTTTCTCCACATATGCGTGGAGAGGAAGAATGATTTGGACTTATAAATTCAGGACAGCATCTATTTGAAAACCAGATTGTCATGCTTAATGCATAAGGCCCTGCATATTGCTGTGTTCAACAAACACAAAAAAACTTTCAAAACACATTCCAAAGCCTAGTTTCAACACATAACACAGAGGAGTAAGAGTAACCTCCTTTGTTGTGGCCCAGTGCGACCTCATGCTACCCTGCCCCATAAAAACACCTGCCCTACTCCCACTCTGACTTGTGCCAGTCACAGTCACTCAGAGTCACCCCAGCTGCCACAGCCAGACTGTGACCCTCGGCAGATGTTACACCTGGAACTGGAGCGGCCGTAACAGCAGGGACAAATACGCACACTGGAGTGTGCGGATGCATATACACACATGCGTATTCCTTATATTACTTATTAACATATATTTAAAGAATTGTAAGAGATGGATTAAAACCCTTTTTTCTTATTAATAGGAATTTGCTTAAAATCCTGCTTAAATTTCAGGCAGAAACACTGAAAAATGGCGCAACACAGCAAAATAGCTTTTGCTAATCGTGCCTTAGGACAGCCTCCAAAGACATGCTGGGCTGGCAGGAAAAACTGTGCCACACCTATAGAGGATTACCCAGGTCATGCCAGAGAACAAGCCCACTCAACACTTCTCAATTTGTCTTTGGAGCAGGTTGTGCAGGGCAGCCCTCTCTGCTCTCATCCATGTTAAACACAGACTCTGCTAAGAATTCCTGACACATGCATAACTGTCCTGAAACTACCCACAATAGGGATTAAAGAGATGTACAATTTAACCTCAATTCATAATCCTGCTTAAATCAGGAGCAAAATAAATCACTAAGAGCAATGACAGCACTGTTCTCAGTGCTCTGTATGTGACCCTGGCAGCTCCCTTTGGAAGCCCAGGAAAGACCTCTGCATCCACTAAAGGAGCATGCTGACTGTCTACAGAGTGTTGCGCGCTTTCCATGCATCCAGGATGCAAACCACGGTATGGACAACTATCACAGGTGCATTGAGCTGACTTTCTCAAAGAAATAAATAACTTACTAGACCAAGTTGACTGTATCCCAGCTATACTCCATATGCTAGATAGAGCAGGTCTCTCTGGAGACACCCTCAACAGCATCAGCAACTGTTGCTTACTCACAGAGCCTATCCTTCTTTCTGCTTTTTCATTACCAGTGTTAGCAGTTGTTTATTAGCAACTGATCCCCTGATTCTGGGTGCCAGCTGTGTCAGGATGCTCTACAATCATGACGCTCCATTTACTGGGAAAATTTACAAACAGAGTGTGGCAGTCATTTAACAGCTGAGATCACCGAAAAGCTGAACTACAGGAATTCCATCCTTCTGGGAACATCTTAACACTTGCAGTTTACTGGGCAGTTATGGCCAGTTCATGTCCTTATTCAGGTCAGAGCTGACAAAGCATAGGATTTTGTTTTTTTTGGAACAGTGAATTCATTCTCCTCCTTTAGTGAGGAGATGGGATTTCTCTAGCATTCATCCAGGCCAGTACACATCCACAAATTTGTCCCAATAACAGCATTTGTGTCTAAACAAGATGAAGACCATCCTGTTGTGCAAGGCAGATGCTGTGCACCACTTCCCATCCTACTGAAATGAGTTCACACTTGGACTCACTCCTTATAGGTGCCCCCTCTTTGCTTTTACATTAAAGTGCATCATCTCTTTGGGAGAGATAACTGGAATACTATTCCCTGACAGAAATATATGGCTCTGGGAAAAAAAAAAAAAAGATTTTAAGGAAAAGCCTAATCCCATTACAAGGTCTGATGCAGCTGCAGGAGAGATAAAGTGGACAGCCATTAAAAAAATTTAGGTTGGTTATAATAGCCCAAGCTAATCTATTTCCTACTCACTGTATTTTCTAATTCCCTTCCTAACACATTGCCAACAGAATTTCATGGCAAATTACTATTTTTTAAGTAACATTATATGTTAGCAGTAACCAGGATGCTCAGATCTGCGCTTTCAGAACATTTGAAGGCATGTTCAGAGATGAGGTTTTGCACCAAGTGTGTTGGATGGGGGTGGGTACAAAGTTTATATTGATCAGATTTATTCATAAAAATAATTTCTCAGAAATTTGACATGTAAGCTGACTTCTATAGTCTCTAGGAATTATTACTTAAAAAATCCAAACCCAAAGTCACAAAATCTCTCTCATTCCCTCTCACCCACACTCAGCTGGTCTAGCCAGAGCACAGCTGGATCAGCCTACTATTTTTACACTGAGGGACAGTAAATGGAAAGGAGCTTTTGCATCATTTTGTGCTGGCTGTGATCACACAGCTGCCACTGCCTTGGCTTGCATGGGACCAGAGCAAGGTGTCTCCTGTGCCACAGCGAGTGCAGAAAGGCTTTTCCAGGACAGCACAAGAGGGGTCTGCAGGCAGCTGCGAGGGCAGCGCTCGGCATCGCCCCTGGGGCTCAGCACGGCTTTGTGCCACTGGGGCGTTCCGAGCACAGCTCTGGGTCTGCACTGCCTTTGCTGTGCATGGATCAGGGAAAAGGCCACGGAAGAAGAAGCTGCTTTTTCAATGTGTTTTGTAAAAGCAAGTAAAACCGTATTTTCCTTCTTTAATTCCACAATACCTCCTTTTGGATTTATAAAACATCTGTAGGAAAAGTTCACCAGAAAATGCAACTCTTTCTCCTGCCCAAAAATGGGAGTATTTTTAAAATTTTTTCCCCAGGAAATATTTGGTTAATTTTGATCTAGCCTTTTATTATTTAATTTCCAAGCAAGCAGAAACAGAAAGAAAGTTACAATTAAAAGAAAATTCCCACTAAAAAAAATTAATTACTACTTTTACCAGACAAAACTTCTGGTTTTTATTTAAGCTCCAACTTTTGTTGGCACAAGGTTTGCAGGCAAGACATTCCAGACAGCTTGAAATTTGAAGAAAATTTGAGAATTATAAACATGACCACCTACCACATCCGTAAAAGCTACTTATTTAAAACTTTAAAAATGTGAATATCCATCCATGTAAGTAAATGCCCATGGGGCAGACCTCTTTTTATCCACTGACCATTGGCAACAGCTTCTTAACCAAAAAATCTTGGGTTCTCAATAGTCCTACAGGTAACGCAGAGGGAGCACTTCTGTGCAGGAAAGCTGGAGTCAGCCTTGCCATGCAAAGGCTTCAGAAGCTCCACTGCCTGTGAGCAGCAGGGACATACCACAAACAGCCTGGAATAACAGACACCCACTGCCCCTTGGCTCTGGGGCTTTCCTCATTTCCATGCTCAGCTTTTCCTTTCAAGCAGTCTACACACTGAGGGTGAGCAGATCAACCTCCTGTAAATATCACTCTTACCATGCAACTTCCAGTGCTGTATTTTAAATCAAAATACATATTTTCATACGGATGTAGGACACAATTTAATGAAAATCTAGAGTCTTCCATTTTAGTAGATGCATTTTAGTCTCCAAAAATCATAGAAAATAATTGCCAATGTCCACCTCAGTGCAGATGTATTTCACTGTAATCCACCCCAATGCACTTAATTTCTTTCATTTCTTTGTTCTGCCCTAGTGCCATTTAACTGTCTCCCTCTTTACACATATCCACACTGCTTTTATATATCCTTCATCTTATAAAGTGTGCTACACCAACAGGCTAAGTAAACATTTACAGTGATATATAACACTTACTGACAACGTCAAGCCAAATAGACTGTGATCCAAGAACAGGCTTGATTTCCCTCAGTCTCCTCTCCTCAGGCAAAAGCTTGAGTGAATAGATGAACCCTGTTCTGCACCTTGAAGGTCAAAAGAATAGCTTTGACAATCCAACAGGGAAACAAATTCTGGGGCTGACAGACTTCCTCCAAGAACCGTCCGCCCCCAGCATCCCAATAACTGAACTTAAAAGATTGCTAAGAAAATAATCCATTTATTAGCTACTATCACAGCACAGAGTAAGAAAAAAATCACTGACACCCAGACAGTCGGCGAGCAAACAGCAGCCCCATGGCTTCTAACCAGCATTTCAAATCAGGCTACTTGCAGGCTTGGCATTTGAGAGCAGCTTCTTGTTGGTGTAACTGGGTTTTCATGCAATTGTACTTGCTCTGTCCATTATGATTTTTTAACCCATTCAAAACCTCTAAGATATTTAATTATTAACTTGAATTAGCAAGTTGCAATAAACAATCCCTCGTGTACTATCAAGCTGCTTCCCATTTTACTTCGTTTAACAATCACTTTTAACTCTCCTTAGATTCTTCCTTTCCTCAAAAAAGCACCACATTGTCTCTCAACAGTTCTCACCCTCTTTCTGATTGATTTTCCAGAACTAACAATATTTCTGCAGTGGGCTACCCAAGCTGTACCAGGAGGCTCTCCAGAGGAAGCTGCCCCGCCATGCTGTGCCCAGCGCAGATGCCCACCAGCCCCGCAGGGGAGAGGGACTGATCCCATGGAACAGCACCGTGCCTCTGCCTGGCTCCTGGGGGCAGGGCTGCACCCTGGAATGTGTCACACATCAGCTGGCAGCGTGGGGAGCTGGCTCACACGTGGAGCCCCGGTGCCACTGCTGTGGCCACTCTCCTCCCAGACACTGCAAGGTCAGGCTGACTTCTGCCAGCAGAGCACTGAAGTGAGAGTGCAAGCAAGAAAAGCTGATGTAATGCCTTCCAGGAAAGTGATGAAAGAAAGAGGAAATAAATGTTTAGCTTTTTGTCCTCTTTTTGTCTCAGAGTCACTCATTTATATTATTACTATCGTTATTTAAAACTGTTTAAAAGACAGTGCATTTGCACTCCCTTCATTGATTTCCAAAGTAAGGCTTGCTTTTGTTTTTTTTTTTTTTTAAAAACTAACTAAGAAACATTTAAAAATCTTTCAGAAAGATAATCCCCTATTTCCAGTGGCTTGGTTTTTGGGGTTTGTGTTGTTTTGGTGTTTTTGTTGTGGTTTTTTTGTTTGTTGTTTGGTTTGTTTGTTTGGGTTTTTGTGTGTTTGTTTTGGGGTTGTTTGTTTTTGTTAATGAGGTAAAATAATATAGTCCTGTACAGAGAATTCATTATTTCAAGTGTTGTCATATTTTCACTTACTGCTTAAAACAATGAGGATTAAATCTGACTCTTTTCTGCAGTATAAATATAGCCATATGTATCTTATGCAGTTCATACCTAGTCTTTTATTTACTTAATTTATTTATTTCTAGATCTTCCATTTTCATGATTTTCCCTAAGGTAGTAGATGAGCAAATAATTTTAGTACAAAAGATGCCCCCCATACTTCTATAAATTATTTCTACACTGCCAGCAAGCCAGCAAGGAATGAGAGCAGAGATGTCTGCTGTAAATTTAATGTAGCTGATAATTTTCAAGCAGATGGACAGAACAACAAATGCTGTAGCAAGCATCCATCTAACCTGTCTGTTCCAAGTATTGCATTTCTGCAGCTCAATTTTATTTAAATGTTAGCAAATTTTGCTGGTCTCAGTATGTGTCAGAATGCAAAGCACTGATCATTCCAGAACACCCATTAATCCAATCTTTGGTCAAGGAAAGGAAAAATTGACTTTCAGCTAATAATCATTCTAGCATTACATATAACATGTTTATAAAATGAGAAGGAACCATGTCCTTGTACCTTGGTCAATGAATCCTGCAGCTTTATATTTATTATGTCCTTAGAAATCTATATTCAGACTCTTTTGTGAATTATCCTCCTAATTTCTCTTCTTTCTTTGCAATAAAAAAAAAGCTTCATCTTCTTCAGTGACTTTTGCATTTCTTTTTCAGAAAGTCTATGAGAAAAAATACCTCATCAATGCACTTGGGACATCACATAAATGATGCTACCCAAATAACTGACCCATTTCCTAATGGCTTTGCTTTTAAATGATGTAAAACTTTTTTTTTCTTTAAAAGAAGAAAACAAAACAAAACAAACAAACAAAAAAAAACCACCAAAAAAACACTCCTCCAAAAAACCCAACTCGACTTTAGTTAGGAAAACTTTCACAGTTTTCCAGATAGTGTCTGAAACTTTCTGTGTTATTTTGAAAGTCAAACTGCAAATTGCTTTTGAAGTTTTGGAGTTTTGATTATCATGACAGACAGGCATCTTTTGCACAGTCCCAGAATACTACAGGGTTAAGAGCAACTCAATTTGCACCATGCAAACAATTCTGGGTTGGCTGCATGGAGGTTTGAATGGCATTTCCTTCAACTTCACCTCTGTAAGGTAGATTTACTCCCTCTGAAACCCTGCCGGCAGGAGAAATACAAACTTGCCAGAACAGACTGGAATGGTACATGCAGGAAAACTGCAGTAACACTTTGGTCAAGTCTGTATACTAAAATTCTTAGTGAAACTACATAGCATCTGCTTTTGCACAATATTTACTTAATTCTTTACAATTATAATTAAAAAAAATTTGTTTTCGGGTCCCTCCATAGCAAAGATAAATGAAAACAAGATCTAAGTTCAGCCAAACTTGGGGGTTTTTTAAAGTTAATTTTAAAATGCCATGCCCAGAACATAGCTAGTATTCTGTCTTCATTTTTATTTAACAGCAGTATACAATGCAAGTCTGCTGGTATTATAAAGCTGACAGTCAAAAACTATCTCCAGTGGTCTGAAAATTTCTGTGACATCTTTTCCCAAGTTTAAAAAAAATAAAAGAAAGGGGCGGGGGGGGGGGGGGGGTGTGGAGGAATTTTGCTGTTTTATTGTTCTGTTTTCTCGCTGAAGACCAGAAGGGCCTTTTAGATTTAAAGAGAATTAACGTGGCGTTGTGTTCACTGCAGCAATCGAATTCCCGAAACCTGTGCACTCCTAAGTTATGCTGCAGACAGCTGGAAGCTGGGCAAAGATGACCTGCTGGGGATGGCCTGTGCCACTGCTGTCCCACTGGGGATTGCTGCTTAGAGCAACACGCTGCAGCACCATCAGTCCTTCTCGGCTGCTCCAGCCAACTCACTGCCCCCTGCTCTTCCGCGCCTGGCCTGGCAAGTGCAGGGGCTCCTGCAGCGTTCAGGTGCCTTCCCACACCTCTTGCTGCTGCAGCCCCCTCAGTCCCACGTGTACAGAGCTCTCTCCCTCAGAGAACCCGGTCTCATGGAGCTGTTGGAATATTGGTGCTTGAAACCTAACTGGAGGCGGGAACAGAACCCTCAGTGTTTCTTTTCTTCTCCAGGGCTGTTCTCAGACAGCTTCACGCATAACCCGAGGTGGGGGAGGGCTGCCCTTCCCACTCGGAGCGGCCCGGCCAGCCCATCAGGGAGGATTAGCATCCCCGCCCCGCACTGCAGCATCTCGGAGCGCACTTGTGCCGCTCCTTCCCTCCTCTCGCCTCACCTGCCCTTCCCTCCCTGTCCCTTTCCCAG
>NW_024581108.1:4386162-4494480 GCF_017639235.1 Corvus kubaryi | reverse complement strand
TCCCTCCTCTCGCCTCACCTGCCCTTCCCTCCCTGTCCCTTTCCCAGGGACAGGCTCCTCCTTCCTCTCGCCTCACCTGCCCTTCCCTCCCTGTCCCTTTCCCAGGCTCCTCCCTGCAGATCCTTGATCTGCAGCCCTAATGGTGCAAACAACACTTGACAAATTCAGGGATGGGCCTGGAGCACACTTTGGGTTTTGGCGAGAGTTTTCTGGTACTGCAGCTTGAACACTACTGTGACAGCCATGTGACCCTCTATTTCTGCAAATTTGTGGTGGAAAACAGATCCAGCATCTTCTATTTTGGCTTAAAATGTCCTATAAATACGTACAAAGTTATTCGTGATGTCAAGCATTAGGGAAGAAAACAAAATCATAGACACTGAGATGAAAAAATGTCAGAAGTATACTGTGGCATTCATTATTTCTTGGTCTCCAAAGCCCTGCCTCCCCCCCTTCATGGAATTACTCTCTAGTTAACTTATTTAATTACCTTAGCACTGTCCAGATACCGCCTGGCTTTCGTTTCTGACCCAATCAATTTACTGATAAAATACAATACAGGGACTGAACTTTTTTTAGTCAGCTTTTTGAGTTGAATGCTTTAAGTATTTCAAAATGAAGCACATAAATAAAAGACTCTACTTTTACATTATCATAATCCTGTTGCAGGTTAGGAAGCTTTACAGGTCAGCCTCCCAATGTAAGATAAAGACATATTCCGCTTATTTTTGTACATGTTTTCCTTTCCCCTTCATTTTAGGCCATAAAAAAAAGAGAAGACCCATAATGTATCAAGTAAAAATTGAGCTCAAAACAATCATCACTCAAAATTTCAGTTTAGGGGAAATTCTAATGAAAAAGCATGTCTGAAAAAATAATAAAAAAAATTACATTATTTTAAAACTCAAAACAAGAAGTCAAAATTTGAACTTCTTGTCCAAACAAGAACAAAATTTGAATATAAACACAAGCCATACATGCTGATTATTTGAAAGAGGTACAATTTTGATTTATTTATACAAAATCTGAGGTGCAGTAATGTCATTGACATAGAGCATAGAAACTTCTTATGTTAGTTCCTATATTTAGACAAGCTATAGCCTACCAGGGGCTTGCTACAAGTACGTTCTAAAATACCTTTATAGTTTGCCCTGTTATCACTTTTTTAATTACAGAATTTTTGTCGTTTTAAAACTGCTGTGAGTAACTGAACACATATTAAAGTTATCCTTAGTTTATTACAAGGAAAATAAAGACAGATGAAGGTCACAGTTTCCTGATGTTATATGTAATTTTAAATTGTTCAGTAGAGTAAAAATCTGCAGGAACTTCTACCCATCTCCTTGAGTCATTTGTCCTTTTACATTTCTTCTCCTGTTGTATAAAAAATGCATACAGTTTCTTTCTGCTAAGAGTAGCAGTAATTTTAGTGGTCCCTAGGGACCCCTGAGGCCAGTGGAAGGTGGAAAGTCCTTCTCCCCTTCCCACAGACTCTGGGGTCCAGCCTGTACTGGTTCACATGTAGGTAAAAGCTGTATTGGCAATATTACACTTGGTTTTGCATCTCAGGCTCAGGCTGGGGTGCAGCCCCGCTGGTGCTTGGAGCCAGGAAGAGGAATGCAGCCTCTCCTGTTCCTGTGACCCCCACACATGACTTCCCCAGCCTGGAGTGGGGGGGAACCTGCAGGCCCCCACCCAGCCCTGCTGTTCACACCCAAGCAGCAGGGAAACAGCTGCTCTCCACTTCAGCTCGTTTTCCTTCTAAAGCTCATGCAAGATCCAAAGAATTTCTACTCCAGATTTTTAGCAATATGGCAAATATTAGTCCAAACAAAAGCATGGTTCAGAAAAAAAAGGCTAGTTACTTTAAATAGGCATTGGATTAAAGAAGGAAGCTAAGAAAAATGTGTCAAAATAATATTAATTTACAGCTCCTGAGTGTTTAAAATTGCAATAAGTCAGAGACAGATATTTTGACAGAAGAAACCAGAACTACTGTAACATGGGTAAAATTTCTCCATCCACGAGACTGTTAACTTGTATTCACTCATTTTGTTAAATATTACTCATTCCACACAAGCTCACGATTTAAACTTATGTCATACCACCAAAAAACCCAATAAAACAACAAAACCCACAATAAAAAAAACAAAACAAAACAAAACAAAAAAAAAAAAAACAAAAAAAAAAACCCCAAACAACCAAATCAGACAATCTCCATCTAAGAGGAGCTTCACCTTTTTTGACCTGGTAAAGTAGAAATAGTGAGAATGAACTGAATTTAGAAAATGAGAGAACTGACTTCATTTCTGATCTGTAGCTTTTCCAGGGCCGAGAAAGGCAGAGGCAAAATTCTCAGGGTTACAGATGACAAGTGACTGTGAAAAGGAATCTTTGGCATCTGAAATGATGGAAATAGCTAAGGAAAAAAGGAAGCTGAGGTCAGGAAAAGAACTTTGAGTGAGATCGTGCCTTTCCTTCAAGACTAAAATAAATGATCTTATGGAAAATGAGAAACAAGTATGTTCATTTGTCCTCTCAGTAGTAGAAAATGTCATTTTATGTAATTCATTGATCTCTGATAGATTCTTATCTGAATTCCACGAGGAAGGCTCTGAATGCTTCACAGAAGATGATCTATTTACCTCCAGAATATTTTAGTGAAATAGGGCAGATAGAGAAGACAGGGAAACTAAATTACTGACAGATATGACACAAATCATCCCTGCTAAAACACAAACTGAAGCCCACAGCCTAGATTATGTTACTGACCACTGCAAAGCCATCCTTTCAAAGTGAATTAAGCCATTAACTAAATACACCATAACGAGAAATAGATCAGCAGCTTTGGAGGTTACTTGCCTCTCTGTTTTTTTTTATACACCAAACATCTCCTTAGCATGCAGGACCATGTGGGGAAGGGGGTTGTGACTGTCAGGAAAAGTACTGGCTCTGGTGAACAGCTGAGGTTGCAGTACACATCTTCGTACCATGACAAGGATGCACAGCTTTGGTAACACAATCTCAGGAATAAAACACCAAGTGGGAAATAAATTCTTTCCAACAGGCATAAGCAGGCTGTGTTCTTTTTCATGAAATTGGGAGTTGCCTAAAATACTTTACAACATGATCTGATTAACAGGTTTAGCCCAATGCTGACAACAAACTGAATAGCCTCTCTTTATCTCCCTGTAAGGTTCAAGGGCAGCTAGGAGGATAACTGAAGAACACCTTTGTCCTACCAGTCCTTAAAAATTAAAGGGAATATTTTTAAATGTGATTCCTACCTTCCTAAACTCTTAATTAAAAAAAAAAAAAAAAAAAAAAAGTCTAGGCAGAAGGAATGCACTAAATCTATCTGAAAATACAGATTAAAAAAAACCAACAAAAAATCACTGCCACAAAGGAAGTGTATAATCTAGTTAACATATAAATACACAAAACAAGTCAAAAAGCACGAACAGACAACTGTGCATACTGCCAACAGAAAATCTCAGCATACCACACATACATCTTCAGTATCTTCAGGACTCATATGACAAAGTCACTGTAGCCAAATGAAAAAGAACAAATGTATAATTCATGAGGAATAGCTTTTTAACACGCTAGAGCTTTTGGCTGTCTAAAAATAGAGTTATGAAACATAAAAAGCAGTATTATTGTCTCTAAGACTACAATCATATTTTATTTTCCTAATATTGTCCTCAGTAAAACCTATGGTTTGGAGTGCATTCCTATCTTCTGTAGACCCTTCTTCTCCTGTTGATTTATGTATCTTTACTAGAAGGCTTTAGAAAGGAGTATGTTTACCAGTAACATTCCTTTGAGCTACAATTTTTTTTTTTTTTTATTATGGCACATATTTGATACACAAATGCAGGAGAACATATCCCCCACAGTCAAATATTTCTCCTATGATACGCCCTGTATGTAAGATAAGGCAATGGTTGAAAATTAATGCAACATAAAGACTGTCCAGCTTGACCTTCTGCTGTCCTTTGGATCCCATTTTCAGACTTCCATCACCTCTTATTTTTTTTCTCTAGTCAATGTAAACATCTGGTATATAAATGAATCACAATGTTACTACAAGAAATAGTCCATTTTAAAAGTTTGTGCAAGAATTAGAGGACATAAGTGCTAAATGACTGGACAAATCTGGACAACAGCAACAAATATCAGAAAGGAAATATATATACACAGTCTAGTAAATAAAAATGTAGTACTTGCAAGATCAATTATAGATGATCTCCCTTGTTTTTTAACATAGTTAGCAGGTAGCTTTGAAAATGAAAATAGATGTCACCTAGCTGACAAGAAAGCACCTCTTATAGAAGATTAGACACAAGTACCCTGTTAATGTTAAATCCTAGAGACTTACATCTTCATGTTAATACACATACTCCAAACCTGCTGCAGCCCAATGGACATACAGTAGCTCAACCCCAGAACTGTCAGGCTATATTATTTTCAGTACAGTAATTATTTCAGTGACCTACTTTTTCTGTGACCAGCTTCCTACTCTAGGCAAGAATCAAAGCATAAAGCAGAAAAGTTTTATTAATATTACCAAAGATTCCCTCTCTGGTTTAGACTCTACATTTGAGCCAACAGGAAAGAAACTTGATGTGGACATTCTTGGTGAAATTCTATTGCACACCAAAATGCAGACGTCACACAGACAGTGGTTTCCCCTGCAAGAAATTTGTTTTTATGTTGATTCCTCCTCTATTTTTTCCAGGATGTGGAGCAGTACACAAACTTTTTGCAGCTGAGGACCCATAACATAAGAAAAATTGTGTGACAATCCAGCTTATTACTTTCATTTTAAAATGTACCTTAAGTTGAAGAAGAAGCACAAATAAATGTGGTCTCAACATTTAAATGTCCTGCATTTATTACCATCAGTTTACATTTCACTATTACTCTGATTTCTTCCTCACTTCTGGGAAAAAAATTACATTACTGGTGCCATATAAGTGGCAGCTTGTCTCCCAGTTGCACAAGAGCTCTTGAACTAAAAATATATTTGGGCAAAAGAAGGGATATGGTTGGGATAGGCTCTATCCTTTTGTATCATAAAAGGGATGAGACTCTGTCCTTGGGGATCTGCTTCCTACCAGCAGCTGGTGAGCACCATAGGAGCAAGCTGGAATATTCAAACCTTCATCACTTTTCAGGTTGTGAAAAATAAGGACCAAACTTGTCCCTAAATAAATCTTTTGCATGTATCACCAACAGAAATATTAGTTCATTATTTATCTTCCTATGTGCAAAGAAGCCGCCTTCACAGCTGCCTGCAACCATTTCACCGTCAAAACTGTCACTGCTTTTAAACTTGCCAAGGGCTACTTCTCTGAGCTCTATTGTCACTGACTCATCAAATACGAAATGATGTCTCTGACCTTAGAATCAGTTGTCTTATTTCTCTTTTGACACCAATGACAACTAGAGGGAAAATGTAGATGAAACAGTCAGAAAATAACAGTGAAAGCAAGCTGACAATGCCAAATCCATCTAGGAAAGCATCAGTTCTTAAAGATGCTGAATGCTCTGTGTGAAATAAGGATGCTCTCAGCAGTTGCTGCTTCTTTGGAATTCAGTTGTTAAGCTCTAAATATTTTGACAAAAAAATTAAAAAGCAGAGGGACACCTGCAGCCTTCCCCGGCGACTTGCAGTGCACACAGAAATGTCAAAGACCTTGCATAGGCTCAAATCTCATACACAGTGAGGCCAAGGAAGGAAATCTTATGGAACACTGGGGAACAGACAATCCTTTTCATCTGTCTCCCACTACCATTGTATTCCCTGCACCTAGCTGATTGCACGTCTCAAAAATCAAACCGTGATGATGCTTCCCCAGGCAAAACAATTTGATCTGTTCATGTCCAATATATTTCCCCTTTTGGATCAGTTAAAATGCAACAAAAAAAATGCAAGTTGTATAACATGGTGCAGTGTATAATTAACTTTGTGCAAAGCACAAAGTTTTAAACTTGAACACTGATAAATACTAAGCTGGTAAATCCCTATTTGGGGTCATCCAGCCTGAAATGCTGCACTGAACTTTAAACAGTCAAAATTCACCCAAGCTATTGATCTGTATGATGGATCTCCTTTAGGAATTATGGTCTCCTTTATGAATCCCTTTGAGCTCCCCCAGGCAAATGGAAAGTTTGAATTTCACACATTTAGTGGCTAATATTAACCAGGAAGGAAGGCAGCTCTTACATTTGCTCACAAATCACTTCTGAATAACTCTTCCTCCAGTGTCGGCCTTCTGATCTTTAGTCTCCTTGCAGTGTTTCTAAGATGAGGACATCAACCCTCCTTTTTTTTGTTCTGTTTTCACTGGCAGAGATTACCAGAACACAGTAGTTAACATCTCAATAGAAAATAAAATACAAAACTCAAGGGACATGCTACCCTGAACTGTCAATTACAATAAAACATGAGTATGTAACAAATCTCAGCAAGACAAAACCATTCTAACATACTGGTAAAAACTGAGTGCTGGAAAAAAATGCACATTGGTAATATGAAATGCATGAAAGGAAAAAGGGAGAAATGCCAAAGGAGGAAAGAATTTCTCCTACTTCTGTGATTTCTTGAATAAATGACCTATTTTTAATTTGAAGCTGAATTCTCCCAAAGAACTACCATTGTTACAGAGTTTGTACAACAAAGTTCAAACTGTGGATTAATCTGATATTGCTGGCTATATTAGACACAGAAATTTCCCTTAAAATAAGCAGACAGATATTAAGTCATTGATGATTACTAAATATCAAAAATTAATGCAAAGTTGTGAAACAATATATTAAAAAGACTATTACTGCATGATGCTGCCTCAGAATATGTAATTCATGTACAGAAACAGAAAGAGTTTAGTACTGAAAGACTTGTGCTCCAAGCTAAGTTGGGTACCAGTGCATTCATACAATGTGGGGTAAAATCCTAAATGATAATTACCTGCTCTCAACAGAAATTTTTCTCACTCCCTTTTCTAGCCAGTCTTAAATTTTTCTTTTGATGTTTTCTGTCTGTGCTTGATTTGGGAATTATTTTAATTTCTGTTCTTTGAATAAGGGTGGTTTAAAATTCTCACTCACCTGCTTATAGGCATTAAATCATATTTTACTTGATTTCTTGTGCTGCCCTTTCAGTGAAGTAAATTTGTCTAGTTGTTTCTGATAGAAGCTTTAGGATAGGCTTTGATGGAAACAAGAGTCTAATTATAACTCACATTTTCAGTGCAATAAACTATATAACAATAATATTCTCACTGCATACAGAGTAAGAAAAGAGTGAGAGTGAGCGTAGTTTCCCATTCAGTCTAAACCAGTCCACAGTTAAAAAAAAAACAAAAAAGAAAATCACAAACCAAACTTGAATATTTATTTTACTTGATTTAATCATCCTCCATTTAAAAGTTCTCAATACTCAAAACAGTCATCCTGCATATGTATTTTCTCTAAATTTAATACTATTGACTTCAGGAAATGTCCATCAGGCTAATGACCACCGTGGAACTGTAACATCTCACGTTACTGAACAAAACAAGAAGCAGCCAGCACATGTTCTGTACTCCAAGGAGATGGTACAGATATTTGTGTTGCATTACTGAATGGAGTTTACTCTTGCATGACTTTAGATTTTCAAATATATTTTTCAAAACATTACAGCATATAATATATGGTTTCCATAAGCACCATAATTCTTCCTTTGCCCCTTTTCTGACTTATCTGCCTGTTAGGCATTAAGTACTGAGAGATCTCAGTTAGTCTGTCTAGTCACAAGAAACTCATGTCCAAAGAAACAACCACAGATAACCATCTCAATAAAAACAGAAGTTGCAGGTTTGGAGATTACCTTATACTCACTTAATAATGTGTTTCATCCAAGGTGATGTTACTACATAGGCAAGCTGAGATTTTCAAGTCTGTTTTAAGGATGTGTACACCACAACAAGGCATTCAAAGACCTTGAACATTAAAAATGTTATCCACTCAAGGAACAGTTGGGACAAACATTGGTTGCCAGAGATAGTTAGCATTGCACTACAGTTCTTAAGGTCAGCAGCATTTTGCTTTCCAGGTGTGGAAAGAAAAATTCCTATAGGAACACTCTGTTTGTTTAAAACATCCAGATAATTCCAATTAAAGAAAAATCCATTTAGAGTTACTGAATTATGCACAAAGAAATAGCATCTACTTACCACGTCAGTTTGTTGGGATAGGAATCACACATTTCAGATTCAAGTATTTTTGGTAAAACAGGTTTCCAAATATGTAAATACATTCAGAGATTCTGTCGAGACAATAGAGAGGCAACATCAATGTTTGTGCAGGGTCTGTTGTTTAGGAGTGCTACAGTATTCAGTTACAGTATTCCAGTGCTATTATATATTAGCCCGATGACAAATTTGAAAACCTCTTTTTATAAAAAAATGGGAATTTTCATCTATGTATTTTTTATTTCATGTAGAGTCAGTCTGTCTCTTTTAGGAACACCATGTCCTGGAAAAAAATGTCCCTTTTTTTTTAAACAAGAGAACAACAATTTTCTATTCAGCTACAATAATCACTTTCCAGCTAGCACATTCATCAAAGAATGAGCAATTCACTAGGGTAACATATGCAGGAGCTTGCTTGTATATATTCATATTGTCTTCTGCCTGAAAAGAGTTAAATAGAGCATATAAATGATGAATACAGAGCGTCTTGGGATACAAAACAACTAAAATGGGTTAATTAGTGAAAAACATGCATCAGAATATAAGGCTCAACTGTAAATGTTACGGTTTTTTAAGCCTATTATATCTGCTGATAATATTCAGGATTATGGATAACATATATAAAAAGATGTTAATTTTCAAAAGGAGTTGAGTGGAACATGTTAAAGAGTAAGAAACGTTCATTGTTTGAATAATAGTTCAGATGCATTCACATTAAACGTACATTAGCGAATACATTTCTGTGACATGCTCATATATAAGCATAATATGTAAGTGACCTAGAAAATACAGACATTGTATAATCAATGACAAAAATATTGAGACAGATAAGCCCTGAGATCTTTGATCAAATATATTCTTTGGCAAACAAACAAAACATGTTATCCTGACAAATAATATTCTTTGGAGAACTGGAAGCGTGCCTTCCCCAGTGCCGCCCTTCGCGGCGCTCTGCGGCAGCCCGGCTGTCAGTGCCGGCCGCGGGAGAGGCTCCGGAGCCGGCGGACGCAGCCCTGAACTCCAGTGCCCCTGTGCAGGGCAAGACTCGAATTGCTGGCTGCTGCTGCCCGCTGCCAGCTTTCTGAGTGAAGACTCTATCTCCCTTTGTGCTTTGTCATGGTACAGAGAGCTGACCCGGCTGCTGTCATTTTGACAAACAAGAAATACACTCTCAGGTTGGTAAAAAGACGAGTTTTATACAGAGAAGAAATTATGTGATCTCTATTCAAGTGCCAGCAAGGTGTTTTAGGATTTTAAGGACTTTTTTCTTTACCTAAAAGGGGCCTGCACAGTGCTGTTGTTGCAAATTTTGCCCGTACTATTCTTTCTGCCAAATCAGTGAGATTTGCAAGCTGGCTGAAATGAATACTAACACACCATTGGTATTTAACTGAAAATGGTCTGAGATTTCTTCTGTGATTCCCTGCTTGGTTTGCTGTGTTTGTGTCTGTGTGCTTCTGAAGAAAGAGACACCACAACAGAAGGGACAAATCCCCTCCGAGGTCTGTAGTTGAAGACACTCCTGAGACCCTTTATATATATATCCTGAAATACGCTAATTCAAGCTAGTAATAGTCCTTTGGTTAAAAAAATCTGCTGAAACTGAGAAAATTTGCAGCCATAATACTGTTTCATAAAGTCTTTGGAAACCAATGCATCATGACATAGCTGTGTGGCTCTCTGTGACCTGTGATCACCCTGTTAAATTTATCTGTACAATGTGCTCATACAGAACCCTAACCAGGAGAGTGCAATGCTGATAGAAAAACATGAACTTCTGACAGAGCAGTAAAGTTTGCTCCAATTAAAATAAAAGAATTAGTGAAGCATTTAAGAAATACTTGTGATTTTTAATATCAACACTAAGGTGAAATTGTAAAGTCTTCTTTTTCACTTACACATTTTTGAAGTAAAAATGACATAATTCCAAACACGTAGACAAAGTCTTTTCATATAAGGATGTTCTCAATTTGGGTTAGGCAACTGACATTTTAAATATGGGTTGGAAGAGGATATACATCAGAGTATGCAGATAGAAATGTTAAAATACATATTTTATTTTGACAAGTAAAAGCTCTGTCAGAAGGTCTTTGATTCACAAAGCTGGAATACATTCATAGTTTTGAAATATGATCCTTTATCATATTCACTTCTTAGACAGGTTAATGTCTTAAATACAAACAAATGCACATCAGACAGAATCCGAGCCTGATTTGCTTGAGGGGCTGTAAGAATAATAATAAAAAAACTATTATTAAGTAGATTTAGCAAGAAAGGGAATGATTTTTTCAGTCTTTTCCTATTTGTCTGAAAAATAAATTCTACCATTATAGTGTGTAATACATGAGGTATCTATTAATAACGCATTCAAATTAACAAGTTTTTCATCCAAAGGTATTGTCTAAATATTTCCTATTGTCCAAATATAACTGAACAATAAAATTCCAAACAAATAAATTTCCGTAAAACCCAAATAAATTTGTCTGACAAAGAAAATAATTACAGCTCCTACTAAAATATTTCCATGGGAGAAACCAGATTGCAGCTGACGCTCAATAAGAGGCTTTATAAAGAAAACCACTAAATCACTGCATCTTCTGGAAATGCCACCTTTTTAGCACTAACAGTATTTCAAGCCCTTTATAAATGCTGCAGTAGCAGACTAATTATATTCTGTTTTTTACTCCTTATTTTCAGCCATCTTTGACATCATCCAGAAAGATGCAATATAGCATTCAGGTTGGAAAAGGTGACTGGGCATTGGAAAGGGCTACCCAGGGAGGCAGGGGAGTCACTGTCCGTGGAGGTGTTTAAGGGAAGACTTAGGGTGTGGCACTCAGTGTCATGGTCTTGTTGTCAAGCTGGTGTGGGGTCACGTATTGGGCTCCATGATCTCAAAGGTCTTTTCCAACCTTGCTGACTCTGTGATTCTGTACTCTATAAGTACGTATAAAATCCATAGAAACTAGGAATGCAGCAGAAGTCTGACTTTTTTTCTCCTCCTTTTCTGTAAGTAAACGCATTTCATTTCAAAAGGTTGAGAATCTGCCACCCCCAAACACGGCCTGCAGTTCCTTATTACACACCAGGACACTTTACATTGAGTACCAACAGTGTGAGCATTGTACCATCAGCACTAGCTAAGAGCTCTTTAGGGCCTTTACATGTGAATTGTTGTATTCATTCTCGGTGCCTTTGGATTTAATTTGCCGAATTTGCTAAAGGGCAACAAAACCATGTAAAAGGTACTTAAAAGTTTCTTGCAAAATTGGGCTGATCTATTTATAACAGGGTCTCAAAACTACAAAGTTGATGAGCAACACACTGAAACCAGAAGTGAAGCTGCAAAGTTCCTGTGACTCGGATGTCTGAACACGATGCAGCAGTACGGTATTTTTGATGACAGCATGTAATAAAAATGGATTGCAACAGAGCAGAAATCTATCCATAGAATTTGCATTCCCCAAGCAGAGACAAAGTCACCAGACACCACAGTACCTGTGTTACTGTCAACATCATCTTGCTAAATACCACTCTCACCCATGACAGACAATCTTTGAACCAAACACAAATAAATAATAGCCAGAGAATCCACCCATGTAAAATTTCCAATACAGTTTTCTGTATGAAACTTCGAAAAATGGAATTATCTATCAAATCTGTATTCTTTCCAACCTTTAACATGACCTGTCTTGAGGAAAGATACATTTTATTACAGTATAGCAAAAATACACCCAAACTGCCAACAGATAAACTGGCTAAAGCTAACCCTCCTTACGGTGCAGTGTCCTTGTGTAGTCAGTTGTGGACTGAAATAAAGTATCAAGACTCCCCAAAAACAGAGCAATGAAAAGGCTTTCTCACCTCTCATTTTGAAGGAGAAGGTGAGTTTTGCCACATTGATCCCTCTCTAAGTCAAAATTGAAGCCTTTTTTTTAAGAGCAGATATCTGTTAAAATCACAAATAGAGTAGAAAGGTTATGCATAGCCCCAATAGCAATATCTCCTTTACCTCTGGTTTCTACTGCAATATTATACAAGAACTGGAGCTTCCATGAAGCTGCTATAAAGACTACATTAATCTGATAAAAATATTAGCAGGTGTAGGAATGAAATCAGATGAAACACGAGGTGGTGTGCAGAGAGGTTCCTGTGGGCTTATCTCCAGTGTTGGGGAGACAGAAGGCATGTGGGCTCAGGTTTGCTCAAGCCCTTGTTGCTGTACCAGAGTGGCTGGGGCCAGTTGCCAGAGGGGTGTTTTAGGGAGGGCTGATATCCTCAGCGTTGTTGTTTGACAGAAAACATCAGTTATCTCCCTGATACCACTGCCTCATAGAAGTCAAAATAGGGAGGCAGAGCAGGAAGAGGATCTGAAGTGTGAATATACAGAAGCCTCCCTACTGGTAGATGGCATGGTGACAGTAGGTTATTTCTGCAGCCACTGGAGGAAGGAAAATTCCTGTGTGCTTTCAGGAGGACATTTGGATGTAGAGCCCTATTAACCCCATGAAGATAACTCCTGTGCCTGTGCACACAGAGTAGCGCTTTAGTGTCATTTCTTGGGCAATTCCCATGCCAAATACAGTGTAAATTGAAACTTTTCCAGAGGTATCTATGGTCAATGAGAGTTGGGTTTGCTGTGCAGTTGCACAGGAGTCAAGATGTGCCCTGGCTGTACAGTCGAGCTCCTCCCTGCACTGCAGCACATCAAAACACAGATGAGAAATACTGGTGATGCATCTCTCAGGGGATGACAGGTAAGCTCTCAGAAGGAGCACCCATCTTTTTGAATCAGTATTTTGGCTGTCTTGCTGTCTAACACCCCACGTATTCATCATCTCTTAGGGCATGTTTCCCCACTTTCTTGGTCCAGTAGAACTAGTTTGTTATTAACCTGATCCTCACCTAACAGTTCTCCTGTTGGGATTGAAACAGCTCCCTGCCTTCCTCCTTTGGTGACTGAGCCGATGAAGTCGTTGCTGAGAATGCTAAAGAACAGGACAGCCCTTGCAACAGCTCTTGGTCTTCATATAAGCACGACAAGCAATTTTTCATATTTGCTTGTATCTCAGAGAGGCCCCAAATATCACCAGAAACAGACCCATTCCCTTAGACAACTGCTTCTTTAAGACACAGCTAAGTCTTTGTGGAATGGATTAAAACTTTATCACAGAATAAAAGACCTAAATGAGAATAGCCTTATCTTATTCTTGGCTAGAGACTTCCTTCAAATATCTTTTCTTACATTTACCATTTTAAATGGAGGAACAAAACATAGCAGCCTACATAAATTGTCTACTAGAAACCCTGCAATTAAAAATATGACCAGGAATAACCCTGCATTCAAAAAATAACCGTGAAGTTTGCCTTATTGAAATCAAATGTCTTAGGCACAACCACAGAGTCTGCATTTTCATAATAAAATTTCTGTTCCATTAAGAAATTATTTTCCATATTAAAAAAATTTACTTTCTGCAAACAAATTTCACTAAGTTTCTTACTAAAAGAAAATTCAAGAATCAGTTAAATGCTAAAAAAAAAAAAGCAAAGAAACAGATAGGAAACCAAGATGAAATGTTAGCAGCTACACACTCCAGAGTTTAGACTGTTCTTGTAGATAATTAATATGCTCACATTATTTAACTGAAACATCATGCATCCTGCCACATGTCATTCCTCAACCAGTCAAGACATATAAACTATGTTTGCAGGATAGAAAAATGATTGAGATTCATGAATTTTGTAGTGAGGTGAAAATGACAGATGCCTTTTTAAGTGAGAAATAGAATACAGGATTAAGGAATTTGCAATGGTCACTTTAACTAAAAGAATGGCCGTATCATGTGTTTACACTGCACTAGAGTATTATTAAACATATTTAGATAAATGCCCCCGTTCTTACTTTTTATGCTTTGTCAGATTGCATATAAACTGTAATTCAAATAAAAGATTATGTAAAACCTTGCAACCACTATGTCAAACAGCCTTGTAAGTAGCTGAATAATTCTATCATCTCTCAAATTTAACTTACCCATTAGTGGTTGTGCAATGTGATAAACTAGGGGGGCTAGGTAAGTAAAACATTTCAGTTCAGCCCAGTCTAAATAGAGTGCTAATCAAGGTTAAACAAAAATAATCAAATCCAAGGATTAATTCCCATACTTATCATGCCTGAAGAAAAAAAACCTGGTTTTTAAAATTTATTTCCTAACTGTCTATTAATTACAGTAGGTTTTCATCATTTATGTATCAGAAACACAGACCCTTGTCTAAGTACACAGACACCTCAAGAGAAACACACTGCCAGCATCTATCCAGTATCACAGAATGGAGCAGGTTGGGAGGGAGCACAGCAGATCATCTGGTCCCACTTCCTGCTCAAGCAGGGTCATCCCCAGAGCACACGGCACAGGATTGCAGCCAGACAGTTCTGGAATCTTTCTGGTGAGGGAGACTCCACACCCTCTCTGAGCAACCTGTTCCTTTACACAGTCACTCACACGGTAAAGTTCTTCCTCATGTTCAGGTGGAACTTCCTGTGCATCAGTTCCTGCCCATTGCCTCCTGTCCCAGTGCCCAGCACCACCGAGCAGAGCCTGGCCCGTGCTCTGAGCCCTCCCTGCAGACACTGACAGACCCCTCTCAGCCATCTCTTCTCAAGGCTGAACAGCCCCAGCTACCTCAGCCTTTCCTTGTAACAGAGATGCCCCAGTCCCCAATCACCTCTGTCACCCTCTGCTGGAGCCCCTCCAAGAGCTCCGTGTCTCACGTGCTGCGGAGCCCAGAACTGGACACAGCACTCCAGATGAGCCTCACCAGGGCTGAGCAGAGGGGCAGGATCACCCCCCGTGTGATGTCAGTGCTCTTCCTAATGCACCCCAGGATCCCATTGGCCTCTTTGGCCACAAGAACACATTGCTGGCTCATGGACAGCTTGTTGTCCACAAGGACCCCCAGGGCCTTCTCCGCAGAACTGATTTCCAGCAGGTTGCTGCAGTAGTTTAACTTGAACCTGCATGCTCAGGAAGAGGACTGAATATGCATCTTCTCTACTCCTCCTCATGTACCTTGAGCATGTAACTACGTTTCACAGTGGTGGGATCTGTGCATACACTTCCAAGTGGGACATGTACCTGCCTTTGATATTCCAGACAATACAGCCTGTTTACTAAATGCTGTTGGTTAAAGTGTCTTTCAGAAAGCTCTATGATGCTTACCCTGTAAATACAGTTTAAATTGAATAAATGCAAATCAATGATCACATTTTAACTTGACAAGAGAAGGACATGGTGTTAGCTACTAAATTTACTACAGAAAATCAGTGGTCTATTTTCTTCCTCTCTTTAGGAAATTTTCTGATTGTCTAGACATGCTAAGAATTTCTCTGTCCAGTTTCACTAAATACACATTCTGTAACTGTAAATGAACTTTTCCCACAAGAAATACGCTCTGAAAATATGTTTAAACCAACATTTCATCAGTACCTGACCAGCCAGAAAACTTTATTGACCTGAAATAGTTCAGTAAAGTATATGTGGGAATCAAAGAGAGTACACAAAGAAGAAAAACAGAATTTAGCAAAAAGGAGCATGCTCTGGGTTTACCTAAAAGCAACAAACCAGAGAATGAAATCCTGCTGACCTGCAGTTTTATGATGCTTGGAGAGCACCACTTTTGTCATTTAAGAGAAGGGAGGCCCTCAATTTGCTTATAACAAACACTATTGCAAAGGGAATCAGGAACAGTCAAACACACTTGGCAAATTTTAAAGGATATGAATATGTCCTTAGGGTTTCCAATCTTGCCGAGTAATTTTATAATAAACTGTAGAGAACCTTTATCTGTGCTTTGTGTTCAGTGAAGTCACATCAAAGGAAAGAACAGATCATTTACATCCATTTGGAAGTTACTCACCATATGCCTGGGAAAAAGGTACTACAGAACTGCTTTAACACACTCTCCTCAACCCTTGTCACTAAGAGGAAACTGGTACATGTAAAACATCAAGCTTCAGAAAATTCACAGGCTGCCCATGCTCCCCTTTTTTCACCTCTGTTCAAAGCCCGCAGCCTCTAGAAGCCCTCACACCAATCTCCATGGCTTTTGCTCCCAAGCATCTGCCCAGCCACTTCGGCGCTGGGCTACAGCAGAGTCTTTACATGAAAACAATGAAATGCAACTGTGGGACTGATACCTTTGATAAGCTGACTGATAACCTTTGTACTGTGTCTAGACTCACCAAGAGGTCACTAATCTCACAAGGATCTTCTTGACTCTGCGTGCAACTCCATAGGAGAGAAGAGTGAAAATTTTGGCAGAAATCTCTCTTAGGAAGAAGTTTAAATTAAGATAGTTCATAGAAAAGCTTTTGGTAAACCAAAATTGAAATTTCAGGTAAAGACCTGAAGCTTCTAATTCCCTTAGTTGTGAAGATTACATTTAAGGTTTCAAAGACAGTGTTTTAAGAAGCAGATTATGGAAGAGGTAGCTCTGAGTCATTAATTTTGTCCATTCATGACATTCCCATTCACCAGAGGGAAGAATTAGCTTCAAATCCACTTGATCTGAAATACTGATACTAAAACTAAAGGAAATTGGAGATTATGCTGCTCACAAGATCTGCATGAATTTTTATTGTTATCGTTTTCTGATGTACTTGAAAAGTTTGGAGACATTCTAACATAATTTTCATTTTTCCAGCCAAAACTGGAATAAAATACAAGAAATGTAATGCTCAGCACTTGAGGAATAATATCAAATAGATCACTCTGAGGACAACAACTACAGTAACAGAGCAAAGATGATTGAAATGATTAAATGTTTGCTGGTGCAAAGGTAACTACAGCACACACTCTCTTCAGAGACGTGCACAAGATGTAGGCACTGGAAGCCACAATGATATTTTCTGGTACTAAGTGGGAAGGGAAACCAAACACTCCTGGTACATCTTTCAACATCAGCTCATTGCAGTCACTGCTGAATCACTGACACCAGTACAAAGTGGAGACATAATTCTAGGGAATGTGAACACAGATATATCCTCTGACTCCAAAACAAACCTCATAAAAAAACCCCAAACCAACCTAAATAAACTAAACTAAAAGTGTTATCCTTACTGCAAACTTATCATTCTCTACCTGGAATCCACTCTATACCTACAGCCGTGAGTTTAGGAGTCCATCTTTCTATTCCGGTTCCTTAGTGGTTTTCATCTGCAAATCATTAATAAAGCTTGGTCTTTGTCAGCCTATGTCATACCTCTTCAAGTTATACTTCTTCACAGCCCACAGTATGATTTTTATAGGTAATAGCCTTTCATGAGCTACAGCAAGATCTTTCAGAAGGGTTGGAGACTTCCAGGGACAGAGAAAATTTCACACATCTGTAAGTAAAATCACTCAAGACTTCATAAAAAGTGAGGCAGGGTCAATTTCTTATGTAGGAACACATATCAGTAGGAAAATAGGAATCTGAAGAATCAAAAGCCACAATTTCTGTTTATGTATAAAATAAGCATCTGTGTAACTTAAAAAAAGTAAACAAGTATTATGCTAAAGTTGATTAAAATAAAATAAACCAAAATAAATCTCAATAACTATTACTATAATCAACTGTCACTTCCCTGAGATTCTCTCTTTGAATACAAAAATATGAATTAAAGGTTTTGAGAATTAAGAATAAACTATGGCCAGAAGTGTTTTTTAAATATTTCAAGACATTTCAGAAAATGGTATGACATTTCCCCTAAATGCCAAATAAACCCAAGTATAACTATGTATATCCATAAAGTAAGGCATGTAGTCTTTAAAATCCAACAACTATAATTAAAAAATGAGCTTTTCTAAAATAGCAACAATTTAAACTGTGAGCTTATCACTGAGCACATGAGAAAAAATAAATCTCCAGCCATACCAGCAGTGTTAAATTTTCACAATTGGGAAATGTAGTCATCAGTTCTGCTGAAAAACAGCCACGAAATCGGGGTGTACAGAACAGCACCCTTGTTGCACTTGGTATGCACTGACAAAAGATTAATTCTTTGAATTGTTAGAAGGACTAACTGCTTCAGAACAAACCACCACTATTCAAACTAGTCAGAACAAGCTTGGAGAAAACTAGGTAAGAGCACTTGAGGGATCTGTACACAGAGACAGTTGAACTGGAAGTGAAGTTACATACATGAATTAACTATTATGTGGTGCAGCTTTAATTGCTTTAAACAGTTCCTCGGTCTTGTTTGTAGCAATGATATTCCATTTTCCAAAGTTCTCGTTTCATGTATGTTTCAAGGCATGCAGGTTGCATGCTAGTAGTCTTCAACAAAAGCTGTGCTGGTATCATGTGGCGACAGGTACTTCACATGGAAATATTCATTTCCAAGCTTGTTCAAATTTAGTTTCATTTTAAATGCAGTAATTTATGATTTTAAATAACTGTGCCACACAATAATCATGTACAACACATGACATTCAGGAATGGCTACAGATGGAGCTTTCCCATACAAAAAAACCAGATGATTATGAACTGCACCTGTTTCTACCAGCCAGACTATCTTGCACTGTAACTCTTACATTGCGCCAATAATGATCAGGTTAGCATTTAATTGTTCTTACCCAACAGTTGATATAAACTGGGGCACACACGTCCCTTGAGATCTGAGCCTGCAGCAACCTAGGCACATGTGTCACCACATGCATACTCTCAGTCCCACTGGGTTGTCAAACAAACTCTGAGCATAGCAGAGAAAGGTGAGTTCATATGACAATGAACCACCTTTGTACCTCTGAAGCTCTGGCTGAAGAGGCTTTCACGGAAAGTTTTTTCTCTAAGAATGAGCTAAGGGCGGAGATCGTTATTCAAGTGACACAAAAAGAAGAAAAACAGGGGAATTACATTCATGTTGATGCTCTGAATATAGATTAGCAATTATGATTTAGAAATAAAGCATAATGACGTTCACACAAACAGCCAAAAGTACCATGCCAGAGAAACCCAAGTCAAAATGAACATACAAGATGAGATAAATGGAAATGGTCTTCTAGGGGACAAATTTTGCAATAATAGAGCTAAAGAATCCACGATCATAGATATTATTACTAAACAAATAGGTTCTTGTGGTATTTTCTGAAGTTTATTTACTTCAGTAAAAATAAAGGCTGTCTAATCTTGTACAACTTTTTTTGGTGTCAAAACATTATTAGTTTTCACTCTTCACCAAGTACTAGCTTAATTAGTTATATATCACACATATATTTAACTCTGGTTCATATTTATCTGAATAACAAGTGGAATATTTTTCTACTATCTGGGTATTAACATAGTTGGATCAAATAATAGCTTTCAAAATACTTGACTGCATCAGCACTTGCATAAAATAGGCACTTCATGCTTATTTTCACACTTGGAAAAAGACTAGAAATGTCACTTGACCATCTGAAATGTTACATCAGTAAACTACTGTAAAGAAATGAATAACACTGTATTATGGCCAAATGGGAAGAGTCCTGCACACAGAAGGATGACATAATTTAATCTGCTACAAAGTACATTCTGTGTTGGATGTTTCTATCCCAGCCTTAGGAGATGACATCCAACACTTTCAGAAAGGACTGTTGGGTTTAAGTTCTTGAGGAACTCAGATGTTAGCTATGAATGGTAACTTCCTTACATGGTATTTTTTAGTACTTGTCTTACATGTAGATTGCTGACAAAAACAGGGACAACAGCATGATTATGTAAATGCATTGTTTTTACCACTATAGCTATTTTAACAGCACTGTAAATGAATTATTGTATTTTTATGGGTAAATACTACTATTCATGTATTCATCTAGATTCATAGGTGAGGTATGCTTTACAAAGATCCAACTGCAATAATACAAATTGAGGCAGAGGTAGGTATACTAATTTTTAAGGTGAAACTGTGTCCAAATTTAATGCTAATATGATTAATTTTTTATTCCACTCTTATGTTTCATACCAATTTCCTCTTGTGATTGTAATTTGTTTTTATTTTGGGATCATAGTAACTGACAGCTTATTCATGAATTAGGTCCTACATACTGTTTGCGACAGCTGTAGACTTGAATCATCCCCTGTGTGAGCAAAACACAAATTTCATAGACGTGCATCAAACTGTGTTCAACCAAAATGTGAGATGACTGTTAAAACCATAGCCCCCAAGCCTTCAGCAAATGTAAAGCCTGTCATGTGAAATTCAATGTGGATCTTAATATGTGGCATTCTATTGAGCTACTGTACTTGATTCAGAACTAAATTTAGGTGTTAGAGAATAAAATTATAATCACAAGGCCTTAGGGAGAAAGAAAGAAAACAAGAATAAAGTCATTTATTAACATAGTGGTACTGAAGAACCTTTCCATATATAAAGATAATGTCTTTTGTTGTTGTTGTTGTAAAAGTCTATAACCGAATTTATTTCTGATATTATTTAACTGATCTTGTTCTTGTTGCTGCTACAGTCTTAACTGACATTGCTAGCATCTACAGCCTTTGGAAAAAACAGCATCTTGGTTCAGACATGAAATGAATTGGCTTAGACAGGAAAGAAAAAAAAAAAAACTTACATGATTTTAGTCATGGTGGAAAAAAATCTCAGCAATCAAAAAGTTTACTGTAAAACAGATTGGAAAAGTGCTCATGCACAAGAAACCCAAGTCAATTTTCTGAAAAAGCTTGAGGGCTTCCAGAATATCACTTGAACCTGAGCCACAGTATACAAACTTAGGATATGGTACAAACCTCCATTGCTTTATGGCTGTATTAAGGCTCACAAAAGCTTTGTAGTTTACTGAGGCTGAAAAAGTATCAGCACTTTTATGTCAAAGCTTCCTCATTCCTTCCAATAAAGGAAGAGAAGTTACATGGTTTAATACCACCCCCAGCAAGCAGATAGACATTTTCTCTAAATCAGCCATTGCTGTTATGTGCTGCAGAGAACTATTTGCTACTTAGTCTTCTAATACTCTCAGCTTTCACAACTCTGATTCATTTACTCACACCTGCTATTATTTAAGATCTGGATACACTGCAACCCCCTCAAAGATTGTAGGGAAAAGGTAATTATAAACTTGACAAAAAATTTTGTATATTTCAGTTTGTTTGGTATTTGCATTAATTTTTTTAAGATGAAAACCTATACTATCATTTGCATTACACTCACAGTTACCGAATATACTAATAATTCTGCAGAATTATTTTCAGCCCATCAAGGTGAAGAGATGTAGGTATACCTGTCAGCAAAGCAAAGGGATCAGGGACTAAGAAGCAGGGAAAGTGAAAGAAAACAAAAGATAATGGCAGAAGGGGTTTAATGGTGTGGGATGTAAATCCATTGGATTTACAGGGTCCATAAAGCTGGACTCTGGTGTTCATAGAAAAGCTTGTTTGGGTAAACCACATACTGGATGGCACAGCCTCTAATATGGCAATCCTATAAAATGCACTGAGCCACACTGGACTGATGCTAGTTATAGCTGTGCTCCAGAGTTATTTCCATCAAAGCTCAAGAATCACTATCTTTAGAACTGGAAAGCAGTCACAGACTATTATACATCACCCAATTTCAATCCTTCTCAAATCTTAGCATTTGGCCTTTACTTCTAGAGTGGGTACAGCTGAAATCCAAGGAGAGAACTTCTCACACTGGGAAAGGTCTGGATTCCGAGCTGACCTTCTGGGGTCCTGGGCTTACATAATTTGTGAGATAGCGTGGAGAGCACATAACATTACTGAAGACAAGGATCACATTACTACTGTTCTTTTTCAGCATCACTAAAAGGTTAATTCTTTAAGATAGTGATAAAAAAGTTCCTGCCTGAAGGTAAACCCACCGAATTATACAACAATTCATATGGGAACTGAGAGGATTAAGGCCTGGAAACTGCCACACTGAAAGGCAGGCCTGAATGGACTGGAGTAATAGAGCAGCTGCTTTATCCAGCAGCTCCACCACCCTCTGTCAGACAGTGCACAGGAATGTTTGCTCTGCACCCGTCCACAGGAGGCTGGATCCCCTTCAGGCCTAAGGAACATTACTACTAAGTCTGATTCAAAGTTTTCAGGCTGCCAAATGACATTCGCTCTCAGAGTACACACAGAAATGCCCGTGTCTGTCTCTGCTTAGAAATACACCAGTGTGGGGTTTATATAAGGTTGGGATTAAGAAAGTTGGATAAAACAGCAACACATCCATCAGAAACTGAAATTAAGCCTCTTTGAACGTCTTAAGCAGAAAGGAAGTGGGTCACTCAATTATCTATACTTAAAATTAGGCATTTAACTTATTTCAGCTTATATCAAATTCTTTAAATCATTCATGGGAATTGACTGATCATTCGAGTTAAATATCTGAAGAAATGAGAACCAGGCATCTAGAGACAGACACGTATCAAACACACACTGCTTAATAAACTGATTTTGATTTAACAATCAAAGATGCAGCAAACATTTTAAGGTTAAGTGCAAATTACCAGTGTTTTGGTGAGACAAGTCTAAAATGTAATAGGCTTTTATTTTGCTCAGGCCTGTGCAGGCAACAATGGGCTCTGTGCAGAGAGCCTGGCTATGCTGCTCTGTCACAGTCTCATTACTACATGCTAAGGTAGTAACAGAGAAATAAGAATGAAAGTGTCAGGTATAGAAAGGTGCTCAACTTTAGTGTTAATGCTACAAAGGTGTTGCTAATAAAGGCCTAGTATATGACCTTATCATATGGTTTCTTAAAGTTCAGAGCAGCTTAGAAAAACCAAAGCCAGGCTAATACATACCAGTTTCAATGAAGTAAATTATCAATTAAAACAAGCCAATATTAACACATACATGATTAACAACCACCTTAAAAACTTATTTGGTCAAGCATTATTCCAAAACAGACCTCTCTCAAAAATATTCACAAAGCAAAATACTCAATACTTAAATATCTCAAATTTGCAGTGAATATTTATTTTTAGGTCTTTATTACACAAGTATTTTGGGAAGTGTTTAATGAGGAGACTGTCCTGATGATACAAGTGTTCTTGAATTCTGTTTTTTGTTTCATTCAACCATAACAGAAGCCAGCTGCCAATGTTAGATGTGGATTGGCTTTGATGTTCAGCAAAACATAGAAAATCCTCTTTCTACATCTCTTTCTAGTCCCATACTTTATGGCCACAGCGACCAAAATCCACAGAGCCTCATATGTCTGACCTAACTGCTTGGTGGGGAGGGGTACGGAGTGAGCAAGAGGCAGCTCTCTACAGACAGAGAGCATTTTTCTAAAACCACACAGTTTGTTCGTGTATCCTGTGAGGGTGGTGACAAAATGGTTCAATAGGACCTTTGTATTAAGCTTGTATTCCCCTCTGCTTCAGCCCTCTTACTGATTGCTGCAGGCCCTAGCAGCTTTTCTTTCCATCACCTATTCTCCCCCACCGCTTTCCCTATGGTGACACATTAGCTAACTCCTGGGGTATTTTTCTGAAGAAATGTAGCTGTAGCTAGAAATAGGAACAGAACCCTTTGGCTGATATAAAAATCCATGAAGTTTGTGTGATGCTTGGCTCAAGCACTTACAGATTGCCAGATTGCAGCCAGGAAGGCGTTTCCCCACAGGGCTGCCTGGCAGAAGTGCCTGGGCTGTGGGTCTCCCATGCTTGCACAGACCCTGCCTTGCATCCAAGGCTCACCTCAAAATTTCACTCTGCAAGTCCCTGCTACTGCCATGTCCTGTGATACCAATAAAGCTGCTTAGTCTCCTGCCTTCTTCCTGTGGCACACTGTAATTGTGACCACAGATCTTTTATCATGGGTTTAAGCTTGTTACAGGGTATTAGAAGCGCTGTGCAGTCTCTGAGAGGAGGAGCAGATGATGTCCCTCAGGCCTGCCTGGATTAACTGCTTGTTACACAATCGTCAGTCAGACAGCCCACTTGGTCCTTCTCTTGCTCGAGTTTCTAACTTGTAAATTGTGAACCCACCCTCTTTACAAGACAAAAACAAGTTCTCAATTTTTTGATGATTTCTTTCTTGTTCCTGGCTTTTTTTTTGTTTTGTTTTCTCTAGGCAGTACCTTCTATAGATCCACTTTTTTTTTCTCCTGCACAGCAGTTCTCTTCAGAGATAAGGCACAAGCAAAGTCAAGCTTAAAAAAACTCCAACCCTCAAACAACTCATTCTATTTAAACAGATGGATTAAAAACAATGGTTAAAATGCCTTATCATCCAATGTGGAACAACCTCTTTAAAAGAAAGAGCTGCATTTCCTAACATCACACATATAATGTGCAGAAGCACAGAAATTGAACATGGAATCCCATCACATAAATTATTCATTCATTGTCAAGGCAGTTCCCTGCAATGTAAGTTTTGAATAGTTGAAAAGTTAAAAAGGTTTAAAAGTTTAAAAATTTAGGAGTTAGAAAGGTTTAAAATACTTGTAAATGGATGTAAGGAATCAAGCTTCCCCTAGCTTCTCAGCAAGATAAACCATATGGATATTAAAGCATGTTTATATTTCTGTCTGGGACTGTTTTCTTTTCCTAAAATATAGTCTTAACTCAGAATAACTAGGATTAATTTTTGTTGCTTTTCTCATAACAATAGAAATGAAATATTTGTATGGAATAGATTTATGCCGACTTCTTAAATGTAGGGGTAGTTTGGACACAGAACCCGAATACAGGAGATGGAAAAATACTGACTGGAATGCAGACTTTCCTACTTGTTATAAGACACATCATCAAAGGACCTGACATGCAGTTTCCTGTTTGCTTCACTTCAGAGAACAAAGAGATTGACAAACATATTTGTGTATATAATAACACAACCTTAGCCATCCATCATTAAATGTTTTCTAGTCACATGACAATATAATGGCAAAAAAATTAAACTTGTAGATTTTAATAGTCAGTCAGAATAAATTATACTGATCTTTCCTTGCTACCCACTCCCTTTGTAGACAAGTCCATAAATTCCATCTTTAGAACATGCATTTCTGCACTGGAAAACTCACTTGCTAAATTAAATTCAAACATCTGTCCAGTGAATAATAAAACTGTATGTTCATACTTTATGCAACATAGTGGCCAAAGAAATTCAATTTGGGTAGTACTATAACAAAAGATTAATTGTGAATTTCTGCATATTAAGAATGCTTCAATAAGGTTTCTGAATGCAGATTTTGATACTGTGCTGCAAAGAACCCACTCCTCTGGTTAAGCAGTAACAGTCGAAGAACAAAGTACAAATCACTTATTTGGCAAATGCCACTTAGGGGTTTAATCTCAGACCAACCAAATTAATCACTGTATACTACTGATAAACAATGTACACCTTACGTACTATCCTTTCAGCAGAAGCCATGTCTGCTGCACTGCAGTGCAGGCTGCCTATGGATTTCCATTTTAGATGCAGAAAAGTTTCAGAAAATAATGTTTTTGAGGGCCAATCTAGGCTCGAGTTTTCTAGTTTGATCTATACAAGTAAGACTCAACCCCCTGAAATGATACCATGTAAAACCCAGAGACTAAAGAAAGAGCAGAGCTGGCACTACTGCACATTTCTCCTGTTACACGCTTCACATTCTGGTGAAGATGTGGCTGCATGGCTGCCCTTCTGCCTCACTGAGTGTTTGGTCAACACTCAGCAACAAGGCTCACCTCCTCAGGCAGCACAGCAGCTAACCCCGTAAGTGTCTGCCTATAACCAGGTATTAAAAGCTTTCCTCCATTCAGTTTGTGCAGGGTGGTACCAGGGCCTTAGTCGTTCCCTTTTCCAACTCCTTCCACTTAGACTATCAGCAAAGAGAGTCTATGTTGAATAGTAATTATACAGCAGGATTTAATGGTCTTCCCAGACTTGTTATGTGCCTGTTATAATAAAAGAGAATTTTACGTTGCAGTCTCATGAAGACTAAAGAGAACTTTAGGCTAGATCAAATAGGAGGTTTCATTTAGATAACCTCTGTCATTACTTCCTAACACCAGTGAGCATGCTCAAATACATCCAATAAATTTCCTAGAATTCTCGCTAGGGTAAAGAGGAGTTTCCATGCAAATGTAATGGTTCAAACACAAGAAAGATGTTTGATTGCTTTTAGAAAAGACAGCAAGTCTCTTTTCTGGGTTTTCCTTTACAGGCTATTTATAGTTCAAATGTACTTTCCATATTCAGTTCTTTAAAAGCAGAGGGTCTAGCTGAAGGAAACAACACATTGGGGAGAGGCACTGTGCTACATAATCAGTTTTCAGCTGAGACTTCATTTACCATACTGAACTAGTTTCACACAGTAAGACAACCTTATGACCAAACAAGACGAAAGAAAATCCCTCGTGGGTATGTAGCACTGATCAAGGGAGCTTCTTTCGCCAGAAAAGACAGTTCCAGCGTGCCAGTTAGGGGGTTTCTGACTAGAAGGAAAATTGTGTTGGACAAACAATTCTGCTAGAATTGCATATACCACATTGTTATGACAGGGAATTAATTTTGTACTATACTCTAGCATAGCTCTACATAACAAAAGAATATATTATGGGATATACTTATATTTCAGTACTGAAAAGAAATGACATCTTTACATGAAATGCTTTTCAAGTTATATATTTTTTTATTCCACTTTGACAAACTAGTACTATAAATCATCAGTTTATTTAAAAAAAAAATCTTTCAGTCCTTTGTCTTAAAATGCTAGCTTTAAATAGATCCAGACACAAGGACCCACAAAAGTCTAAGTGATCCCAAGCTTTGTGACAGAATCCTCCTTCACACCATTCCCATGGTAGAAGACAGACACATGTTCAGCGTTTATAATTTGAGGCTGCTTCAACCTTTGCTGCAAATTTTAGTAAATATTCAGTTAAGTTACTAAAGCATTTTTGGGGATGGGACATACATACACACACTTAACATGATGAACGGGAAATTTTTCTTTCTAATTTTAATAAAAACACCACCTGCACCATAAAATAAACCCATAAAAGAGAACACATGCATTTTCCTGTAGGTCCCGTATTGTTTCTGTAGCTATATCACAACAATGCTCTCTGTATTTTTCTCATCACAGCATATTATCATGCTGATCCCAGCTCTTGGAAAAAGGGAAATGCAGAACACATATGTGAAATAAAAGAAAACACATATGTTTTAGATCAAGCCAATCTCAAGATGTTAAATCCCAAACCTGCTCCACAGAAGAGTGAAATGGGTATTAGCACCATATGATAACTATTCAGTTCAGGACTAGACCGTAAATTGTAACATGGTGTTTTTCCTAATAATGTGTTCTAATTGGGTTCCATCTTACTTCTGAGAGACACTGTCTCATCTACATTTGTTCAGAGCTATAGTCCCAGCACCAGTAAGAATTGCAGCTATTTTTCTGGCAGCCTGCTGCTCCCTCATTTTATCCAAAGCTGAGTGAGATCATAGCTCTCGTTTGTTGAGGCCAAGCAGCAAGCTACTAAGTCTCTTGACCTCAAAAATTTATTGGGCTACAGAAGTTGTTGTTTCTATAGACACCTTTGGTTTGGGCATTCAATTAGGATGTGGAAGGTTTAAACATTTGGCTTTTCCCTAGGAAAAATTTTGTTATAAATTTACTTTGCCATTTCTATCTACCCCTTCTCTACTTTATTACAGATGAAGAATCAGACATATGAGGGTTTTGGGTTTTTTTTCTTATCCTATGTCTAGATACCAACAGAAAATAAAAATACTTATGTTTTTTATTGAAATTCTCGTGACAGCTTTTTATATTTTTGGTTCAGACTTTAAACCGGCCAGATCACCCTATATTCCTTATAAGCTCTTTGTACCACCACCCCCTCAGCCCAGTTTTGAGTGAAATACAAGTAATAATTTTAATAAAATATTTGTGAAACCATACATACATAGGAATCTCTTGAAAACATATGTTGAAGTAATTAATAGACATGCCTAATTAGAATGACATAATTTGAAATAAATATCATTAAGCAATTCTCTATTATAGTCAGGAGAGAAAAGGAAACAATAGCACTACATAGAGTCTAAGGTCCAGTTGAGTACAGCTAGCAAGAAACCAGGAATTGCCAGGTTTACAGCATTTTTTTGATGTTCCATAATTTTTTTTTTTTTGGTTACACTTCAAAAACAAATGGACCTTTCACAACCAGTTAAAAATAAAGGAAGATTAAGAGAAGCGGGTCGCTTATTTTCTGGATCAAAGTTCAGACTTTCACTTGTATTACCACATGTCAGATAATTAACCCAAATAATCTGGGTCTTCTGGACTCCTCTATTCCCCCTCTCCTTAATTCCAGCATAACTCATCAAAGTAAAGAACTTCCCCATGAGAAGTTCTGTTTTCAAGTAACTAAGACTAGTAGACAGGGTAATATTTAGTTAAAATACATCTCACAGAGAATGGTTTAATTTAGAAAGGAGCTCTGAAGATCATCTGGTCCAACTTCCTGCTCAAAACTTCATTTTGCTGTATGATTGGTTTAAATGTGGATACTAATAACATTTTTACAGGATTTTCTCATCCTGTGTTCGATAATTGTGTTCACCTCCTCACCATTGTAATGATCAGAGATCACAGAGTCGCAGACTGGATCAGGTTGTAAGGGACCACTGGAGTTCATCTAGTCTAAACTCGCTGCTTAAGCAGGAGTTTTCTGGTGACTAACAGTAAATAATTTCAAGCCAGCACCAGTGTAATTCTGATTTTTATATCAAATGCTTGTTTCACTTTATTCCCTAAAACATGTCAGCTAAAAGGGAGCCATCCGTAGGTCTTAGACACACAGAAGCACACCCATTAGCTAATGCTTTACTAAGATCATGTCTAGGTTGTGTGATTTCCACAAAAATCAAACTCTTTTTGTGCCAATCACAAAATTCAATAGAAACTGTCAAGATATTATTTTTCCAGTAACACTTTATCACAAATTCCTCACCAAGTTTATTAGAATTATTAGTGTAAGCCAGCACTTTTCAGTCACTCAACAACTCTCCAACTGCTCCATCGGGGAGTACTGTGAGGAACAGCTTGTACTGTGTTCAGAGGGGTCTGTGTAAAGAGGAAACACTGGTGAAATTGGCTTCAGCCCTGTGTTCTTATCTTTTAGCACAGAGCTGGCCTAATACTTGGTCAGTGCTCTACAACTTTATTACTCCACAATATTTATATAGCATTAAAATACATTAAATTCTCCAAAATTCCACCATTTGTACTGGAAAAATTAAGAATTTTAGCTATGTATTTTCAAATAGATCCAAGTGTCAACCAAGGGAACAACCACAAAACAAATATAACTGCGCAGATTATGAGCCATTTGCAAACATTACAAGAAAACTCTTTATCCTACCCATTCAGTAAAATTAAGGAATAATAAGTACATGTGCTAAAACAAAACTACTTTCCAAAAAAGGCCCATTGGAATTTTTATGTTTAGTACTGGGGGTTTTTGCTTAGTTTCAGTTTTGCTGAACGAGTAATTAACCAGCCCTTAATTGTGTCTATGTGATTTCAACTAATGTGTGTCAGCAGTTCAAAATGAAGAGCCTGTCTGACAGCCCAGCTACTCAGACTTTGAGATTTGAATATGACCGTGTAGAATTTTAAAAAAATAAAATTAAAAAAGCTTCAAGTACTAAAGTGTTGTCATTGTTTTGTTAAATGACAAATTAGTGGGATGGAATTCAAGACACTTAATTATCACATTAGTTAGCCAGATGGTTTATTTGAAATCCCAGCAGATAAGGATCTGAATTTTGCTTTAAGTTGGGCTCAACGAGTTAGCAAAGGCAAAGGACAGCAAGAGTATGCAACTCTCTTTTGCTTGCTTTAACAAATAAAATTTTCTCCGCCTACCCCCTTGAGCAATGTTTCAAAGGGAATGTATAGAAAAAAGTGGCAGCCAAAGGAATATGAGTGTTCCGCAACCTTTCAGATATCTCTGGTCACTTAACAATTGTGTTACTCCCCTGACACTAAATTTCCACCAGTTTTTCAAAGAAAGGGATTTTGAAGCAAGCTTCCATAAAAACAGAGATTTTTTTCTAAACCTGAAAAGAAAAAAGTCTCAATAGTCTGAACCATCTTTTTTTCTCTCCCCTAAACGTTTTAGCACCAAATAAGACTTCCTTGTTGGATGACTTTACGGGTGGTGGGGAGGAGAGGAGTCATGCTTCAACAATGCCACAGTAAGAGCTGGTGGTATGACTTGGCTGAGCTGTGCTGCTTCAGCAGTCAGCTCCGGAGCAGCTGCTTCAAATGGTCTCAGCACTTTCACAGGAGTTTCCATTAGTGTCTGCTCCAGACATAAGAAGAATCCATCAATTTCATTTTCAAAGTGTCATAGCATGTAATAACTGCCTTTGCTCAAACAGCTTCTCTTAATAGAGAATGTTGAATTCTGTCTGGTAACTGCATCCTGAATAAGTTTGTCTTGGGAAACAAGTCATTATTCTTGGAAGATTTTCAGAAGTTTTTTGGCTTTCACAGGCTGCCTGAGCTATGGACAGATACCATCTGCTCGTATAAGAATATACATCTCTAGTGTGTCATCCTAGTCGTGTATAAAGTATACAGGCACAGAAGAGCATCACCTTCCATGCCATCCCCACTGCAGAAGGGACAAAAATCTCGGTACTCATTTTCTTCTGGTGGTTGAATTAGAAGAGTTAAATGATAGTGACACAGAATTTCATTGCCTTTAAAACATTTTTCCGATGACCCTTTGAGAACAGAAGTAGCACCTGATGGACCCACCAAGGTGCAGACCTTGGCAGGACTCTCTGCTCCAATATTACAATACTGGTTCAGAATATGTGAACAGAGGATCTGGAAAACAAGGCAACCAAAGATATTTTACAAACAAGCATAAATACAGTGACCTCTACAAAGTGGTATTTCCAAGCAAAGAGCTACCACAATTTTCCTTTCCTTACTGGAGATGTGAGAAACAGAAATATTAAATGGCTTGTTCAAAATGACATCGGTATCTCTGGCAGAGAAGAGAGTCATGTCTTGCTTCCCATATTTCAGACCACATACCTCTTGGATATCTGCCCAAAGAAGTTAAATCCCGTGTTTTATGTATTGCTCTGATGTAGCAATTGGTGAAACTTGAAACAAAACATAACAACCAACCTCAAAAATTCAAATCCCAGTGATTTTCAACAAGACTAAAATTTTTTAGCAATGAAACACAAGTACTTTGAGGTGTTGCCCAAGAGGATCAGCACATGGAAATATTAACACGAGCAAAACATTAACTAGGATTTCCAGTAAAGACAGCATAGTCGATTTGGTTCTTGGTATCAAATAGCAACATCTGCACTATGGTAGGTATATACTAGCCCCATTACTTTTCTCCTTCACATAAAAAGCAGACTGTCAGTGTGAGAGAGTGTTTCTGGGTCAGGACATTAAAGTCAAGCTAATGCATACCAAATGCATCATCAATGTATTTTTATAGTTCTGGGGTTGTCTGCATTGTAGAAAAGTTGCTTTTCCTAAGATTATTCTTGCAGAGACTGAATGTCATAAAGAACTGCAGACTATTCAGTGTTCTACCTTACCCTGGGTCCTTCTCTTCATAGCATAGATATGCTCAGATTTGTCTAGTCGTGACAAAGCTTTTAGGATCCCTATTACCATTCAGGAGCCTTTTTCTAAACAATTGTGCCATGGTCTCCCCCTTCCAAAGAACGATGACAAAACAATATGGTCTATAATGCACATGTGCCTCCTTTCCTATGACTGTAGGCAGGAATGACCAAAGTAATCTACAGCAGAAGTACAGATTATTTTGTGAACAAAATTGCCTATAAATTCCTGTCTATTACTGCCTTGAGATCGTGAATACCAAAGATGATCAAAATAATCCTGCCTGGCATCATTAGGTTTCCCTTTCTCAGTTAGGCCCCCCAGCTGCTCACCATAGCACAGTTTGCCAGTTTGTGCCTCTCAATATGTGTGAACTATCACATCTCTATCTTCCTCTTCATCCTTTAGCATACAAAATTATGCAGATTACTCCTAGATAAAATATATACCTCTTAAATTAGAAATGTTTATCAATGCAGCATGCCACAAGCAGCTCAAACCCAACTATTATAAATTAAGTTATGGAAATACACAGCTCATGGAAAAACATGAGGTTGGCACTACAGAGGGAGCATGAAAAAAAACCCTGAATATTTGAAACTGATATAAACTAGAAGGTATTTAGGTTTTGGAGAGTATTTTTGGGACACGTTTTTACTTCAGAATGTGTCTAAAAACATGGCACCCCAAGTTCAGCTCAGTTTTGCTGTCACTGAGGAGGAGAAGCTCCTGCATGCTTGAGACACCAGGGTTTGGGTGTCCCTGAGAACAACGAGATACAGCTTCTACTTGGGGTGAGGGTGAGGACAGGCTGCTTTTTATAAATGAATGTCACTCTAAGGTGTTGGGGAAAAAAAATACTAAATTATGCAAAATTATGACCAAAGATATGACTGCAAACCTTGACATCACACATGAACACACATTCCCTACACAAGACAGAATTTACTAAATGTTGCTTCAAAATATACAAATAAAAAAAAAAAAATAGTGGCCACCGTTGCCTTGGAAAGGACAAAAGCAGAGATGAAATATCTTGCCTATGGTGATGTAACAGGTCAGTAACAGAAGTGGGGCTATAAAATGTGCCATCAGTTAAGTGAATCATGTACTACTCTTATAAACTATAATATTGCTTCCCTTAAATCTCACTTGAAAGAAAAATATTGGCTTAAAGTGCATGCTGGTCTGCTTTGTCTCCAAATACATACTTCAAAGAAAGGTTGCAAATATTTATTCCAAGGGTGCTAGTGGGCAATCCTTTAGAAGCAGAATAGCTACCAACAATATGTCATGCGAAATAAGTGTTGAAGTTATTTGGTGGCAGAGCACTGGACGTTTATATGGGAAAAATTGTCTAGTTTTTGAGACAGACCAAGGAAAATGGGGGAAGAAAGAGGAACACCGAGCTGTCAGCTCACAGCCCCTGAAGATAACTGAATGACTCCAAGTCACAGGGAAATTTTGCCCAGCCCCTAATGTGAAATAGCTGAAAGAATAAAGAAATCGTATGACAGGGGGCAGGGGAGCTAGTTACACTCAGCAATGGTTTTGAATGTAATTTTTCAGAAGTCTCACTGGCTGCTGTTTATTGGCAAGCAGGTTTGTAATAAATTATGGAGTCATGTTCTGTTTCAGAAATCAAAGATTCACAATTTTCTTTCATAGTTTGTGTTTTTCATTGCCGTTTGAAGGCCATCCTATATAAATTTGATTACACATTTGCAATTTATTGTTTCCCTACTGTTAAACCCATCTTTTCTGTGAAACTGCTGAGCCTTTGAGAAAGAGCTGTTAAAAGACTGCAGCTAATCAGTCCTTTTTCTGGAAGGACTCTCTCAGCTAGAAATGAGGTATAAGATCTGTGGCTTTCAAGTTCTACTGTCTAAATTGTTCTTCCACAACAGCTGGAGAAAATGCTTTCAAGAGTTTTGTGCTTCTTCCTGTGTGGTGATGCAGCTTTCCTCTAACGACTATTTCCCATCAATACCCACAGACACCTACCTTCTTAACCACTGCTTTAACGGTCTCTCACCACTTCCACCTTTCCGGAAGAAAAAAAAAAAGAAAAAAAAAGAGAAAAAAAATACTCATCTGGGAGAAGGTTTACAAATATCTGCACACCAGGCTGTCGAAGTAGATAATATCTCAAAGAACTTAAAATTAGTTGTAGAATTCTTCTCTAGCGAAAAAACCCCAAAACGGTCCTGAGTGTGTGGAGGCAGCAGATGTGACCAAAAAGTTCAGTATATATACCCCTTCCCATGCTAAAATTGCAGCGATCTTTACTGAAAACTTCACAGCAAGAAAAAAATAAGTGCTCTTTTTCCATGCAGTATAAGGTGAATAGCTAATACAGTTATATACAGTACATTTTTCTGAATAATCCCACATTCTTTGAATTACAAGAAAGTTAATTTCTCAAAATTAACTGCAAAACATATGAAAGCGCTGGTTTTTCCAAGAGCCCCTATCTACTGACTTTTCTGGGAAATTTAATGTTTCATTTTCCAGAGGACTCTGGCAATCCACTCAATTGACAGCTTAAACTCACACTGCATTAACAATAACCTATTTTAACCTTATTAGGGTAATTATTCACCTACACAATTACTTAAAATTGCAGTAAAATATTTAACTAACTGCTGTTTCTTTAGGTAGTAACTGAGAGTATCATAACAGCCCAGAAAAATCAGTGTGTATTAATACTGACATATACTCTAAAATATTACAAATATCGTACACTCTCTCATCTGGATTAGTTATTTGTTAGAAAAAAAGAACAAGGACAGCTGCAGCAGAAGAACCTGTACATGACACAGTCTGGTAACTGGTCATACAGACCATTACTTCATGGAATGTTCCCAAACTTTATTTGGGGTAAAAGATGATTACACGATTCAAAAATTCTAAACTGCCACCTGCTTTTAGACCCATCTCTAATGAAAATACAAACCAGTTTCCACACAGAATGTTAAAGGTCTCCATCCCCACCCCTGAAAAAAGAAAAATGCTTTTATTTAAACCAAGTCATGAAGACAGTGATGACAAAATGTCACAGAAATGCATTTATAAAATCAGTTAATCAATAGCTAATTCTGAAAAAGAATATAATATAAAGTCGGTGCTGATATCCTCTGACCTCATAAAGCACAGGTTGTTAACATCACTGGGAGAATGTTAAGTAGACAACCTACGAGGACTAAGGTTTAAAAGTACTACAGAAGTATTTACTGAGTAGTAAGGACACTGTCTTCAATCAAAGGGAAAACAAACATTAAAAGACCTATTTTAAAACTATTTTTTCCAGCTGAAAATAGAAGGCTGGATTCCACTCAGTCACATTAATCATAGAGAGGAGTGGATTAAATTTAGATTAAAAAGAAAATAATTTTTACCAGAAAGGTTAGCTCTGAGGTATTCATGAACAAAACAGAAAAATTAATGTTGAGAGTTTACAGAGAATCATCTAAGAACCTACATCCAAACAGCCCAGTGCTCTGGCATTAAAAACCATGCCCAGCCAAGGGCCTCAGCTATGGTTTGTGTGGCAGCCAGGAGCAATCTCAAGGTTGGGCTCTGTGGCTCTGACAGACTCAGAGGGGAAAAAGGGCACTCTAATCAGTTCATGTTTATTAGCAACCCTTGATTATGGAATGGTTGTGCCACTGCACAAACACAACAGTCAGCATCTCCTCTCCCTCCAACAAAAACCTTGACAAATGCATTAATAATAAGATTGATAACACTGTTGTTATGTTGCTAATATTACTAAGTGTGCTAATTCACATGTGGGCTTTTATGTTAAATGTATCCAAACTTTTGAAGCAATACACCTTAACCTTAGAAAGAGATGCTGCGAAATCAGTTTGTGTGGCTAGAGCATGGATTCAAGTATATTAATTCCATTTTTGTTACAGGTTCCCTATTACAGGAGTGCAGGAAAAATAAAAAGTGGAATTTGTGAAGAAAGAGGATAACACCAAAAGTTAGGTGAACAATTAAAATCTAAGTGGAAACTTGCAATTAATTCCATTATTAGAAAGCTTTTCATGGTCTAAGAATAAAAACCATTTGGGCTTACTTGACTGCTCCAGCAGTCCAGAAAGGTGTTTTGGATGCTGATTTGGGACAGTCAGTAAGAGAAAAAGACTGAAGAACTTAGTGTAGGAGGGAAGAAAGAACAGTATTCAGAACCAGTCACAAAAAGATGCAACAAAGACAATAACGTCAGTAGGTGACTATTTTTATTTCCTCTACTTATTTAGGAGAGAATCTCAAAGGAAAAATCTGAAATCCCAGGTTTCTCTTTTTTCACTAGATTTTTTAAATCAGGTAAATATCAGTAGAGATTATCAACAATGTTTTATAGAATTTAGTGAAAATAGCTTTACTTCTACTTCCAATGCATAATTATAGGTTTTTTAGTTTGATGTCAAGGCTGTTCATCTGTTTAATATTTGTGTTTAAACATCAGACAAGTTCATCCTATGGCTTATGTTTTCTTTTCATTTTTCTAATTCATAAAACAACTCATTTTTCTTTTCAGGAAAGAAATTAAAATGAGATAAACATTCAAATGTAGAATATGTACAAAATTTTTCTATTGCAAAAAGCTGATTTTCTGCATTTCCTATTCTCAAAAAAGCAGTTACTTAATTTTTGCCAGGTTTATAGTTTTACATCAACTAAAGCTATGGATACGACCTAAATTCAATTCAAAATTTTGATTTAGACACTAAGAACCTATTGAAACATTTTGGTTTAGTTAGAAATTTTATTTCATAATCTTTTTTCATTTAATGAGTACATTCACCAATTATAACAGACCTTAAAGACTATTTTCCTTGAAAAAATCTTAAAATTACCACATCCTAATTAAACTGTGCATGCAAATAGCCTTGTAGAGAAACAGCCAGCTTATACATTTTAGTTCATTTTTTAACAAATGACCACACAAACCACTAAAATTAGAAATAGCTCATTGTTTGTAACAAAACAAGAACCAGAACACACATTCCAAAGTAAATATATGCCCTTATCAGACCGGAAGCATTTGATTGTTTATTTTTAAACATCACTAAGAGCTTGTTTGGAAATTTCACATCCATAGATATGCATGTATTTGTCAGTGTGAACACTGAACACCAGCTTGTCAGCTCTCCCACTTTGCTTCTCTCCCTTCATGAGGAAACGTGCACTGACACAAATGTCCCTGTCCTGTCCCAGCGCACCAGGGACACACCAACACGCACTGTGTGTCACAGCTTTCACCCTGCACCTCCAGACTTTGTGCAAACTCATTTTGCAACACTAAGACAGAGTTTAGATTTTGTAAACAATATTAGCATAAAAGCATTAAGATTATAAACCAAACTTTTCTCATTTCTGTGCCAGCAACTGCAGTGAGATGAGGAGCTTTCACTGATGCTCCTTTCAGGCCTCACTCGCTGCTCCCATGCACTGCAGTATTCAAAATTTATCCCTGCTTTCATGGGTAACAATAGCATCAGCTGATAAAATGCCAAACCAATGGAGTCTTATTTCATTCACTTCAGGGTAGCTTAAAGTCTTAACTTGTGGGTTTTCTGGTCTTGGGCTGAGAAAGCAGTGCAAAGACTGAATTTTACTATTCACACACTTTCTTTTGTATAGGTGACAGAGCATTAGCAGAGACAGATACACACATTTTTTGAATGTAAAAAATTAACATACATAATCCAAGGAGACAACACAGTAACTTGAACAGAATCCATTCACACAGACAACTGAGTAAAAATAATCTGTCCATATTGCAGCTATTCTATGCCACCATCTGTATCTGATCTTTATATAGATGGATGATACATTGACTCCTGCAGCACTGCTCCAAAATCTCATGGCAGAGAGAAAACTTTAGTTTGTCTTTCAGCTGTCTCATCAAAACAGCCTTCAGGCAGCTCCATACCTCCAATGCCACTAGAAGACGCCTGACAAAACATCACTGCAGTTTTAGGGTGATTTATCCGAATAGTACTGAAAGAAACATCCATAAACAAGGTGTGCAACTGCCCAAGGTACAGGTACTACTGCAACACACAGGCCTAGGATATAAATGTGACAAATTCCAAAATAACTTGCTGTTAAGCTTCCTTTGAATGCATAATTTACAGTAGATGAATTCAACCCTTGGTCATTCACATGGACAGATGCTACTTGCAGCCCTCACTGTGTGAATCAAGTCAGGAGTGAAGCGTCTCGTGTTTCCACCTGCCACCACAAGAACTGAAATCCAGAGGCACAGAATTCCTAGTGAGGAGGATCACAAGAGTTTCTGCTATTCTACTGCATATTTAATGTTAAATTTTCTACCTCAATTTATTCACCTTTGACGAGAAAAGGGGTCACTGGTAACATTTCACTAATTCGCACTGGTTACCAGGTTGACATACACAGCTGAAAAAATACAGAGTTGCTTTTTTTCTTCCTTTTTTTTTTTTCCTTTCCTTTCCACCCCTTTTAAACATAAACTAAAAAATATTACTTTTGTAATACACAAGCAATCCCTTTCCTGCATGGTCTAGAGTTGTAGGCCTTCCATCAGTCTTTTTCATCACACTTTTAAAGCCACTTCAGCATTAAGGAGCTCCATAACTGCACAGCAACTGGCTGGCTGCCAACCAGCTGCAAAACAAACTCCCCTTGTATTGACATTAGAGGTTCCTTGATCATATTCAATAAAGAACCTTTGATGTTAGCACTATTGGCTAATATCATCTTACAGGGTCTTGAGGGAGAGTTTATCAAATCCTTAAGACAGATCATGAAGCAAAAAAGGACCCTCTAGCGTAGAAAACAAAAAAGTTTGTGTTTTGTGAGGTAAAAACAGTATTTATAGGTGGGAAAATGTCAAAATACACACGTCATCTGTGATTCACTGGTTTTTGGTGTAACATTTGGTGAACCACAGATCTCACTTTGTCTGGCAAAACCCAAGTTGAGCTCTCTGTTATCCAGCCTCAACAGAGAAGTCCCCATGGGACACTAAAAAAACCAGCCGTGCTTGGGTGCCTTTCTGTCACTCCATATCCTCCCGACTGCCATCCCATATCCTCCTGACCTTCCTTTGCTATAGCCAGGCAGCTGCCTCCTTCTCTGCCTTCCTGGCAGATTTTCTGCTTTCAGAGCAGTCTGTCACCCTGCCCACAATGTGGCACTTCGACGCTTGGCAGGTTCAAAGCAAAACTTCGAGTGCTCTGGTACTATGGTGTGTTCGGTTTAGGGAGACCTCTTTAAGTACATGAAACTGTAAAAGCAGAGACTGACAGGCCTCTCAAAAGCCTCCAAAACAAAAGGGACACTGACCCAGGGGAAAAAAAAAAAAAAGGTGGTGCAATACACAGTGCCTCATTTCAGAGTGCTCCAAGAGGAATGGCCCCTGGAAGGGTAGAAATCTTTCCACATCCATTACTGAAATATGGAAGGTGTTCTAGGTTTTGGTGGTGGTGGTTTTGGCTTTTTTTCCTTCCATTGCTTCATCTTTTTCTCTCATCTTTAGTTTTCTGTTCCACTGTGGGAAATACCCCAGGGGATCCAGCCTCTTGTCCTCTTTTTCAGCTATTGCAAAATTTCACCTTTCCCAGTCTTCTAGGCATGGAACAGCATCTGACTAAATGTTATGAGCTGGAAGATTCTTTCCAGTACTAAGCTGGAGGAAACAACTTCCTTAACATCCCAGCCATCTCCTTTTAGTCTGGGTGGGACAGGCCTGTTCATAAGTAGGCCAAATGACCCTGCTGGAGGGGCGGTGTCAGTGTGTTGTGGTCTCAGGCTTGCCTCCAGCACTGGTTATCAGCAAATGCTAGTGAAGTGCATAAGCACCAGGCAGTCACTCAGCGATAGCTTTTCTATTATACTCTTATAGCTTGCAATAACCAGAGGTTTATTTGCTCACAAATATCTAAAAATTTTTCTCCACTGATTTTTTTTAATAACAGAAAAGGCAGAAAAAGGCTATTACATATCACTTCCATGAGAAAACAAGATATTCTATTTCATTTTTGTGAAGACACACAGGCACAGATGGAGATGAGGATCATCATCTTTTGAATGCTGGGTTATGCTCTCATATTGGCCTGGCTTACTCAGCGAGGCAGTCATTCTGTGTCATTAGACATAGCCCCATATGAAATAGCTGATATTATTCTATTTCTTGGGCCAGCTCCTCCCTCTTTCTCCCGTTTTGTCTGCGCAGCTCCAGGACTGCTGCCTCTTCACTCCCACCCCCAGTCCACATTCAGTGACATTTTCACTTTAGGCTCAGTACCTCGTGCACTCTCAGCTCTGCGGCACCTCCTGCTCTGGGAACACAGACTGGGCAACACTCCCCGCTTGTCAACACCAGTGGGAAAACCCCTCAGCCCTGCAGGCCCTGAAAAATGACTCACTATCTTATGCCAAGGACAGAGGCACTAGAAATGGACTTTCAATAATAAAAATATTTTCCTATGAATCTGCACACTGGGTGGAACACCTGTATGTTTATTTACCAGCTGGCTGTATGAGATGTTCAGCCTAATTGATTTCATACCCTAAGGCAGATATTTTAAACTAATTAATAGATACATAAACTTTATTTAGACATGAACTATTCAGGTTATCACATTGCATCAAAGCAATATCCAAACAGCAGCTCACAAGACAATCTTAGCAGAGAGGAACTTCCCAGTGCCACAGCCTCCAAAAGCAGTAATATTTCTCATCCCTGCATTTTTGTATCATTGTGCCCCTTTTCCAGCTACATTCTTCAAGTAAACATGTTTCTGCAAGCTATTTTACATTCCCTTCAATAATCTTTTCCAAAAATGTTATTGTTTCTTTGAAATAGAAAATCAAATAATAGAATAAACTATGACCATGCTTTAAAAAAAAAATCCCATAAATGGATAAAATTTCTCATTTGTGAATGAACTGATTAGTTACTCAACTCCACAAAGAAGTTAAAAGTGTAAGATCACCCAAATATTTTAAACCTTGACTATGACTCAGCTGCTTTTTAACAATGCGTGTTCATTAAATAATTAAAAGCTGTCAGTTCTTATTAAAATTCATTTTTGTGTATATATATATATATATATATAAACAAAAAAATGGCCTGAGATATAAAAGCAAGTTGCTTTAGAAAAGGAGGAAAGGAGACATAAAGACTAGCCAGAAAATTATATAGATAGAAAGAAAATACTTCACCCAACAGTGTTATCTCAGCTCTATAAATTAAATTTAATCATCCTTTCCAAATATCCACATTTGATACAAGTACTTGAGAGGGATGAAATCAGTTGAGAGTTCTTAATAACTCAATACCTGGGTATTTTTTAAAAGATTAGTGTTCCTAGACTGCATCTATGACCCCTTGGTAATCAGGGAGGAGAAAGAGTCTACAAGCTTTACAAGTACAAATGGTATGGAAACCAAGTTCAAAGGCACACATGCGAGCATTCATACAAAGTGTTCAGGTTCAGGCAAAACTGTTTGCAATCTGAGCACTTATCCGACTTGAAGAACAGAAGCATCATCACAAAGATTAGCTAACCATCTTAATTCAAACAGCACACCAATTGCTGGCAAAAAACACCTTGTGCTTAATTCAGACAGAGAGGATATTGCTCTCCAGCAGCTCTAATGCTCCCCAAATAAACATTATATTTTGGTAAGCAATTTTCTTAGTGTTAGAAAACACTTTCAGTATAGAGAACAACATATAGGAGAAAGGAGAGAGGGTGGCAGTGGAGCTGTAGTAGAAAAAAGATAAGGAACATGAATCCCTGAAAATGTCATTTTCACTGTATTTTAAAAAGGTGTATAGAGGCATAAAAAGGAAAAATTTGATACAACAGTTTCAAATTGCCTGGACTTGCTATAATCATTAATGATTATATCTGTAAAAAAAATTCACATGACAAAATGATGTCTCAAACAGTTGGTCCCTGTTTTAAATGAAATCAAGGGTAAACTTATTGTGTAGCTTAAACATGAATCACTAATTCTAATTGTCAAAGATGACCTGAGATCCCAAGAGCTGAAGTGTCTAAAGGAGCCAAAGAATAGTCCTTGCAAAGATAGACAGTTTCCAGACCAGTCAGTGAAAGAAGAGAGGTTTTTAAAGAGCTGAAGTCCTGATACCTCTGAACAACTTAGTATATTTGGGCTGAGATAAAATAGGGTAAGCAATGTGTTTTCAACATTGGAAGAATAACACTGGATCTTTTAAAATACTTTAGAAGTTTACTGCATTTTTGCCCATTTCCAAATGTGATTTTCAGTGTATACTAATTTTAATAATCCTGTCTTTACATCTCTGAACTCCACTGCTGCTCAGAATGAAAAAGATCCTCCTCATGTTAGATATAATTTGGATAAAGCATTAGAAACAGAAAATTCCATAAAGGTTAACAAAATGAGATAACCACATTTTAAGCATTATTATTTCAGGCAACCCAGAGGCATCTCTAACTTTTATGAGACTTGTCTTCATTACAGGTATTTCATGTTGAGACCAAGATGCCTACTTTCAGTTTTCTCTTCAAGACTTTACATCTTTTTTCTTTCATTTTCTTTCAATAATCCTATAAAATCAAAAGGTCACTAGTGACTTTGCACATTGCTCATATCTGACAAACACTAATACTAAAAAAACCCCAGCATTTATTTGAAAACTGGATGCATAAGAGAAAGTTTTAAAAAACTGGAAATGTCTGCAGTATGGACATTTAGTTCTTCACACTCTGGTGAACCTGTGAATTTCCTTTTTATAGTTGCAAATTTATGTTTACAAACTATGCTTAAGTATTAAACACTAGGTAATGTTATTAATGGAATTTTATAAGATAGCACAGTTGTGTTCATTAACACAACAACATTAAAGGCGAGTATTTTTGCTTCTGCAGTGTGAAATGACTTTTTGATTTCACATAATGAAAAACTGAAGCCAAACAACCTGGGTTTTCTTTTCAAACCTACCCTATGTTTTTCTAAAATAACAAATTTAACCTTCAAAGATGTGTATGGCATAAAAGAGGCAGTCAACTGGTAGTTTACTTTGCTTTTTATAGGCACATTACACTCTATTTTCACTGAAAAAGGCCACACATGCTATTTTAAAGTCTGGTGACTCCGGGCTTTTTAGTGTAAACCCTCAGCCCCTCCCCGCCTCCTCCTCAAATCCTCAGACTGTCCGGTGACTTGAACAAGTATTGCTTTTTCTGTGCAAGCATCTCTCTCCTGAATTAATATACCAGGGTGAAGGCAGCTTGTCATTTCCTGTCACAAGATACCCTCCTAAATTATCCTTTTCTTTTTAAGAGTTCAGCAAATTGTATTTCAAGAAATGACCATTTTTATTTCCTTTCTGATTTAACATGTTAAAAATAAACACCAGCCATACTGCTCATGAAGTCCAGAGCCAGATGAGAGCATTGTAGATCAAAAATAAACATCAAATTATTTCTTCTCCCAGCTATAACAAGTTATATTTGTAGTGAAAAAAGAAAGCAATCTTTAGGCAGGATATTTAAGATACTTACAGAAGTAGAAAAAGGATCTGAAGAAATTACAGCAAACTCTTTTCCCATAAGATTTTATGTTGGAGCATGCATTCTTGATTGATAAAAAACAAATGTACACAAAAATTCTTAATATAAATACTCAGATTTAAGCTGTAATAAGCTGAAAGGTGTTGAAATTAAAACCAGTTTAAGTTACAGGCTTTCACACCAAGATGTTTTACCTTGGAGTTCATGTTTTAGATGAGGAATTACCACACATGCTGTACTGTTTGCACAATTCTCATCTCAGAGCAAAAGTTACAGCCAGAAATTCCATGCAATGATATTAAGGATGAAACTGAAAAATTGGACTCTTTGTTGAGTGGCCAAACCAAAACCTTTTAATAAATAATAGGTTTAGCTCAAATGATGATAGAAAGTTTTATTTGATTTTCAAACTAACCTTTATTAAAACTTCATTTTGATTGTGAACAGTTTCAAGCTATAAATGTCTGGTTTTAAGCCTGGGATAGGGGCTGGCTCATGCCATGGGGCTGGTGTGCAAACACGGATTTAGGGGACACATAGAATGCTTTGGGTTGGAAGGGACCTTAAATACCATTTAATTTCAACTTGCCTGCCATGGGCAGGGACATCTTCCACTAGACCAGATTGCAGACAGAAAAGACATTTTATACAATCCTAAAAACCTTGGCATGGCAAATTGAGGGCTCCAGTGCCACTTCCCTATCTCTAACTCCACTCATGCCAACACATGTTTAGCTGCTTATATGTGAGCAATTTCGTTTCACTCATTTCCATACATAGTTAATTTTATGTCTGTTGAGATAATTTTAGAAATATCTAAGGTTTAAATCAAAGAAAGTCATTAGTAATCATCCACCCAAAATTATAGCTTTTAAATGTTTGTTCTGAGGTTAAAATAAAAACACAGGGTGTTCAAAATGCTTCCATTTCTTAAATCTAACCAATGCTGAAAAAAGAAAATGCACAAGACCTTATTTTGTCCACTAGAATTCCTTAATTTCTTCATTATTTTACATCTGTTTTATAGCAACCTTTCACTACACTTGAGACTCAAATGTGGTGGGACCAAACCAGTGGTCATTCTTCTACTTTAAATCATACGACAAGGTATTGACTCTGCATATCTTCCTCTGTACTCTTTATTCTCATTTTGGAAAAGATGGACAATAAAGGTTCAAAACCCCTCTACAATCTGCTTCAGCATAACATCAATGTGAAAAGTAAAATGACACATGCCAATACATACCAGGGATGTTCTGCACCATCCATAATGGACCTCATTAGCTCAATCAACTTTTACTGTTTGGTTGCTTTAGGGCTTTGGTCAGTTTCTGAGGTCTCTAACCAGATCTCCCATCACAAGAATGGATTTTTCTTGTTACATATGTTGAAGATAGTTAAACATTAATCTGAGTGTAGAAGATTCCCTGTTTTAGAGAAGCGCACAATTTTCAAAAAGCAAAAGCATGACTTTGCCAGATGTTGATTAAGGTTGAGGAAACCTGCAAATGTCCTAAAATTAGACCCTGACTACCACTGTATTTTTTACCATTACTGGGTTTGTGTAGGTCTCACACATGACAGATCTTCATTACATTGGCTATTCCTTCATTATTAATGAACACCCTGATTTTATCCCCTTTCTTGTATAAAGAGCTTCATGAAGTTGCAGACTCTGCCTTTTTTTTTTCTTCTCTGAAGCAACCGAGGTCATTATTACCACACTTGAGGGAGTAAATGCAGTGACCTGTGTGCTTACTGCTCCTGCTTATGTTTGGTAGTGTTGAGAATTCAGTAAAAGCATTACTGCTGCAACAGTATAGGAAACTTGATCATTAGTGTTTCTTTTCCTTACAAAGTAAAAGAAAAGTTTTAGAGTAAAATATTGTTCTTCCATTAAGTTCTGTTCTCAAATATATGAAATGCTATAAAAGCTGCAGTGGTATTTACTAATTTGGTGGTTGTTAATCTACAATCAGTTCAAATACCTAATCATACCTTTTGATCTTTCTCTTTCCCCACTGTTATATTTTAACTAATTCCTCCAAAAAACAGTCAACCTTACTTTCTTTAAATAAAACTAACAACTTGCTAAAAAAAAAAAAAAATAGAGTTGAATAGTTTTCTATTTGGATCCAAAATACAATGAGGTCAATAAAAATACACTCATTAAGTTTAAACAGGCTGTGGCTCAGACATTTATATGGTAATAACCAGACAACCAAGAAATATGGAAGTCTTTCACAAAGCTTGGAGCATTTTACATTAGATTTTGCCATTTATCATGTTAACATAGGGATATCAATCACTTAGAATACAAATAAGAGGCATTACAGTATTTCACTGAAAGGACTAATAGATATTGAAGTTCTTAATTGATTTGATGAGGGGCCTGCAGTTTAAAAAATCAGGAAACCTAAACAGATAAAAATCCCATTATAATTTACATCGATGAGTATGGACCTTAATTCAGAATAATCACAAACAGAAACATTCAGAGACACTTCGTATTTCACTTTATCTTTACCTGCACAAATCTCAAATGTTTTGCTGGTTGTTTCTGCCCTTCCATGTTCTTACCTTTTCCTCTACACTGATCAAGCATTAATTCCAATAGGGGTTAATAAGTGAAAAGTCCTAACTTGGGTTTCTTTGAAAATTAATGTCAAAGAAAATAAATTTGGACTATAGTCACTCTTTAAATATCAGAATATTTTAGATTTGATTCTGAACTTGTATTAGCTTTAGATTTTTACTTCTTCAAGTGAGAATTTTGTAAGAATGTTTTAGCCAAGTAAAAAACTTCATATGGCTGTTAATTTTAGACATGAAAAATGCCTTTGACTTTAATGAGATCCCATGCATGACTTTAATGAGATGCAATTAAGACCAGTAATGTGCATTGCACATCCTAGATAGTTCATGACAAAGTTTCATCCTAGCACTGCATGTCCACAGTAAGCCACTTCTCCACATTGGCATGTCAGGTTACTGTTGCTTATTTTCCTCTGCTCACGCATGCGAGTACATAATTAACATTTTCAAACCAGCACAATCCTTTGTCATAAACATGTAACATTTGCCATAATTATTTTAAAGCCAAAGAAGCTGTCAATGCAATATTAATGGATTCCTTCTAGCATGGCTATAATAATTTCTGAAATTATGGCTTGTGCACCAACGGGTATCTCTGGCATCAGGTAGAGTGAGCAGGGGCTTGGACTGAAACAACCAGCTGCATTTGCCATAGGCTGATTCACCTGCTGCTAACCACACCCCAGTAAAAATCACTAACACAGTAGCTCAACTTCCAAATCCATAGTGCTCCTGTGTAATCCCCTCTTGCACTGCCAGCAGCACGCAAAATAATTAAATAAAAAGCTTACCCTGCTTAATGCTAGTCAGAAGAAAAAATTACGCAAAGGTGTGGTGGGCCGGAATCAAAGAAGCTGAGACTTCGGGATGCTACCTACAATTTGCAAAGTAAACTTTTAATTTCAATTTTGTTTTAAAATTGTTGTTAAGGAAAAAAACAAACTGCCAGTGCATTCGTCTCTGAAGAGGTCCCAGAAAAACACATAAACACTTGTTCAAAACCTTTACCCACTGCTGTCCACATTTCCCTTTCTCTCAGATTCATTTTGTAGCTCTCCTCCATTTTTCAGACCTCCCGCTTTTCCTCTTTTATGACTATAAACACTCAGTGTCCTGACATTTTCTTCCTAGTCATCGCCCTTTTCTACGGAGAGGTTTCTCATTACCTCTGAGGCTCACTCTGCAGACAGCTTCTATGCTGCCCTCCCCACCCCAGTGCCAGTCAACTGTGCTAAATCCAGACATTCCAGATGCCACAGATACTTGTCCATTACATTATCTCTCTTCAGCCCATCTGCTAAAATCAAATTTGCTGGATCGGGAACTAAACAAATGCTTCCCCTTCCCTGGCCTCTGGTAGCACTAAGCCAGCTTAGGGTCAGTAATAACAACAAAACTTTGAACTCAGGACTTTTGGTTTTGCATGAAGATGCCCAACTCAAGAAATTAGGTTTAAATGAACAATTGAGCTCTCCTGTCATATTAAATACTGTTACAGTGTTGAAAAATATTTAGAGAAAATAATCTTTGCACTATTTTTGGACCTGAAAGACCTAATGTTCAAGACCTAGAATGGAATCAGAACTTGTTAACAAATAAATAGTAGCAGTATTTATCAATGCAGTTATCTTTGTAGTCCTCAACAACCACACTGCTATTTTGTATACACATGTACTGCATACCATCTGCTGATGTTTATTTTAATTCACCAGGAAAGGCCTGTGTTTAAGTTGGAATTTAAGTGACAGAATCAGAACAAAAGAAAAAGGGCAGCAGAATAAACTGAATAAATTCCAAGTCTGACTTGTAAAGGCAGACAATATAAAAGCTATAATCTTAGTTTAATCCCCACACTTTTTAAACATAGTAATTACTAGACATCTGCTGGTAACACAGCCTTGCTATTGGATAACCTTAATTACCCTGTAATATTTCCTGACACTCCCCAAAATATGCCCTATGGATAATAATTCATTCACGGTTCAGCCCCATTATTAGCTACTAATTCAAACAATCAAGACAAAGACAACGAACAGATGACCTTGAACAATTACCCACTCACTGAACAGAATTTATTTCATGCTTTTCAAAGACTTTACTGCTTTCCTGGCTTCATGAGCAGCACTCAAAAATTAACAAAACTCAAGCAAGAAAAGAGCTGCAGAATGAAAGGAGATTTGCTGGGGTACCCCAGCTCCCTTAAACATCATTTGCTTGCATTAACAACATAATGGCTTCTGCAATACAGTTCATTTTCTAGGATTAAATAGGGACCCTAGACAGACTGGGTGCAAAACCCAATACAATTGTTTTAATAGACTGGGTTTGTAAGCTGTTTAATTATCTGCAAGAAATGTATTGGGAAACTTGGAATGAAAAAAAAAAAATGCATATAGGTACAATGAATGGAAGTCATGCAACTGTTGCAGAAGCAGATAAAGTATCAGTGACTTCAGTGCTGAAGCAGACGGCTGCAAGGGTCTGAGGCGTCTCTTTGGGCTGCCCAGGAAATACTTCAAGTCACAAATCACGCTTTGTCCTCATTTGAGCTGCCATAACCTGGTACCCCTCTTTCTGACTGTACAGGTAAAATCAAGGGCAAACGATGGACCATTATTACCAAATAAACCTAATCCCTACTACTTTGGGAGATTCTTTATGTTGTTCATTTAGAGAAATTAGTGTTAGAATGAACATGAAAGGGGATATAGCTTTTAAACTTCTTATTATCTTAATCAAATTTTAGACATTTTGTCTTCAGATTAAGGTAAGGAGGAAGTACACCAAGGAGCATAAAAAGCTATTGCCCTTTTCTCTGTAACTCAGGTCATTCCGTCTTTGAGGGTCTAGGATGTCGTTTGCAATCCATCTGAAAGTCAAAGCATTCAGATTTAGCTGGAAATGGGACTAGAATTACTGAACTGCCAGGAAAATATGGTTGAAGGAAAAGATAGGAAAAAAAGAATGTTGTTGAAAATTCAAAGTGAAAAATCAAAGTCAAAATTAAATCTATCTTTTCTGAGATGGTTCTGAGAAAGACATTATAATTGTAGGAATATAGTTAAATTCCTTAAGTACCTGTAGAAGTGAAAGGCAGAAATAACATATTGTCAATAAAATCAAAACATAGACGTGCTACAAAATTTCCCCCTGCCAAAATCAGAACTATGATAAAAAATAGCTTCTAAACACAATCTATTTATATGCCCTAATCACAAAGACTTAAAGATAAGATTTTTTTAATGTAAAGTGCATAAGAATGAACAACCTTGTAAAGTTTAGAGCAGGATGTTTAGCCCTAAGTCCAGACAAATAATCTAAAAACCACAGATAAAAGGACAACTGTAGTTTTCCTTGGCCTTAAAAAGATACGCAGTCTACAAATATAAAGCACTTCATGAAAGGTGGAGGGGGAAAAAGGAATTTTTCTTCTGCAGTGGAAAGCATGAGACTGCAATATCTTCAAAGAAAAATATTTGTGTCAACATAGCTTTACAGACTACTTGAGGCTTCTTGTTGAAGCTATGCCCTCTGAACTTGCCTTGCTTGTCAATAATGCCTAATAAAACTTCTAAGATTTAAAAGTCCACATTCCAGAAATGAGGTAGACATGATGAAGTTTCTCTTTCTGAGCAGATTTTTTTCTACTTTTGCACTACCCACCAGAATTGTCTCTTCAAGGATGGCATTGAAGGGTTAGCACATGTCCCTATAATACTGCACTTTTTCAGTGAAGTCTCTGTAAGAGGAAGTTCATAGTGCAATCCTCACTTTGAGACATTTATCCAAGTAGTCTTGGAAGCAGTTTCAACAGGAATATACTGGACTGACTGTGGTATAGTCTCTTCTGGTTTCAAAAATTTATTAATTACATCAACATTCCTCCTTTTCTTGGTTTTCCTTTGATCATTACATAACCCACAACCCAACATTTGGGATTTTTGTTAGGGAATGTGCTTTTTCTATCTAGAACTTCTGTAGAAATGAATGTTGGACATTTCCTTTCCAAGATCAAGAGTAGTCTCTCAGGTCATAATCAAACCTCTATGAAAAAAAATCTGTGATCAAGGTTTTTTAAGAACTGTGTGCTCTGATTCTGTTTTAAAAAAATCACTCATATAATGGATTGTCAACGTAAAATATTTCCTTGTGGATAAACCAACAAAATAATCCCTTGGCCAAGGGTCAGGAATGGCCTTTTCTTATACATAAATATTCAAATTATTATGTTTGAAGGGAAAGTTTGAAGTACACTTATTATTAATTTCTATACAGATCAAATTAATGCAACTTGCCTGAAGCTCATGTCCCTGTTCATACAGGAACTGAAATGTCATCTACAGCAAGATAGTCTTTTCTTCTAATTAATATGGTCATGAAACAAATGAAACACAATATGCAAATTAGAGCTATGACGACTAAATAAAATGCTGTCCCTCCGGGAACAAAACACTCAAAATAAACTAGTTTCATATAGTTGGTTTTGAAAGGCCCATCTGTTAAAACTGAAAGTATTTTGCTTCAATTACATCTGGTTACTAATAAGTGCTGTGTTTCAATTATCTCAGGAAAACTTAAAGGACAGAAGTTTTTGCTAGAGTTCAGGTTCAGAATGAACTACGTAACTGGTTTATCATGTGTTAATCTTAGATGTTGGACCAAGATCAAAATTAAATGTACATAACTGTTCACATATGAAAAACCTCCTAGAAAGTCAATGTGAATCTATGAATGTTATACATAGAGCCACAAGACATATTAACAATTACAGATTTAACCCCTTATGATTGCTACAAAATGCCATAAAGTCGACACAAAGAAACCAAACTTATTTACGGTGAAGGGGTCTTACAAAAATATGATTCTAAAAAAACCTACTCTTTTAATTCAATAGTTCCATTTTCATGTAGCACGTTTAATCTCCTAGAACACACAACAGTATCTGGGCATGATTACTGTAGAAAATACTGATTTATTAAATAAATGATAGAAATGGCAGAAAAGTGAGCAGACTCATGAAGAGGAATTGTTTCAAGCATTTCCTTGGCCAACTCATTTCAACAGGGAACGGTGTCCCTTTCAGACTGAAGAAGGTGACCTGGTTAGTAACACCTTCATAGCAGAAATTAGACCTTCCTTCCAAAACTGCAATGGGAGTTTTGACAGTGGATCTACAACCAGTTTCACCTGCTGGACCCTTCTGGGGTCTTAGAGTCCATGACATCCTAGACTCATTTATTCTTCTTCTTCATTAAAGCTTCACAGAGTGTGCCTTCTTTAACCTGCAAGCCTAGAAGGTTTCATGGCTTTTTAAAAAAATGTTATGTCCCAGCAATCCCAGACAAGGTGAAAACAAGATAAGGAATAGGTGACTATTTCCTCCAGAAAATCCAGAGACCAGTTCATCCGTTTGACATGAAGGAAATCAATATTTCGTGGAATGAATTAGGTTCAAGGCCTGGCATGCAACTTTCTCTATCATAAGCAATTTTTCTGACCACCAAATTGTGTTCTTAATCAGTTTTGTCCATCTGGACACAGATCTTTTCCAATAAAATCTCTATCCAAACTCTTAAACTCCTGTGAGAAGTCTTAATGTCAAGCTCTCGCTATTTTTCAATAACATAAAATCTGCTCAATTTGATTTTTAAAATGAGAAAAAAACGCCCCTAGAAAAGTTACAAGTACAGAAGGCAGTGCTATTGAAGCAATAAAGAAATTATCATCTGCATAGGCAAAGATGACATTCTGACAGAGCAGACCTTTTAGCTGCAAGAGAGCTGGCCAGAACCAGAAAGAACTTAAGAGAAGCAGAATTTTTTTTTCCCTCAGTAACACTGTTCAGCAATCAAGGCTTCAGGGCTTCTAAGGCCTAATCCACACAGTCAATGGAAGAGCTGAACTTCAATTGCTACCACCTGCTTTTAATTTCTTAGGGGTTTTTTTCCCAGCTCCCCTACACATGAAAGCTTATTTTTCTTTCTTAGACTGAATGCTTTTTCCCGCTTATGTTTTCCCTCTTCTTCCTGAAGTCATGACTGCTTTTATCTTCAATATAGTCAATTCCAAGTCTAAAGAAAGACTTTGTGTACAATGTACTTTTTAAAATTGATATAAACAAACCTGCCTGCTTTTTTCACTTCTCGCTGCTTCTGATACTTTCTTCAAGCTGCCTAATTTCTTCTTTCTCTTTTTGTAGCTTAACCTCTACTTTTATACTCTGGCAAAATGCATTTGCTATACCATGCATACTGTTATTTGTTACTCTTTCTCTTCTGACCTTTATTTTCATGCACTGTCTTCAAAATCCAAATTTGTTTTTGATTGCAAAGATTTAATACTTTAATTCCTTAGCTTTAGTATGAAGCAAAATATGTTTGGTTGTTTGAAATAGCAAGGATCATCCCACCTCCTACGTGGTGAATAGCAGCTTGAATCATAGGATCTCTCTCTGAAGCTGAGTGCTAAATCCCTGAAGCATATATAGAACTCCCATCTTTAGTTTTGCCACAGATGTATTACATCAGTCTGTTTTCTAGTTTCCTACTTCATGGGAAATCTCCTGCATACTGTACACTTGTAATTTTAGTTTACTGCAGTCTGACTTGAAACAGTTCTCCTGGATGCTTTTTACAACTGCTCACTGCAGTATAACCCGTATCTCTGCAAGGGTCAGAAATCCTTATTTACACATTTTTACCTCATGTATTTTCTAGATGAAGTAGAAGCTATATTACTATGTAAGATGCCATTGTTGGTTTAAGGAGGCATTTTTAGCAAAGCTGGTGGTTTTTCCATTGCTATGTTGCCCACGGAAGCTCAAACATTGTCTGGCAACTCTCCTCAAGGGCAACTGTCTGGCCAACTTAGCAGTGGGCCCCCTGCCATCCTAACAGATGGGCACCAAGCGTAAGTAGCCATAAGACCATATAAGTGCATTTAGTGTGAAACTTGGGGCATAATTCCCAGCCTTGATCACCATATGGCTTTTCCATACAGAGTTTGCAATAAATGGGATGCACAGTGCTAATCTAACTTTGAACATGAACAGCATTAAGGAAAATAATAATTAGAATAGCTCCCACCATGTGATAAGCAGCAGGTAAGTTTGGAATTAGCAGGAGCAGTAGAAGAGTAGGATTATTATACATGAACATCTTCCCCACACTTTTATTTCTGTTGATCCATTAGGCTTTCTATGGCTCAACTTCTGAAAAACAAGGAAATGGGCTCCTTCACTCCCCTCCCACTCCTCTACAGGCAAAGAGAGTGCAAAATTGTGAAAGCCTGTGCCTTCAAGAAAAAACCTTGGACTCAGTCTCATAATTGAACTGAGCCTACATTTCACAGTCACTTCAATACTGAATTCTGCAGGACTGTTTTAGAAGAGAGGCTCAGGATTTCATAGACTCATTAACCATGCACATATTAATGCTTTTATTCTTTATTCTTATTGGACATGGAAAGCACTTCACCTCCTCTCAGCACACATTGTTTCAGATGTATTTGATCTAGTGCTCAAGGAAAAAGGGAAGCCAGTAAAACCTATGAGTATGTTTGTGGCCACCATCTTTATTGTAAGTAATTCTAAGTAGTGCATGCCTCACTGCCTGTGGACTTTAGCTATTGCAGCAAACTACTTTTGTGTTTGCTGACAGAAGGGATTGTAAACAAACAAGAAGTACTGAAATATGGGTTTAGTTCCAAGAATGCGAATATTAGAAATTCATACATTAGTTTAGAGTACTTTTAGATAGCACTTCTGAGTTTTAGTTATTGTCAGCAAAAGATGCTGCTTGTGACCTTTGAACAGTGAGAAGTCCTGAAAGTATGAGAACTCTGAAGAAATATTTCATCTAATTTTAAAGACTTCAGAAATCATATGAAATAGAATTTACTTGGTTATGTTTTTTCCTCTTCTACCTTTTAAGGTGGAGTTCATGGATTATTTACACCACTCTAAAATGATACCATCAAAAGGAAAGGAAAAGCCCCACCTCTCCCATCCCCACTTATATATTTCTGCTGGAAAGGGTAGTGCTGCCTTTCAGTGAGGCAGGACTTGAGTAGTTTGAGGTATTTACAGAACCATTATTTTAGATTAAAAAAGAGGGAAGTTTAATGCAGTATAAACCAATACATGTTTTGCTGGAAACAGTTCCAGCTGTGCAGCTGAAAGTCTAACACAACACATCTCTGTCATCCTGGCTCCTTCATCTGAGAGAAGAACACCTTTCATGAATAGATATATGAATTTTCTTGCTTTCCAACTGTATTCAAATGATCAACTTTGACATTTGCAGAAAGCAAATGTCAAAGTTGCTTATGTGAACTTTTCTGGAGACACAATTTAAGTCTGGCCCTCCAGAATTTCAGTTGAAACATTTATCTAATGAGGAAGAGAGATAACTGACAGGCAGTGTTTAATCAGAATTCTGAAGTAAGCATAATAGAGAATCAAACAGAGTCCTGCTTTTGGTTGGGAAATACGATTCCTTTCTGAATTAACTTCCTACTTACCTGAAATAAGAAGAGTTAAATTAGTGCATATTTATACATTCGTTTTTTAGGCTACCAATAGCTTCTCTCAGATATGAATAGAGACCATTATGCTAATTTCCTCTCAAGAAGATTGGCTCTTTTAATTTCATTTTTAACTAATAACATATAAAGTTTGAAGATGAATCAGTTTATGTTTCAAAAATCAGGGAATTAACTGGGCAATATAGTATATTTTGGCAGACCCGTGCACTGACAGGAGGCTTCAGTTTATTCACTAGTTGAACAGGGGAGTGACACAAACCAAACATACAAAGAGAACATGTCCTAGTCAGCATCAGAGTATAATTAAGAATGGAAAATCCGCTTGGAGATACAGAATCTACCACAAGTATTAGGAGATCAAATTCACAATAGAGAGAACATCTTTGTGCTTCAATTGTGGCTCTGTTAAGAAATGAGTCTAAAAGTTGCACAGCTTCCTGTTTATGATCTTTCAGAAACTTCCAGGTCCAATTCACTCAATCTATCTGAAAAGTATTTTTCTCAGCTGTCAGCCCTGAGAGACTGACCTTAAGTACAAGTCAAAGCATGGGCTTCTTGTGATGAGTGCAACTATGAACACACCACTGAAAATGGTAGGTGAAATTACCACTACCCCCTCTCATGACACAATTTACTCCATAACCTGTCCATCATGAAGTCTTAAATATGCCAAATCCATAATACAGAAAGAACAAAAGAAAAGGGACTTGAATAAAATGAAACATGTCGTGGGTGAAGTAAACAAAAAGCAAAAGGTCTTTAATAGGCATTTATCATCCTATAAAAGCAGAAATACCTTAGTTTTGATAAAAGAAGTTACAAAAGTTCTCTCCTTATATTACAAAGAGATACATTTTCACAATTTCACATTTTCACAACTGCAGAACTCACTACCTACAAGTGATTAGAAAAACCAAGAGTTTCACTTGTTTAGTGACCCAGATATTTGTCTGGATATTGAAATTAGAGAGGGTCTTTATGACAAGAGGAAAGTGCTTATCAGCCCACTGCTTCCTGCTGTAAATCGCAAGCCTGGGGGAGGGCAGGGCTGTGCATGAATTTCCCCAATGGACAGCTGACTTGCAGAAGTTTCTGATGCTGGCAATTCTAAGAGGAGTGAAAGCCAAACAATTCTTGGTTAAACTTACAGGGTTTTAGCTTCCTCACATTCTCCACTTGATTGAGGTGTGCACTTCACTGCTGCAAGGGCTGTAATGCAAAGTAAACCTGGAGGGACACAGCCCTCCCGCTGCCTCCCGCTGGTCACCTGCAAACCAGCACAGCACGCAGGCAACACTCCGACCCCCTCATGGCCTCAGGGGCTCAACTCAGAGCAAAACTTACAAACCTGTTACAGAAGTAAATGATGAAATATTGGTGCATCTTGAAAGGAAGTCGGTTCTACTTTGCAGCAGGTGTACTCACAATATTAGCCATATTTTCAGAAATAAGAAGCAACCAACTTTTAGAGAAAAGCTTCCTCTTCTAGAAAAAGTTCTGGCTTTGCTTGTTTTACAGTACTCATCCTAGCTTGTGGCTTTATGTAGACTACTGAAAACCCTGGTGTTCATAGTGATTTAATATAGGAATGAAACTCTCTAAAAAAATTAATTAAAAAATAAAATCCATTGTCTACCTTATAATAAACTGACAATATTGTAAAATGTGTTAAGATTTTTCTCTAATAACTCTTGTTCTAAATTGTTAAGTACACAAAACTTAGAAAAGAATATGATAGAAATAATTTTTCTACATAAAAATTATTTCTGTTTCAAGTCTTCTTCTTCCCAAAATATTTTACTTTCTAAGGTATCAGTAATATGTTCAAAATTGCAAACTGGACAGTGTAGTGACCCTTTCAGATTCCACTTTCATAATCCATGGAATCTTTGTGTTTAATCTTTTGTTAGAAGGCTCCGAAGTTCTTTGATGCATGCACATTATTTTCTAGTGATTGCCACCACATGAAAAGGGTGTTAATCCTCTGCTAATTAACAACTTGTTGAGGTCAAAGGGCATCAGCACTTTACATTTTTGGATTTGGTGAATTTTTTGTTCATTAGAACTTGTTCTCATAAATTCAGGTGTTCTGTAATTTTGTTCCATTTCAGTGATAGCAGCCCAGTAAAGAGCATACTAAAAGCTTTTGGTTTGACACGAGGTTCAAGTTTGCATGTATTTTTCTACGCTACAGTAGAGTCCTTTTCTTACACACAATGTTGCATCATGCAGTTTAGGTGGTTAGCCTAGACAGGAGATGGAATTTCCACTGCTCTTGATAGTCATACTTCATGTTAATAAAAATAATACAATACTTCTAAAAATAGTTAAGAGATTATAAAAGGTATAAAACCCAATTCTGATTGATGGGAAAAAAGATTGACGGTGGTCTTGACACTTTTATTTATTCACTAAGTATTTTTATATATACATATACACATACTCAGTTGTTTGTATAAGTATTGCTTCATCAACTCCAGACAATTTTAACTTCTCTCACGGAAATACAACTATGCTGCCTGATCTGTGTATGTTTTTAGAAAGGTTCTGCAACTTGAAGAAAAGCAGCTAGCCAGACAGTACATGTTTTGTTTTGCATTTAGCTCCCACAAACTGGAAAAGGTGCATGAGAAAAGGCATCCTAAAAACAGATAAACAAAACTTGATAGGGTTGGCAGAGACTATGAGGAAAAAACTGCAAGGGCACCAAACCAGTCAATATTCATACAGTAACTAAAACAGGTCTAACTTTAGTAATCCTGCCAGTGAGTTCCACAATTTTATGACACATTGTGTGAAAAGGCACTTCCTTTCATAACAAATGAATCTGCTCTTTTTCTAATCTCTCCAGATCAAGCTGAATCATCCCTTGTGAGAGCTAAGGAACGCAGATGTTCCCAAAGTCTCTATTCTACAAGCTTTAGTACTTTGCAACTGTTTTTTGTCATGACCCATTTTAATTATTTCTTAAACAATCTATCATTCTTTGCAGTTTCCTTCACCCAAACAAATGCCCTGCATTTACTTGACAGTTTTCATCATCATTTGAAAAACTGATATTTTTTTAAATACCCTATCAAAAGGATGAGTACATTCTTTTTGGTAACACAGTTAGTCTAGTTTAAAATTAAAAGAAACTGCTCAGAAAGAAAAAGAAAACCACCACCACCGCAGTATAATTTTAATTATAATTTCATCAAAAATGCTTTTAAAAAGTACAAAACCATCTAAACTGAAGTGCAGACTTAGCCACGCCTGTGTAAACACCGTGACTAATTCCATGTTATATAAACAGTGTCTCTCAGAGAACACGGTATAGATGAGACACCATTAGGACAGTTTACAAAGGGAAGTGAGTGACCTTACTCTTTTGAATCTTGATTAAGGAAAAACATTATTATAAAGGTTGCTTAGCCTAAAATTATTTTGTTATCTGGAGCTCAGTAAAACCCCAGCACAAGAGAGGTGATTCATGATGCAGGATGTGCCTATTCTTTTTTGACAAACGAAATACCTCCAGGGTGCTGAAGTTGTGCAGCTCTTACTCAGCCATGTGAGGGCTCAGGGTTTCCCTGAGGTACCCTCACCGGGCACATACCTTTGGCTCCTGTTACAACGAGGCACTGATTATCTCCAGAATAATTTTTGAGTGGTTTTGACTGTTGAAATGAAGCAACTTCTGACATTTCATTTATGCATATATTATGTTAAAGTGAAAATAGATGAAGAAGAAACACTTGTCTTTTCACGATTCTCTTTTCAGAACTTGATTAAAGAATTTTCCCTTTTTATTAAATTATTAAGACCACTTTGTATTCGTTCTGATATTAATTTGTAGTAATAGGTTTCCATGCAGATAAACTAGTAATTCACTTGAAATTCTAATTTTTCCTTAACATAGTAACCAACTAAGAAATTTGAATGTAAGTATTGGCATTAAAACAGTGCTATAATTTCAGCATTTGAAGCAGTTTCATTACTTGAGGAATTGAAATATTTAGATGAAGTTAAATTAGGCCACAAGAAAATATATTTTTTAAAAAGATGATGACCTAAATGGTGAATTGTGACAGCAGCCAAGTAAATAACTTAACAAGAAAAAGCTTTGCAGAATATTGATTTAATGCATCACTTAAGCAACAGAATATCTCAAACCCGCATTATCCATGCTCTATTTCCCTGTACCTTGGACAGTTTATCTATTCACCTCTCTCAAAGGAACAAGCACATATTTCTACATGGATTGTTTGCCTATGATGCACAGTTTTTAACACTATGATAAAATTAATCTTTAGAATAATTCTACTTTTGTGAAAGATACTAGTTCGTAGAAATTTTACCAAACTGGAATTAAAGTTACAGAAATTTTACAAAGATACATTAATTTTCATTTTTACTCTGAAAATCCATCACTGCAAAAAAAGATTTTCACTGATTTAAAGGACTGCAAACTGCATGTGAATTTCATTGCAGATTTTCTAAAAGAGCTTTAAAAATGCCAAAAAATCTGACATAAAATTACACTGATTTTAAATTATGGCTTGAGATGTTACATTCAGGACAAAGATTATACAGGTAGTGCTGTCTGAGAAGGAGGAAGAACAGGCAAGAAAAAGTACTGGGGTTTTGGTTTTTGTTTTGTTTTTTCCTTTTGAAGAAATTAGTGAAAGAATCTAAAACAGTCCATTTTATTACCCAGAGTCAAATCTGGTGTTGTGAAGACAATTCCAGCTAAAATTAGACTTTATCAGTGTTATGCCATTTAATATGCATGAATGACATCTTGATGGATAGAGAGGCATCAGATCTGAATTCTCTGATTTCCTCTCTGAGGCTGCAGAGCTGGAGCTGCTGCTGCCCGACTCCATGTGCCCCAGCTGCCACGGCAGGTTCTGCACGTAGACTGCCCTGTTCCTGCAGCACACACTCAAACAGCTCTACCCGGGTCCTACAAGAATTATGAATATTATGAATGAGGTCCTTCCCTACATGCCTGTCCTCAGAAAACACTCAAACCCCTTTTTATCTAACACTTTTGATTTTCCAGATTAACCCCTCAATTTTATGGCAAGCAGGCTAAGAGTACCTGTGTCACTCACCAGGGTAACAGAAGCCCAAACAAAATAATTTTCATGGCATTTTTCAAAAATGTGGACAATCAGAACACAGTCCCCTGCACAGGGTTTCAATCATTTTTAATTCACATCTTCAGTACTTCCGTCACTGTTAGTCTCAAAGGCATCTCACCACAGCCCAGCAAAAGATATGGAGGTGGATTCAATACTGGGGAAATGAACCAGAGCTAAACTCCTTTTCAGCCACACCTATTTCACCAATAAAAAAAGAACTGTTTTTAATTTTCAGATCTCTTCTCAGTCTTAGAGGGGATGACCACAAGGTCTCACTGATTTCCCTGCCTCCCTCCATGCTGTGGTGAAAAGCTCCCAAGCTATTTGCAGTCTACACTTTGTAATATCTGCAAAGCAGATTTAAGGAATTACAGAAGTTACCTCCTGGCCAGTTTTATTTATCTTTTACAGCTAAAGGAGGTTATAAGAGCATTGTTGGAGCCTATTTGACCACCCTTTGTGATCTCTCCAGCTGAGCAGGGCAGGGAATAAGACTCATCTGTTCACCTCATGTTGATTTGTCATTTGACATCTGTGTCAGAGCAACACCCTGTAAGAGCAGACACTTTGATGCCACTGCAGCTTTATCTCTGTCAGGACTAGAGCTGGGTGGACTATTTACTGGGAGTAATTTATTCAGCAGATTTCCCCCTTTCTTCAGTTTAAGAGTTCCCTATACACGTTCTAATTAGAAGAGATAATTGGCTTAATACTCAAGTACTTCATTCCTACTTGTCCCCTTTGTCCAGAGATATCCTGAATAAAATCAGGATGAGATCCTGGTGCCACTTAAGACACTGAAACCCACTCTTCTCCTTGATTTCACTAAGGTCAGGATCTCAGTCAAGGTCCCTCAAGCAAGAAACCTTCAGTTTAGATTATGATATACCACAAATGAGGTCCATAATTAAACAGTGGGAACAACAAATGATACAGGCAAGGGATGGAGTAATAGGATATTTAGATATCATCATGATGGCTCTATTAGAAATAAAAAGGAGGTAAAAAACACAACAGAGATTATTTAAAGTAGGATGACATACAGGAGGGCTCAGGGTACGATTTTATTCCCCTATAAGGATGAGACAAATAGGCAAACATACTTTTGCAATTGGAATTTTGTTATTTGAACAAGTGTAGTTTGCACTGACTTCCTCCCTCTGCCCCCACCACTTTCATCCCCTCTGTCTACACCTTGTTCATTAACCAAGATCAAAACCCTCCTGGTAAATGAATTCTTTGCTCTATAGTGTATAAGAAATTCATTAATCAATATCGAATATATAATTGAAGATAAGATGTCATTCCTGGAGCAGCAGTTCTGTTCAACAATATAATAATCTCTTTCTGAAAGCATCTCTACCCTGCATGCACCTAGCAAGGATCAGTGCCTGCAGCCAGTACTGAACTATATTCTCTGCAACGCCTAGTGTTTTGCTAGCAATTTCAAACTCCTCTGTTCTTCAACATTCAGTCACTAAACTATGCTGCTTAAATTATTAAATCCTTTTAATTTAAATTTTCATAAGCTACCAGAGGAAAAATGCCCTTCCTTAAAGTAACAAGTCTGGCTTCTTGTGAGGAAAACTATGGTATCATTATGGCTTTTATGCAGTATTAACATTCTTTAAGAAAACAACAAAATAAATTATTTCATTACGGAGTAAAATGTGGAAGGCAGATGGTTTTTAAAAAAAACCAAATCCTTTTGAAACTGTCCTAGTTTAGGACCACCCAAAACTGGAACAGAAATGAGGCAAACTATCTACCACCTCAATCCCTAAAAGGCTGAGGTATCAGACTAGAATTATGAATTAAAAAATGGGAAATCTCATTAAATCAAAATTATTGACCAAAAGTATTAAAGAAGAAAAATAATCTCTGAGATTTGTTATACTAGTCCAGAAAAAATATCTTACTTTGAAAAATTTGGAATATATCTTTACTTTAATATATTTTTACTGAAAAAGATGTTGCAACTACTATAAGGCTTGTGTGCTAGTGATGCTTTAATCTCATCTAGAATAGTGCAGTTCTGTGCAGACAGTGCTGTAGGGGTGGGACAGTGGAGGGAATACACTATTTAATTTAGTGTGAATTCATATAAACATTCGTCTATTTTCTCTGTGAAGAGAGAGATGATTTATCCCAGGGAATAATAGATTCAATAAAAAAATACTCTAAATTAGACCATGTAGGATTTTTTCAATGAAAAGTCTTCTACATTTGAAACATGAACTGCTAAATACTACCATTCTTCACCAAATATTAGATTGCACAAAATTTGATAAGTTTCAATTTTGAAACCAATCTTACTTTATAAGGAAATTAAAATACAAAATGGCAGTTGCAGTCATCTATAATGATAGTTTGATAAATCATTTATAAAATATATATGTTCATATATTACTATGGGCTAATTGAGGACGGAAGAACTTGTATCTGAAACCAGAAAAATCTGCACGACCTTGTAAGAGTAGTCTGAAGGAAAGAAGTCCTGTTATGGTCATCAAGTTTGACTGTCCCTACAAAGCCTTCATTTTTTAGGGTGTAAACTGAGCCAGCTGAGTATCAGACAAGTGTCTTTTAGGGGAAATAATTTGTTTATGCTGAAAGGACTTAAAAGAAAAAGTCATTAAAGAAAAGGGACAAAAATGGAAGGATTAAAAAAAATTGAGGAAATGACCCAGGAAAGAAAAAAGCATTATTTAAAAGAAATGACAAGAATTTCTGGAATACACAGATGTGATATAGAAACTGTTTAAATAACTTTCATTTTTAGGTTTATCTGATCAAAAGCATGTTTGGTTCTAGCTTTATTGACCAAATCTTTCTGGACAGCCTAATTCTATGGTAACCTAATTTGTAGCTTTGAAAGACTTGTGTCACTCAATTTCATCTGAGGTACACTGCAGTTACTAACCCACTGTTCAAATAACATTTCATTTTATCTAGAAATTTTCTCTTACAAATACAATTGCAAACACATTATTTTAATTTTCACTTGAATAAATTTGTAAAAATTTCAGGATCAATTAGCTAAAAATCTTGGATTTTCTTCCTATTGTATTAAGTTCACCTGAATGAGTTATTCATGAGATCTGAACTCCTCACTAACAGTCCTGTAATCAAAATCAGGTTTATAAATACACAGCAGCTATAAGCTCAACATATGCCTGAATTCCAATACGTAGATCAAGAATCTGAATCTGGGTGGTTTTTTGTGGTGGTTAAATTACAGCCATATTATCTAAGCTACCCGTCCAAAAGTTGTCCCTAAGCAAACAGAAGACCTGCAGAGGAAAGAGGAGTAAGTTCTGACTTTCACGAGTAAGGGGATACCAGCTTCCTCTCTCACTGCTGAAAATCTTCCCAGTATCTCATGTGGCTTCATTCACTTCTTCTACATAAATAGTTAGAGGAGACCAAGGAATAAGACAGCTGAAAAACAACAAAAGCAAAACGTCCATGCCCCAAAAGCCCCACAAAATCCATTACCATATTAACAGCCGAACTCGTGATTTTTCTTTGTGTAAATGGTAGATACTGCAGCCTGGCCAGCTGGGTCATATACAGCAGAGATTATTTGCTCAGACAATATTTCAGCTATTTTCACCCCTCATGTTGCAAGGGATGAGAACAAACCTTCATTCACAACCCTCTTGTACCAGACACATTTGAAAAAAAATCCTCATGTTAGCCATGGGCTGTTCTTAACTAGGGTATACAACCATTTCCAGAATATGTGCACACACTACACGTGCATAGTTCCAGGCTCTGCTAATTCCTCTCCATGAAATGGCTTTTGGGTGCCCTTCATCCACTTGCTCTCCCTCAATGATTTTCAATGACTTTGCTTCTTCTCTGCCTTTTTCTGTCTTCTCCAGTATCTCCTGGGATTTTTTTTTTGACTGATTCCTTCTTTGCTTATGCACTAGGAGCCTCAAGGGATTTTACTAGCAGTGACTAATATAAGCTTGCAACTTTAGCAAATACCACCTACTGCTGAATTATAAAAAGCAAAGGTGTATAGAACAGCAAAAATTCTCTGGCAAAGTTATAAGCAAATACACACTTTATAAAGTTCAATTACTTTCCACTGGAAAAAAAAACGGAAAGGCTTAAAAATGCTGGGCAACATGAAATCCACATCGCACACATGATAGGGCTGCCTTTGATTGCCTAAAGGAACATTTAAAATATTTATTTTCAGAAGTATCCGTTAAACACATCAACATGCAAACTGCATAAGTGCTTTTATTCTAAGTGTTTAAGAAATTTATCTCAACTTTTGGTTTTTGTCTTTCTATATGTTGTATGCCTTACTAAGAAGCAGCCAAGGAGCAAATCTTCTCCTCCTCCCAAGTAGTCATAGAACTTATATTTCCACAGGAAAAAAAATCAATAGTTGTTCTTAAAAGTTTTTGTGAATGCACCCTGTACAAAATATTCAAGGACATCCTACTTTTCCTCACCCTCACACCAAATATACGCTCTCTAATACTTCTAAATAATGAAAATGCTCCTTTAGTAACTAAAACTTCTAACTTCAGTAATTTCTTTTTTTTCCTAGAGTTCCTGGCCAGGGAACCTTGAAAATTCTTAGGAACAGGATCTCTATTAGACAGGAGTTAAGCATCCCTACCAATATTTGCTCAGATCAGGAGAAAAAGCTGCAACACCAAAAAAACCCTAACCCAAACCCAGAAATGGAGACCTGTGGTGTCAAAGGATGGAGTCAGAGGGGACTGCAGAGCAGTAACAGTAGGATCTCCAGACTAACAGCCCACTTCATCCAGCAACATCTTATCTCATGTGTTAAACATTATGACAATGACAGAATTTGCAAAGTAATGTTATTTTCCACACAGTGATAACTTTGTGATGCTCTTATTCTTTGTCTCTAAAAATTATGAATTTGTCTTTAGTAACAATAGTGGTGAAAGAAGCAGTTTATTATTCAAGGAGAGCGAATATGATGTAGCCTAGATCTTAATTTTGTTTTCTTTTCAATGGACGTGATAGGGAGAATAAAATGTCCATTTAGTTACACAAATACATATAAAGATGCACTTCTCTCTCTGGAGGCAACAGTGATGCAAAGTATTAATTTGGTCTCCAAAGTACTATGAGTCACAAAAATGTCTGCTTATGTCATCTAAGTCTTTGGTTCATGGCTCAAGAAATGCAGGTAAATAATCATTGCTCCAGAGTCCCTAGATTTTCCTGAAATCCACTCTTGAGTTGTTTGGGGAAAGAGCTAAACAATAATAAAGAAATTCAGATGTTTATTCCCTCTCTTTAAAGAGCTTTTCAGCATTTTAAAATCAAAAGCTGACATTCATGAAAAAGATGTATTTAAGACAAGACCATGTATTGGTCTTAAAACTGAAGAGTTTACTGCTCTCTAGAGTAAGGTTTCTTTTATTAGTATTTCTTCCCTCTTTAATTGAATTAAACAACAACAAAAAAAAGCAACCAAAATTATGAAGACCACCAGCACAGTGAAAAAAAGAAAATGTCTCCCAGGGTTTTCAGTTCTCTTCCCTCAGTGTTCTGGAGTCCAGATGTGGAAAGCCTAGGGGAGCTGAAAACATTTTTGGAGGGTGGAGAGAAAGTTTTGATGCTACTGCTGTAGCCTTATTTTATCCAACCAGACAATTATCTTTCTTCATGAAGATTAAAAAGCCAAATGACAACAGCTACCAAACCACACCTTTTATATATTGTTACTAAACAGTATTTTTAAGTGAGCCTGCTAAAAAACCTCACTCTGCATCTTCTTAGCACTTAGAAGCAAAGAAGGTCTTTACAAGGCCTTCTTAACTCAGAGCGGAATATTTACTGTCTTCATCTTCCTTGAAATCCTGTTTGTCAGGTGTGCCAGTTTATTCTTAAGAGATGAATTTTCCCTGCTCACATATCAAGCAAACACATATTGGTTTGCTGCAGCCATACCAGGTCACAGGATATGGAGGAATATTCCCATATCTTACACAGCTACACCTGGAATATGGTGTTCAGCTAAGTGATGACAAGGGTGGTCAGTGAGGTGATGATAAAAGTCTATAAATAGCTTAAGAGGGTGAACTCTGAGGAGGGAGAAGCACTGGTTTAAGGTGGACTGAACAAGCTTGATGGGTAGAAACAAAAAGATGCCCTGACAGCCAGGGCCAGGCATAAGCTGCTAAATAGGATCTTGAACACAGTACAACTGCCAGCAGAGCAGTCTGGGCTTGGCCTTGCGCACACCGCAGACATATAATGAATTTACTATTCCAGATTAATTATTCTGGGAAATTTCCAAGCATATTTAAGCACTTCAACTGCTAAATTAGGCCCCAAGTTCAACAGTCCACCAACAGGAGTCACACGCTGGGTGTGTTTACAACTGCACTGGACATAGCCCTGGAAATGCATAAGAGGAAATAAATCTGCCCAGAGAGGAAGGTGGACACAAACCCTGCAAATCTGTCATACCTCTGTTTTCTGTAGTTCTAGGAAAACATGCATGTGGGATTTGGGAAAGGTCTTTTTAATAAGGGTTAATTGGAGAAGTATGTCACACATGACTGAGTACCGTTTCAAATTACTGCTCACGCTGGCATAACTAAATCAGACAAATGACAGAATACCAAAATAGGGAATAGTCAATCTTCTCCCCTCCTACTTAATCTTTATAGCTTCATTATTCTCAAATATCAGCAATAAAGACTTTCCTGGAATTTGTTGCTTCTTTCAAAATATTACAAAGACCATATTATAATATTCCCCAGAGATCCAATAGTTCTGTAGAATCTTTCTTCTGTTGTTGAATTATTAAGTCTAGGCTTTCAAACTACTGGATTCATTTATCTGGCTTATAATGCAAAAGTTTGGGATAAACGATCCTGATATAGTCGCCCCTGAGCTTAACAAAAAAAAAAAAAAAAATTGAAAAGAGGAAAATAACTACAGTTTAGTAAACCAGATTAGTTACTCCCATGAAAATCATTGTACTGTCTGTAACACTGAGTTACTCTAAAAGTCAGGTCCCTAACCTCGAACCTGAAAAAGTCACTTCAGTTTCTCTCTGCTGCCCAAGTTAACTGCAAGCATTTCCTGACACTGAGAATGCAGGCAGAAAAAGGAAAAGCGTCGACTTGAGAAAAGCACAGCTTCCAATCCCCACCCACCAGCTTCAGTCAAAGGGATGACTTCAGTCCCTTTCTTAACTAATCCTGTCACTGTAAAATCCTACAGTCATTCTTCCAACATAAAGGGAAAACAGACTCACTAGGAGGACCTAGACTCTTTCAGCTTGAACTGTTAACCAATGGTGGAAATGCAAGAATGCTGAAGTTGTGCCTTCAGAGCCAATAGAGTGGATTTGTGTGTCCCACATGACTGTGTTTCCCCTGTCTTTCACATGGGCAGTATTTAGTTCAATTCAGAACTGCAGATAGTATAGCATGCAGAGCAGCAATGGGATGTCTGAGCACAAGTGGCTGACTTCCAGGCGACTTCAGGAAGCACATTTGTACATTTCTCCTGAATTAAACTGGGATTCTGCACCCTTGACATTCTCCAACCCTCTTGTCTCTGCAGAAGGAGACAGCGACCTGCACAGCACAACAAAACTGTGAGTAAGAGCTCTATTTATTTTTATTTTCACCCAGAAAAGCAAATCTCTTAAAAATGTCAAAATGCTACGTGCACTAAAGCAATGATTACTTTTCTTATAAGATGAAAAAGTATCTAAAGTGGTTTTCAGATTCAGAAATATTTCTTGCATGCTTTAATAAAAGAAAGAAGAAGAAAAAAAAAAAAAAAAAAAGAGCGAGTTATCCTCCAGGGCAGTGCCTGCATGCATGCTGCATGACACACTGCTTCCTGACATAGCCAGCGTGCTGCTTTGTTCATAAAGAAAAACAAAGACAAAAAGCCCTACACACGTATGTTGTTCACTTTTATTTGTACTCTGTGTCTAATCAGGCCTGATCTGTCCCCAAGGGGAAAACATAAAGGCAAACTTTAACTCCGCCAGCAAGGGCAGCCCAGACTTTCCAGACATCTGACAGTTATTATAATTAGCTATGAAAGACAGCGAAGACACTTTGGGGCAAATAGCTCTTACATTTGGAACAATGAAGTCGAGCAAGGTTCCCATCCCACCCCTTCCACGGGGGGGGAGGGGGAGAGGCAAGGCAAGGGGGGAGTGTTAGGAAAGGGTTATGGCTGGACTGAAAACACACAACTAGTATAATATCTGGACTCTCTGAGCAGGAGAAGAGGCTTTTTGATAAGCGACTTTACCTCTAGATTGTGGCTTGCATTCACTGAGATTCCTGGTGGGGTGGGAAAGGGTGTGGGGCTCTTCACGGTATAACGTCAGAAGGTCGGGGTGGAGGGGGCAGTGGGGACGAAGGGGGCAGAAAGAAGAGAATATCCACAGCAAGAGACATTGAAATTGTTTCCCAGAGCTTTACTGGCCAGATCTCCTTAAGCCCAAGTTGCTTTCTGGGCAAGATTTATGAGAGTTCTCAAACAGAAGCAACAGACAAAGCAGCGCTTTTTTTCTTCTTCTTCCTCGGAAAAGAAATTGAACCCAAATGAATAACCGTATAATAAACAGCACTGATTTGTATTTTTGCTCTTTTTTTTCCCCTCACATGCTTGTAAGACCTTTAGTAAGATCTTTCCCCCCTGCCTGCACGATCCTTCTCACCACCCCTTCCCTACCAAAAGTTAGATTCTGAAAACTACGATCAGAAGGGAAAAAGCAAAGACAATAGAAATCTGACTCTGTCCTGGCTGGGCTGGATCTCTAATAATGCATGAAGTGAAAACAGTTTCTAAGTGAAAGATGAGCAGACTTCTTAAAAAAAAATATTAAGTACAATAAGGAGAAATTGTTGAAAGACTCCAGACGCTACTAATTATGGCTTAAATAAATCTTCCTGGACAGATGTTTGCTTGCTCCCACTGCAGAAAAAGGAACGTTAAAAGAAGCATTTTTTAAAAAAAGATTTGATGCGAATCTCCTATATATATATATATTTTTTTTTTTTTGGTAAATACACCGTTTTATTCTTTGTCTGCCCTCCTGTTATCTCCCCCTCCCCCAACCGCCGCCCACTGTGAGCTGAGACACCTGAAGGCTAGACACAATGATCAACAGAGCACTGCGCTCGCCTGTCTGGATTCCAGCCAGATTTTTTTTTTTTCCCTTCCACAATCAAGGAGCCTGCACGCAATGCACGGCAAGCCCCTTGCTCTGCTATGTGCAGATCAGACAGAAGTCTGAACCGTGCTGCAGAAAAGATTAAAGACAAACACAAGCCTTTCCTCCTTATGTCGGCCAGGCTCGGTTTCAACTTTGTTATGATTTGCAAAAAAAAAAAAAAAATACAAAATAAGAAACTTTGTAAACATATATACACATTATTGTACAAAACATATGCACACGCACACACGCTTTCCAACACAGTGTAACTAGGGACATGCAGCATTTCCCATTTTACTGTGATTTCTACTCTAGGTTTACAGTCAATGCAGTATTTTGTGTTAAGTTCATGCATCACTTACATAATTGCTGTGTAGCTCTCAAACACTATGTAAAGATTTTGTATGCGCAGATGATGTATTACATAAAGGCAAATAGCTACTATGCAGATACCCACACCTGAATGCCCAGCAAACTGAAATATTCAAAAACACTTGGGTTTAGAGAGATTAACAAGAGCTAGTAGACAGTTTTATGATAGTTTTAAACGAGGCAGTAGCGAAATGCTTTGTAAGTAGGGTGTCTTCAAATCAAAGAAGGGAAGCATGGCAGGGGACTGAGCTGGCCCTGCAAGCCCTGGCCTTCCTGCTGCCACAGCCCAAAGAAATGCCAAGTGGCCCAGTGTCATCGTGCCACAAAGTTGGGCTTGGGAATGCAGTACTCCTCAAAATAGTTGCTCTCCGCTTGGTGTGGCTATGGGTGGGGTTAGCAGAGACATGCAGGGGAAAGGCAGATTCAAAGCATGTATTCTATTTAATTTTTAAATGTATGCTGTGCGGACCTATTTTCTAAATTCTTTGGAATTTAATTGCCTTGCAGTACAAATTATGGTGTGATAAACATGATGACTAATATTTGCTTTTCAATATGAACTTTATATGAAAAGGACCTAAAAAAATTTAATTTTTAAACACACAACCACATACATATACATACAGTTCTTTTAATTTATTCCCTGAAAAGGCTCAAACTACATTTTAGTCATTCTAACAGGTATCTTAATGGAAAGACAAGAAATTTTTTTAGCTTTTTTCTCTAATATTGCTTATAAACACTATGTGAAAAGAAACCCAGCATAAAGTATCCCATAAATTTAATCTTAAAAAGAACTTCCTTTCCAAATAGCAGCGGAAACATGCAAACAAAAGGTTGCATGTAGTGGCAGCAATATCCACAGCAAAGTAAAAATCCTGAATAGAGATTTCAGAAAAATTAGGTGAATGAATCCAGAACTGTGGTCAAATTTGTATTCCTGTATTTTATTTTTTTGTAAATAAGGGATTTAATGCTTTTCTGAAGGAACACTTTATACACCTTCTATGAAATATACAAGCAAACTCTACATAATAGTCATACATGAGAATTATATATTTGTAAATTACATGTATGTACACATGTTCAATAGTATTAAGGTGATAATTTCCTTCCTACTTTTCCTGGCATATTCTGTTTTAAAACAAAATTTGTCACTTGTTTCAAAAAAAGTGTTTTGAAATAATGCCTGCAGCTAAATTATGAAGTGCTCACTTTCATTTTCTTAAGGTAATGACAAGGCAATCATATTTTTATCCTTTCCTAAAGGCTGAAATCCTATGCAAATCAATTCCTCAGCTTCAGAAGTGATTTACACGCTACCTTGTCTTAGAAGGGTATTTCAACTGGTAATTTATGCAATGTTTGTCAGTGCAAAAGTAATGTCTAATCACATAAGAGATAAGCATTAAGCCAGAGAATAGGAATACAGGGTCCTTGTCTCCATGTTTCGTTCACCACTCTCCCCTTCTCCCAGCAAGATCTCTTGAGGGTTTTGTGAGTGCTGGGTACAACAGCTCTAACTAGAGTAGGGAGGAGATACCTGACCAGTGTTGCTTTAAAAATGGCATTATCCTCCTGCTGTTGTTGTCCAGGCACCTGAGATTTGGAGCGATGTGTTTTAGTTTTTTACAAGAAGGATTTATTTACCTCATGTGGAAATTGCTGACCTCTGTTCTTTTGCTGACTTCTTTAAACTTTTTAATAGCTAATGCTGAAAAAATGCAATCATGGAAACTCATGCATATTTAGGACTCCATTCCTTAAAAATTTGATATCTATTACAGCTTGCCTCTTAGCCTGTGGCCTACAGTTGCTTGTGCAAATTCCACGGTGATGCTCACATAAACTTCAAGTTCTAATTTCCTTTTTTAGACCCTCCTCTCCCCTCTTCCCCCATGCTTCCTGTTGCATCGACTTGTTTGAGCCTTTCCCAGTTCAAGCAGAAGTGACTTTTAGTCCCACAAATAAATCGCTCAGAATTACATCCAAAACTTACAAAAGATGGGTAGTTTCACTTACACATCTACAGAGCTGAAGTAACTTGAGAACCAACCAGAAATGTAGACAGTCTCAATAAGGTAACGGGGTCAAATGAGCTCATGCATTACAGATAGGAAGAGAACTGCACATTGCATTTTTACAGATAAAAAGCACTGAGTGTTTTAATGTAAACAGATTTCTGGTTGATATTTTAGCAAACTGTTGCAAAGCTCCAACTAGAGCAGAGTAAAAATTACTTTCAGCATGGTACAGTTAGACCAGATGGCCACGTGTTCTTTTCTTATTTAGATGAGACTTTTCCTTTCAATAACATCTTTCTTCCTGACCTGCTTAAAAATTCCAGCGAATGAAATCAGCACAGGATTTTCAATTCTAATTGACCATGTGCAGAGGAAAGGCCAGTAGAGAAATCAGTAGGACCATTGTAAGGCACACTGCATCAATCTCTCCTTTGTCCTGGATCTTTTCTAGTATGAGCTAAAATAATTAAGAATATTTAATTTATATTATTTGTACAGCAGCAAATCTAGTAGCATTCAGACGAAACTCATCGCGAGTTCCTCTTTTAGAAATGTGTGTAACAAGGAAGATGTATGTCTATCAGACACCAGACAAGCAGGTACTTGACATCATTTAACGGCCAAATATTTAAAAAAAAAAAAAAAGAAAAGAAAAACCACCAAAACAAAAACCCATAAAGCTGGAAACAAACCTCCCAAAACAAGCAAAGAATGACCAAAAAGACTGAAAGAGGAGGCTGAATTAAAGCATGAACTGCTTTACCTTTTCTAATGAAGGCAGAAGATTTGAAGGATATGGTACTAAAAGAAATTTTTGAAAAACACATTTTAGAAGAGTCAGAAAAATATATTTTTCCACTGTCCAAAATACTGACCCTTAAAACACCTGTAATCTTCAAACGTTTCAAACTCGCCTACATAGGTTTTACCCACACTGCATTGGTTGCGATCAGCCTCAGTTGTGTCTGTGTGATCTACATGCAAGGTACTGACAGTAAAAACTGTATATATAACACAAACATTACCTACAGAAATACACATCACGCAGATGACATCATTGCAGCTTTACCTACTATTTTACTTGGATTTAGTGAGATGTGTGTGAAACAATATAACAATATCCGAGACTTTACAAGTAGAGTATGCAAAGGATGCGTGAAGTCCTACCTATGTGTTTACGTAGCCCATGGATAAGGTAAGTGGGTAAAATGAATCCTTCAGAAGAAAAGGGTGTGGGGAAAAAGACTAAGTGAGAGCAATATAGAGCAAGTTTGGTGGGTTAAAAAAATTAGCAACAGACGTGGCCGAACTATTTTGTATAAATTCACTCCTCGCCGCTTAGTTTAACATTAGGCTTGAATGGTTGGTGGTTTCATATTATTGCTATAAGCTTAAATCAATAAACAAAACCTGTAGAATATAATTTCTGAAAAATAGCTATGAAAATGGTTTCATTAAGATAATCTGAAGAAAAGAAGGGTTCCATTAAAATCCCAATCATTTTTTAAACTTAAGGTGAAAAACAATCCAGGAGAAAATTCAGTGGGCAGCATGGCCTTTGCTATATGTCAAGCATGCGGTCCAAATAACATTTGCATGAAGAAACATGCCTGAGAACATAAAACAAAGCACAGACCTTGGGTCTGGCCAGGCAGACATGGTAAAAGGTCTGATTTCAGCTCTCCAGCAAGATGTCTCATAGCCTTGGGCAAATCATTTAACTGCCTGGCTTCTCATCTACGTCATATTAGCAGAAGTTTTGAATGTGTGATTATAATTAAGAGGTCAGCAATGAGATACCACAGCAAAGGGCACAGGAGAGACCTCAGATGCTTGAAAACAACATAAAATACTAGACAAAACAATGGTCTTTTGTTTTTGTTAAGTGAGATCGTTTTTGGTGTGGTACTTCTGCAACAAGAAAAATACAAAAAGACAAGATAAAAAACCCTCTTTCTCAAGAGATCAATGTCATTCAGTTCTAGCTTAATTTTCTAAAGCTCTTTATGTACTTGAACGTTCATTTCTTATTTTTTACTAACCTGCAACAAAATATCAGAATATAGGATAAATGGAAGCTATTTCTCCATCTGTAAAGATGCTCTAGATTCAACACTCATGCAAGGCCTACCACTAAAATGCTGACTCCCATAATGGTGTATTTAACAGGTGTTCCCAGGGTACCAGTGAGACTGAGAGCAGGTTAAGTACTGCACTGCATGACCAGAGTGCAAACCTGGGCCCCAGACACCCATTGCTTTTGGTATTCTGCACCAAGGAACTGATCTTGGAATGGCTTCAAACATATTCTTACTTCCAAAGCCTGAAGGCCACCTAGCAAAACACTTCCGCCCTCAAAGTTCAGCATGTGCTCAAAGCATTGTGCTGAAACAGGTCTTCAATTTCTACAGAGCACGTTGCCCTGAAAAGTAAATACCTCTGCTGAGTTCTGCCCCCACCAAATTGTGCTCCCACATTCACCATTCTGTTTCTCCTGATGGTTCTTTGATTCCCACCACTGAACAGACCAAGTCAGAAACCCTTCAGTAGCAATGCCAAAAATCACTGTGCAGGAGCAGAAATGAGTGAGCCTGCACTGGCCAAGAGACTGGACAGGAGACCTTTTCAGGTCACCATTTTATGACTGAGTAATGACCATGTCACACATGGAACTGGAAACATGGTTTTCCCTCCCTGAGTAAATATGAGGGATCTCTGCGCAAAACAAAAAAAAAATTCAAAGCATTTCCTTATTCATGTTGTTACTAATCAAAATTCATGCACAGTATGAAAGAAACACTCAGACTTTCAGCTATCTTGTGTCAGTGTTGCTCGCAAGATGTAAAAATTAATGAAAAAGGCCATTTGATAGAGCTGCTGAACATCTCAGCAGGTTTGCAGATAGGGTAGGATAGTGAAAAGTGGGTGAGAGGAAAATATCCTGCATGGAAGTACAGCCTCGTGCAGTGCTCAGAACAAGGAGAGGAAGTGAGCAAAATGTGCACAGTTACATGCAACTGATGGGCTGTATTTCACTAGCCTAATTTTACTGTCAAGACTCCAGACTATATTAGGAGTCTATCCAGTCTCTTAAGCCATGGGATGTGGATAATGGGATCAGATAAAATGATTAAAATCAGTTTGGTCTCATGCTTTCGTCTACTAAGTGTAATAGATGCAAAACTGAAAGACTTAATTGTATGATAAAAGTACAAACACCTCTTTGTTTTACCTCTACATTTTTCCAGTTTAGAGAAATTGATGAGGTTTTTCTCCATTTGATTGAAAAAAAAAACAATGGCAAGCAAGATGATTCTTTTCTTGCAGCATCCCAGCTGAAATTGGTTTCATCTATCCAAACAAATAAGCTCAGAAGCAGTCATAGGAAAAAAAATATACTACGTCCCATGAAATATTTTACATAGAATGTCTGGTTAATAAGCTTCAGAAACAAAGACTGCTTTTAAGTAGTTTATAGAGTTTAATAACTGCCTTTTTTTAGAAGTAAAAGATTGATAATTTCCCAGAATGTCTTTTCCATACAATGAGTTTGTACTACTGTTTTCAAGTGTTATTTTTTTAGCTTATTTGAAAGTAATTTTCTAAGAGAAAAATTTGCAAAGGATTTAAAAAGAGAAGTCTAGCAAGTGACAACAGTGAAGAAAAGCAGTTCACAAGGTTGATTAAAAGACTTGGAAAGGGTTAAAAATTCAGATCTTTATGTAAGAATTATAAATGAAAGGAGAGTTAGAAAGGGGGAGAAGAGGGGGAAGAGCTAAGCTGCTGGTGACTTGAGTGTATTTATGGATTACTATGTCCTGAAAAGAAGAAAACCAGAGTTGTAAGATGACACTGCAGGGGTTGTCTGGACTTTTCACCGAGTGTAAAGTCTGTTTAGTCAGTGTCTTAATGCCTAATGCTGACCTTTGCCCTCTTCACTCCTCCCTACTCCAGGTGCAACTTTTTTGCAAGTGCTTTAACATTATTGGAAAGTTTCTGCAGGTTTCACACACTGCAAAGTGCACAGAGCACTTTACACATCCATTACGCCCACCCAATATCAAGGGTTAGCACATTTTTTCATCCTAAGTACACACAATGATTTGTTTTACACATTTTCACTTATTAGTATTACTGCATTCAATTAATAAAAACAAAAGCTCCTTTGTAAGGGTATTTAATTTACATAATTCTACACAAGATACAAGATTAAGTATAAACTCATCTCATGCTCCCCAGCACTGTGAATTATACCAGGAGTATGCAACGTATGCCAGCAACGCTATTGATCTCTCTTAAATTAATTCTCTTTGCTATGGAAATGGAAGACAAAAAAAAAAACCCAAACCCATTGCTACAAAATAACCAAGGCAATATAGCTCATTTTCCTCAGAAAAAAACCCCTGATTTCTTGTACAGTTATTAATTAGATTGGGACTGATATTAAAGAAAAACAGCAGTTTTAGAAACTAATAATAAAAAGATCTAAACTACGTAAGATCTGTACAATTTCAATTTTGATTTACAAAAAATAAAGTATATTATACCTATAAATTCTACAGTTGTCAGTAACAAAGGTAATATAAAAGATAGTACACACATACATAATTATTTTTCTATGCTTTATATTAAGTAGATAGTTGCTAAGATTTTTGAGGTCTAAAATTTAACTTTGTTGAGGAGAAAGTATAAGCTGGGTACCATCATCTTCAAGAGCACTTAGGATTTTGTGTTGTTTCTGGAAGGTGGACTGTAGGCATTTCCTGCCAGTGTTGGCAAGGAACCCATTTTCCCCATCCACACTATGCCGCCTGACTTCCGGCTCCTTTGGGTTTGATCTGGTATTGAAGATGATTTTCATTCTATAATACCAGGTACAAAATTCACCCTCTACAGTGGCATAAAGCTTACTGGAAATCCAAGACTGTCCAGTCATGGTTCCTGCACTTTGTGATCCATACTAGCTAACTGTGCCCCTAAAAATTAGAAATTATGATCTAGAAATTTTAAACTTTTAAATAACTGACTTGCCCACATTCCTTCCTCACTGAGCTATGCTGACAAATGTTCATTACATTGAAGGAAAAGAAAGGAGGAAAAGGATTGGTTTAAAAGAGGCGAATAGCAGCAGGTGGGCTTTATGGAAAACCCTACCAGTCAGAACTGCCTAGCCAAAATAACCCAGGATAACACATCTTCTATGCACAGCATTACTTCAAGGTGAGACTTAGATAAAAAAGAGTTCAGATGGCAGGGTTTACATTTAAGGAATGGCTGTGACAGATGTGTTTGCATCTGGCCTAAAACATTTATTTTACTGGATAGCCTTTCAGATATGCTAAGCAGCAGATACTGCTTACAGGATACCATGCCTTTCTAAAGGAATATTTTGGTGTTTTCCTATAACATTGTTGAATAAAAATTAGCCTAGGCCATCTTCATTACCTAGATAAGTTTTAAAGGGTCTGATTTTGGGGGAGATTTTTCTTTAAAACAAAATATGGATCTTAATATAGTAGTTTATTCTGGGAGTAGGCGCAGGTCAAGGGGTCAAAATATTCTGGGAAGCGTGTCCTGAAACAGTTTTCTTATGTTTTTCAATTTAATTTGTAACACTGCGACTGCAAGAGAATAATAAAAAAAAAAGTTGTTTATTGCATTACAGACTATTTCTGGAGCTAGACAGCTTTATCTCAGCACAAAGAGTGCTCCTGTTCACAGTGCAGCTGCTAACAACTCATCAACACTCCTTGCTTAAGAGTAGGGTACAACTGGAAGTCAAAACTTTAAAAACCTGAAATGTTATTATTGCAGTAAGCCATGCAACTGGATTTGACTTCTAGCCAGGCTGTATCCCTCTGCTCCTGACACTGTTTACAAGACATATTTAGTGCAGGTGGTACTCTCCTTAATTTCACTGAAGGTCAAGTGTACTTGTCATAATTGTATTTTTTGCACAGCTGAGAATTCAACTACTTCTGCAGACTGAAAACAGACATTGTTTCTGTGAAGGAAACACATAGCACTGAAGAGCTGGACTTGAAATAAGCAGGATGAAGTGAATTTTCACACTGTTTTCACCTACTAGCTCATCAAGATCATCACTTTTGAGTCTGCCGTGTATCAGTGAAAGCAGAAATTTGGGTCCTTTACTCCCAGAACTTCAGAAACCTCTGCCTGGAAAAGGGGTTTCATTTATTTTTCTTTAAATGGCTATTTTAAATTTTTTTCAGGATTACAAACTGTGATGAAATTTGTGCTATGTTTGCAAATTAATAACATCACAGTTATTTACAAGTATAAAAATGAATAAAACTGAAATTAATCAAGATTCTAATTTAAGAAAACCTAGATTACCAAAAATATAAATTCATTTTCTGCTATTGTGGAACATCAAAATCATGGCTTTCAGAAGAGACTCAGTCTTACTCTCTGTAAGTTCTAAAACTGATTTGTTATAATTGTCAGCATACTAAATCTGCTGAAAAAAATAGCATGGCAGAAATAGGATACTATTCTCATGCTTTGATTCATTTACTCTTATGAATTATCAGTCTCCCCTACCTGCAACATGTGCACCTAAAATACAGAAAGCTGTCCACTGAACCTTCTTTATCCTGTGAATACATTTCCCTCATCCTATGACTTAAAATCATTCCTAGTGCTTTCACTACACATTTTATCCCGAGAAAGGAAATCAAAGCAAAACATCTTTAAACTGTGCTTCGTTATAATTTTTTTTCATGTCAGTTGAAAAAAGCCATAACAAAAAAAACCCCAAACAACCAGGTGTCTCCTTCTGTAATTCTTACGTAATAGTTCAGTCTTGCATAACACTTAAAAACCCCAGTTTTCTTCAAGTAAATGTTTTCCTAATATATCAGAGACAAGGAAGAGAAATCAACCTTCATTTCAGATTCTCTGCCTAGTCAGGACCAGAGCTCAGGTTTGCTTCAGAGCAGCAGCTCACAAAATTCTAAAATGAGAGACAGATTCCTCTTTTGAAATCCATTTGCTGATTAGCAGCTTCTTACCCATCTCTTCTACCCCCATCCAATCTGCTTCTCTAAACAACTCTACCCTGAATCGCTGTATTCCTCTGCAAACAGCAAAATGTAAAGATGTAAAAATTGGAACTGGTTACGTAAATACACAACGTTGCTCTACGTATGACAATAGTTTTACAAATTTTACTTAAAAGCATAAAAGCACATAAAATAGTCCCTTTTTTGAAGCAGTACAAAGATACAGAAATACTTTCATTAAATTGACACAAGAAAGATTAGAACTTCAAATCTACATTTTCATTATTGTGGGAACCTCAAAAATAACCAGGTTGCAATCTGATTAGTTTCCGTCGTTGTTTCCTCAAAACACGAAATAGTACAGTAAAACAAGCAGGGTCTCACGAAGTTTCACTAAGTCAACTTATAGGACATTGGTACTTCAATGTGTGGGATTCATCTGACATTTTGTTTGTAAATCCAAGCTTCCTCTTTCCTCACCTCATTAGCAACTTTATTTTTAGTTGTATTTGTTTGTAATTATCAAGTTTTACTGCTTTGTTTTATGGTCAAATCCACAAAACACACTCATTTTGTGGCTTTTTTCAGACTCAGTATTAAATTTGGGGTAACTTAAGATCTTTTCCTTAAAAAAAAAAAAAAAAATCTGTCGTCATGCTAATGAAGGAAGTGAAACCTAAGTTACTTTAAAAACTGATGAAGTTCCTGTCCTTTTCAGGGAGGAATTAGGATGGTTTTTTGCTGAAATACTGGTTTAAATTTGTACTATGAAGAAATAGTTCAAAGGGAACAGGGACTAATACTGAATGTGTATCAAGTTCATGGATCTGCCCAACTGTGTTGTTTCTCAGAGGAGATGGCAACACACTCGTACCTTTGTGGCAACCAGGCCTGGGAATCACATTCAGCATTAATCCCAGCAGGCTCCAGTAGGGTAAGGCCTCCACTGTGTTTCCAACACACTCCAGGAGAAAGGAGAATGATACCTTGCATGCACAGGTTGTGAGAACATCAAGGCCATTAAATGGACCAGGGGGACCTGGCTGAATGCCAGACTTTTTATTGCATTAAGAACCAGGTTTCTATTCTGCCCTCCTCCAACGCCTCTCTGATGGGTAAATCACAATGTAGTGCTTGTATCCTGTCCTTTTCTTTCCTTCTTTGGGATTTACACAGAACAGACAGCAATGATTTCCCGCTGGATGCCCTCAGGATCCTCTGCCTGTTTTGGACTTTGCAAAGGAAGAGGAGACAGTCAAGAAAATTTGAGACTTTTATGGGAGAGGGGTTTGTGGCCTTCGGCTACAAGATCTTAATGAGCTTCCTGCTCCTTTTTTCCTTAGCTCTCTACAACAGGAGGTGGCAAGCATAACGAAGACTAGAATTGTGCATCCCTCTTTGCCAAAGATTTGTCATCCAGTAGTTTTAATTTAGAAACTTAACTTGGCTGTCATTTCTTTTACTGCACAAATGTAAAATAAGTGATGTTAAGATAGCATTAAAGAGAAATGTGGGGGAGACTGCTTCTCAATTGTTCTGTTTAAAAACTTGTACTTTATTGCATAGCAAGCGGTGAGATTCACTGGAAAAGGCATTCTGCACTGAAAGATATAGGGCATACTTCATTATATGAGAACATCTCTAAATGAAGGCCTTCTGTATTGTATTCCATTTCCTTAAAGAAGGCCTCAGACTGTACCACCTGTCTAAACATATTTACAGTCTCTCCCCACTGCTGCAAGCCCACTGTAGTGGAATTTTTCTAAGGGTCAAAGGTAGCACAACTGAAGAGGTTTTGTTTTGGTTTGTTTTTTAAGACACAAGGAGATACCCATGAATTTTCTGAAAATCTAGCTGCAGATATAACTGGCTCATAATAGAAACATTTGTTAATCTAATCTAGAGATACAAACTTTCTGAGCAACTACTAACCATTCAATAAACTTTTTTTTAATTTAGTACTACATTCTGCAGCTTGCTTTTGACTGACTTTGTTCTCTGCTGCCCTCTTTTTCCACTTTTTGTTTTTAAGATGTTGGTTGAGGCACAAAAGCCAACCCTGTATCTCCCAGCATACTTGCCAAGTTAATTTTACTTTTACTTCCTCATTTGAAGGGGAAAAGGGGGGCCAGGGGGAAATAAACATTTTGCATCAGGTGACACATCCATATCTGACGACAGGAGCACAGATGAGAGCTCAAACTTGCCTAAAAATAGATAAGCAATTAATGAATCACCAATTCAACATATTTATCACTTGAATAAATTGCTCAAAATTTGACAATTGCTATCTTTTCTGAAATTTCTATTTGGAGGATTCCTCTCCCCCATCCTCCAGGAAAGACATCTGGCTACCACTGAATGGAGTTTAGTGTTTGAGCATCCCATCTGGTTTCATCATGGTAACACACGATTCCAAGTCATTCAAGAAGTATGAACAATGGATATTGTATTCCATATAGTGCCATGTGGATTTAATCTTTAAAAGATGGTGGCACTGTAGAACTCAATCTTTTAGTTAAAAGTCAAAACATTTCATGTACTGAAAACTCATTTCCCATACCCTCAGAAGCCTCACATTTTATCCTGCTCTAAGAACAACAAGGAGACAATATCTCCCTCATATAGTGCCATTCCTATTGTTACCTACCAGAATACCTATCTGGATAAATCAAAAACACATTTCCTAAACATGACAGTTAAAAGCAGCATTAAAACAGATTTTTCATGAGAATAGTCATTTTCATACTCAAATTACTTCCAGATTGATTAAAAAAAAAAAAAAAAAGCAGAAGTTTGGTATGAGGCAAATGGAAGTTGGGCACTTTTGCCTTCCAGAGCTGGTTTCTCTACCTTTCACTGACATTCGCAAAATGCAAAAAAGTCTTTCCAAAATAAACTGTGCTTTCTTAATCAGACCAGCACTAATCTATCTCAGTGATGCTAGAAGAATATCTCATTTCTCTAAATACTCTCTAATTAAAATTCAATAACATTTCTTATTCAAACAGTTCTTTTACATTTATTTCTTCATAAGGATAATTAACCCATGGTCCTGTAACAGTGACCCAAACTGGTATTTTTTTGTATTTCTTAAAGGATTCCTAGTAGGAACAAATACTCAGAAGTGGTTTATTATGAGAACTTAATAAAAACTGATTTCAGACTAAAAGATAATTATATAAACTTCAAGTGTAAGCAGGTATTTAAATATTTTCTAGCGGTCCTTTAAGCCACCTAATAAAATGACATTGCTTCATTAGAGCACTTGGGGAAGTAACTGGTTTTGCCTGTGAGGGTGAGAAGATGCAGAAGTAAATATAGATATTTTGGAGGGAATCGCCTTTTTAGTGGAATGAAGGAGGGCAAACATGCTTTACATCTCCAGAACTGGATCATGAAGTGACTAGTTTATCCTCCAAACTGTGAAGCCAGAGTCAGAGTTGTGTAACAAGACATAGATTTGCTGATGAGAAAAGACAAAGAATTCTGTGAAGAGTGATAAAGGCAATTACACCACCCAACTTTTTCCAAACTCTGTTGAAGTTAAGTTTTATTTCGTATCACCATATTTACCAGCTAGCTCAAAGGTTGAAGTAAGTTAGATGTGTGGAGCACATGACATCAGGACTTTCACAAAAACACCTAAATCAAAAGTATTTAAGAGACTACTGTTGGTGCTTAAAAGATCACTCTGTGTTGCCTGGAGAATTTCTTTACCTGGTAGACCTGCTGTGTTTCAGTCAATAAAACCTGTCTAGAGGATCAGGGCTACTATATTTAATAAACAGAAAGGTCAAAGGAAGAGAAGATGTGCTCAAGTTTATGAAAGTGAATGAATTCCTGTGAGACAAACTGGATAAATTCCCAGCAAAGATGGGTTGAAGGCTAGCCGCATCAGTTGGAAATTCTGTTAAAATCTGTGGAGATCATACAGACTGTTAAGACAGTGGATTATATACATTGAACAGCGTCACGTCTAGCTGATTACATCAGGGAAGCTACTGGACTCCCTAAACTCATGATGAGAACCATAAAATGCAAGATTGGAAAAGAGATGGCAAACTTTGCTGATTTTAACTGTGTTCCACTGTTCCTGTCACCCCTAATAACTAAATCATCAATACAGTAGTGACTATTTTCATTGATGACACCTTAGTTTTACAGAACTAAGAGAATTGTTTGTTTCATTTGACAGTACTTCTATTGATTCTTTTCAAGTAATTCTGGTTGAGTATTCATTCAGCACAGATTTATGCAAGCTACAGCAGACAGCCTGTGTCAGAAAGTCTTCAAAGTCTGTTTGTCTAATTCAAGTACTCTGTCTAGAAAGGCATTGCTTTTGAGTACTCAAAACCTATTCATTCAGTTCCTCATGTTGGCGGGCACAAAACACACAATACTTTTCAGTTTGTAATCCTTCTGCAACACCTGAATTACTACAAGCACTTGTCATACACTGAATAGGAAAGGGGACACTGACAAAAGGAACTTGAGGAAACTGAAGTCCTAAACTGAGTCTTCCTGAAATAATTTTAAAGAGATATTTTATTTCTGTGCCCTTAAGCCATGAATGACTTAACACATGTCAGATCCATGCTTAAAAAGAACTAAAATCCTGCCTTCTAGAATTTAGGTAGGTAGTTAAAACTTGTTGGTTCTATATAAGTATTTTGTACTAGTGGAAAGTTTGACTTCTCAGACAAGATCCAGAATTTGGTTCTACTCACAATCAATTTTACTTAAGATGTAGCAAGAGAAGTTTGAAGACATAGCAAGACTTTCCTAGGGAGATAAAATTGATTTTAATGCTTTACTGCTGGCCTAGCTAGACAGTATGAAATCGGTGCCAAGTGATCCTCAATAAGATCAGCAATACATCCATTTAGAAGGGCAGTGATACACTACCTGATAGAACCCTTGTTGTTACATCAGTTCTCTAATATACAAAAATGTGTGGGATATTAATGCTGATTTTTTAGTTCTTGTATGGAGTAAGGAAGATTTATTTCCTAGAACACTGTATTCACTTGTTGCTACCTATGATGTTTAACTTCCCCAAAATAAAGTAGAATGCCTTCACAATCCCATCCTTCGTAAGGGGAGAACAGTATCTCAGCAGTTTGACAAGTTTCAGTATTAAGAGAAAACTTGAGCGGCTTTATTGAATCTATCCACTCTTTCTGAATATCTATGTAAATTCCACATTAAATGAAAGTAACGGGTGGTTCTAAAGTGAAATCTTGCAGTGCCAGTCTGAGTTCTAACTTTGGTTATTTGTAGCTCATGTTTAGCCTTACAGAAGATCTAAGTGCATTATGATCCAAATACCTAAATTCAAACTTAAATCCCTTCTCCTTGCAGTAATCTAACTCAGATATTTGTGCACTGCAGACATTTGATATCTCAGTCTCTCCCTCTTGCTAACACAATCTTGTTTTCCACATATAAATGGCAAGCTGCCAATTAGGGAAGTACACATGCTGCAATGCAAAGGAAAATAAGTAGATATGTCTGTATGTATTGACTACAAGTCAGAGTATTGTCTAGTGCAGCTGGAGTGAAAAACACTCCAAAAAAGCTAATTACAACTCCAGTCTTTATTATTATAAGCAAAAGCTTTTGTGAGCTAGGGTTACAGTCCTCCCTGCAGCATATTTCTTGTTTTTAAGTCTTTGTTATTCTTTTTCCACTGATTCAAACTCTTGAAAATAAAATTGTGTCAAAACTATTAAAACAACAAAAATCTTAAAATAAGACAATTTATCAAAATATAGTGCAAAGAATAAAATTCTCTTCACCACTCCATCACCTCTGTGGCCTTATAGTTGCTTTTATCCATATGTAGAACACTATTCCAACTAATCACCAGAACGAAAATTAAACAAAACCCATCAGATTGAAACATTTTTATGAGCTTCCTTAAGGAAAAACCAAGCTACTGGTGAAGCCAGAAGGACACCCATGTTCATCTGGGCTCCTGTTCCGCATTCAGAATGATATAATATGAGAAACTCCTCTTTGTTTATTCCCTGATTCTCAAGCTGTGAGAAGTGTTAGGATTAGTCCCTTTGTTCATCCTACTATAAACCAAAGCAGACAATCCTTTGGACAATGCTATAGAGTAACAGAAATCCAGGTAATTCTGTAAGGTATATGATACACAGAGTTGTACATCGTCCTCAAAGCCTAGCAGCAGTAATTTAGATCAGGATACTGAAGTTAACACACCTAAAACCCCCCATATGATCTCTTTCTCTCTGTACTTACTGTACAGGTTCTGTAAGTATATTGATCATCTATAAGGTCACTATATTTGTGGAGCCTGCTAGAATAAAAAACCCTGTAATTATATTTTATTCATTCCCCTCTCTATTTAAGAATAAGAGACTTAGCATAACTAAATTTTTTGGGCTCTGTAATCTCCACGTGACTGTGCTGCATTCTCTCCTCATGAAATGCTTGGCATCTTCTTGTGCCACACTACTCAGCATAAGCTGCTTTTCTGTAATTCATAGACCACTTCTGTACAGGACCATTGCCATTTTTCATTTCCAAAAGCAACTATATGAAGTGATAGAACTCTCAGAAATGGAAAAAACATGTCCTACTTTTAACTTAACAGAAAACGGCATTTCATCTTATAGCCCTGCCAGTGCACTTGCTCGTAATGTGATGTGATGTGTCATGTAGGTTGAAGTGAATTTCTTTGCCTCAAGGATCAAGTGCCACTTCTCACCAAAAACGTAAGAAGATTTCACTTCATGTTTGACTCCTAATTCACAAGTACTGCAGTCTTTGAATATCAGCTTTTCTGTCAAGCTGGAGGATGGTGATTCATAAAGTTAAACTTCATGTGGAGTTGTACCATTTTTAAAGAAAACTCCTTCAGAAAACATTTCCAGGGATTAAAAGGGAATTTATAGTCAAAAAACAGACACACTGACTCCAAAATAACTGTTTCACATTTAGCAGTAAATTGACTATTTTAGACAGATCTCTTCATTCTTCTTAAATTTCACTGAAATTTAAAGTAGAACAGGACTAGTTTTGAACTCAAAGTTTTGTGGGCTGGAAAAAGTGAGTTTTCTGCTTACCTGTGGTCATGAAGTATTTATCAGTTTGCCAGTTAAAAAAAATAGCAATGAATGGTATACAGTGATTCATTTCTTTATGTGAAGGACTTCATATAAATTAGCAATCTAGCATTCAGTGGTCGCATCAATTCAACATACTGAGTAATGCTACTTTATCTCACTCTCATATAAACACAGCAATGTGGCCTCCCACTAAGTTATTTAGTGCTTAATGTAGTGGGCCAGAAGCACCTCAAAGTTGCTTGGCATAATTAACAACTCAAGGTAGAACTAAATACAAAATCTGTGGTGAAATTCACAAGCTATATCATGTGCAACAGTACCAACCTAAATAACTTCTAGTAAAAAGTTTAGTCCATTTTGGACAAGTGCAACTGCTTATGCCAACTTTTCCAATAAAATACACAGTAAAACCATTTAATTAAACATAAAAATGCCCTAAGACCAGTCCTCCAGATAAAGTAGATTTATCACAATCCCAGATCCAAATTTACTTTTGACGTTTTTTAATAGAGAATTGCAATTGTTAATGAATTATGCAAACTTATTCAGGGGAGGGGAAGGATGACTTTTGGGCTTTAATTAGTGCAGTTTTGGGGAGGTAGAGGAAAAGAAATGAGGTTCAGAAAAATCTCATTTTAAAATAATTCTGCTGTCAGAAGATTCCACCATCACAAAATAGGTGATACCTATAACAAGCCAGGCAAGATAAAGATCTTCTCAGCCTCTGCTTATGACCAAAGCTAAGCAAATGTGCAGCTGACAGAGGTAGCTGACACTCTTTTGCTGGGATTTTGAAACCTTCATCATGGTACTGTAGATAACAATGTTAGAGATGCTGCTCTTCCTGAGAAACATCTTCAGCCTTTATTAAAATTCTTACAGGCTGCCATTTTCCAAGCCATCCAAATGTGCCATTTGGGTGTCAGGTATTGATTGCAAGGGACTTCTCATGGAGAAAACTCCCATGTTTCACAGGAATCCAGCAGAAGAGCCTGTTACCACAGCTTTCATCTTCCATTTTAAAGCTATTAAAGAGGGCAAAGTATGCACTTAAATTTTTTTTTAAAAAAGAGGAGGGGCAAATGTTTCAGAGGGACTGCAAAGATTTATCTGTTTGAGTTGTGGAATGAATAAAACATACAAGTTCAAAACCTTTAAGTATTTTGAGCTACTATCAAATTTAGGGCAAATCCCTTAAGAGAAATTTCTCACTATGACTCATGTGCTGGACTTGCTTTTGTTGGTTTTTAGCACCAGGAAGTTGCCTCCCAAGTTAAAATGCTGGTTTGTTTATTACAGTATCATAAAAAAATACTGTACAACAAAAGACAGTTATTTCTTTACAAAGACAAAATCCCATTCTATTAGAAAGGTTTATATGATTAAATGAGAGAAAAATAGTTAACAAATATATATCTTCCTTTATCAAGTGGAGGACAAGTACCTGGCAGCATGCTTGAGATTAGTAGAAGACTGACTAAAATTTCTTCTTTTAATGAGAGTATCATCAAGGTTAGGCTTTTAATCTCCAGATTAAAACAAACAAAAACGACAAAAAAAACACCCCACAAAAACCTCTCCAAAAAACAGTGTCAAACACCAGTAAAACATTAATGCACACTACTCTATATACTTCAAATCATTCTGTTGCTTTAGGCTGTTGATTTTTTTCTTTACATAAATTTTTACAGAAGGTTCTCTACATGTTTTAAGGCAGAAAGATCAGTTTAACACTTCCTAAGAAATGAATATGTAATTCTGCATCTTTTAGTGATTAAGAGAAAAAATGGTTTTAACAGTCAATCAAAAAGAGTAACGAAAGGAACAAAAAGGTCTCAGTTCACTAAGTACTGCTTGTCTTTGCAGAGAGAAATTTTGTCTAGAAGATCTCAAAATGCAGAGTCAAAGCACTCTTCTTCAAGGGCAGAACTCAGCATCATGAGGCAAAAGGTTTCCACTGGATAAAGAGTTATTTAAAAGTTTTTCTCCTACTTGAAAAGAATTAAAATGTACTGTTGAAACCTCTCCAATGAGCCAACACCAGTAGCCAGGCTGTAGTACCTGCACAGCAGCAACACCACCCAGGCCATGCACTGCTCTGCTGCCTTTATCGGTGCAACTGGTGGTGGAGGGACAAACGAAAGGGCAAATTCTTCCAACCAGCCAGAACCACAGTAGACCCCCCAGAATGTCCCAACTATGACCTTACTGCAGGTGAAAAGCAGATCGAAACTCTAAAAGTGAAACAAGATGGAGAAGAAACTTTGACAAGTACGACCTGCCCTAACTTGCAGGCAAGAAGCATTTAAATGTTAATGTCTATATATGTTAATTTAATTAGTAAAATGAGGTATTGTATGCCATGCTACTTAAACCAAGGCTCACTGCATACACCAAAATATTATTTGACATATTATATACTTATGAAAAAAGTTCGCCATATGTGTCCCACTTCCCATAGTGACTTCAGGGAAAAAGTACTGTGTAGAGCCTGTCAAAAAAAAGTGTAAAAGTTGTTTAACAAGACTCCTTTCCCATACCATAAATGAAGGCTTCTACCACACCTATGTCAGTAATATAGTCTAGTAAAAAATGAGAACTGTAAGAAAGTAAAAAAAGAATAAGCAGTGGATACTTACAAAGGAGATTAGTATTTGTTTTGTGTGAGAATGGAAAATTATCTCCTTTCAGGCAAAAAGCAGTGGAAGAGAAAAGTATCATTGACTTTTATTCTATATCCCTATATGCTTTATTATAAAAAACCACAAAATCCATTTATTTAACTGGTCACATTACATTTAGGTCACCTGGGAGAAATAATACTTCTGGAAAGGTGCAGCCCAAGGCAGTTACAAAAACCTTTATGAAAACATTTAAGAAAACAAATAAAAATCCTGTTTCATTCTCTCACATTCCTATCTCCTGGCTGTTCAAAGAAATACAGGTAGCTGTATTTAAGGGAGTGAGAACATGAGGCACATTGATTTAGTGAGTCTGAACTTAAACTAGGACATCAAGAAATAATAGCAGCAGGTATTCCCTTACTCCTCTGCTGCCAAAAAAGGATGCAACTCTACTATCTCTTCCTCTGATTACAGAGCACAGTAAGGACTCTGAGGGCATTTCCCCTCCTTCTGAACCCCTTGTAGGATGAATGACATAAAGACTTGAGAGAGCCAGGATCCCTCTCCAATCTACAGCATCACTCAGCTCTTTCTGCTGAAATAAAGGCAACAATAAGTGCCTGTCCCTTTCAAAGATCTTTTCTAATGTTAGCAGGTATCTTCTGTTCCCTGTTTTACAAAGGAAAAATGGAAAGTCTAAACCTCTTTTTTAATTGAATATCTAAAGGCAACATTTTTGAAAATTAAATGCCTGAACTCACATATCCTATTGGCTATCCCTGGATTTTGTTGCCTGATTGCTGTTCAGAACAGCTTTTCTGTTTCACTTCTGTTCTACTCCCTGACAGCCTGGAGAGCTTTTGCACACAGTAGGGCAAACTTTCCAAGAGGCAGCCAATAGCAGTTATGCTAAAAGGAACTTTGGGGCAAATTCTTTAAGTCTTAATTCACCTGCTTGCCTCTACTTTAACACCTTCACAGTAATTTGCAGTATTTTCACCTATACAATCATTATTTAATTTAAAAGAAGGATGACTAGGAATATTTTTTTTAAATCATATGCCAAAGTAAGTTTATTGCTTAAAAGAAATAAGCAGAACTTCCCAACTTCTGTGAATTACAGGGATTTTCAAAAGACTTCCTACACTAAATGAGAAGCACCAGAAAAATAGATTCTTAGCATACTTAAATAATAGTCTGGAATGCAATTAGAAACTTTAATATTTTAAGTTGAATGAAAATTAATTTTCCTTTACTTTCTTCTAGTTAGGTTTCTTATAAGGAGCCTTCTGTTGAATCAGAAATACATCTTTACCCTTAGACAATATTTAAAAATGGTGGAGAAGGGATGAACCAGGTTCAATCACAAGCACAAAGAAAAGAACACTAAAATTAATTAAAAATCCTAGAGAACAAAAAAAAAAAAAATATTGTGTTAAAAGGTGAGGTATGATCAGGGTATCTCCAGTTACTTTGAACCTTGCAACTTTAACTGAGTAGGGTTTAGATAATACGCTGTTATAAAGAGTCTTCATTCTTCTGGAAAAAGGCACAAGATGATACTTAAAATGCCACATAAAATAAACAGGAAATCTAGATAATATCCTGGAAACTACTGGTTATCAAGAGTTTCACTTGGAAATTATGTACTATAAGATTAAAGAGCAAAATTTTGCCACCAATACCTAGTCCTGTTAAGACTGTAGCTTTTCATGTCAGCACCTTTTAGATTAAACTAAGATTATATCAGGAACCTTACTTTACATTAGTCTACTATTTACTATAGTCATTAATCTCTCTGAAATATGCCTTTAAACAACCTACATGTACCAGTGCACACAGCACTGGTAATATATAATCTGACAATTCAAAGAATCCAAACTGTTCACTGATGGATCACCTTTCTTTCTAAAAGAAGCACCCTAAACGTGGAAATTTCCACCTTTTATTTAATGCAAACCCACATCAAAAACTGAGTACAAAGATCAGGCTCAATATAAGGATGCTTTCTGGGGCATAAAACTGAAGATACCCAAGTTTGGTGTTAAAGAGACTTGTATATTGTTTCCTTTATAATTAGAAAAATTTCTAACCCTACACGCTGCACAATTTAGACACATGATTTTCAAAGGTCCAAAATAAATGACAAAGTAATGCAATTTTATTCACAGCTTTGCTGGTGAAAAAAATTTTATGTATTAAAGAAAATGTTTATGTTTCCACAATAAATTTCATTGGGAACTCATGAATTATTACAATTCTGGGTTAGGGAAAAAACTTGATCGAATACCTTATAGGTACCTGGAAAGTGCACCTTCAACAGTTGTCTCTGACTTTTTCCTGTTGCAATAGGCATTTGAAGTGACATTTGAGCTATTTATTTTCAGTAAGAAGCCAAGTGCTTGTGTCAAGTAGCACCACATTCCAGAGGTTGTCTCATTTAAAAGCTATAAGTCTAGCTAGATATTGGCATGCATGACTCAAGGTGACAGAACTCAGTACTTAGCAGGGGAGGGAAAGGCATTTAGAAGATAACAGAAGACCAATAATGAACTGTGAAAACATATAAATTCATTGAGGGGAATGGGATAAGTCTATGCTTAAGGTTAGGTGCATGTGCTCAAGTATCTCACTTAATCAGTCAACAATAAAAGAATACCTGCCAGGAAACATTTTGACCTGACAAGGTGTTGTAAATAGCATAGTCCTCTTTTGGGATATAGTCTGTTGCTTTTCATAGTATAAGCTGCAGTCAGTGGAAAAAGTTACAGAATACAATGTTGGGGTATCTTTGAATTTACTGAATTCCTTCCAAAATGCCTTATGGTGGACTATTTAGTATTCATCACTATACTTCTGTGGAGCAATGGCTGTTAATCTTCTAAAATACACAGAAAAGGAAAAAACATTAGCTCTATAAACAAGCTTATTTTGTCCTATCTTGTCATTTTTAGCAGAAAGCCCAACAGCTCACCTACAGCAGAAAAAATTTAGTAGTTAACCGTAAATTAAATAGCTAAAGCAGGAATTTACTGTCCAGTGTATCTAAGAATCAGTGAAACAAATCCACTTTTCTTCTCTTTTCAAGGTCAGCACCAAGATGACAAACAGTCTGTATCACACAGTTGTATCATAAAGTCAGCATGCCAGACGATGAACCCATAATTCAACAAGCCCAGACTTAAGGTCCAGCACAAACACAACGTTAAATGTGCTTCCCAGTGCTTCTGAATATTGCATTCAGCCATTGCTGCTCCCTAGGAAAACAACCAATCCCCCAGCCACACAGACAGAAACCTCCTCCTTCTCCTGCCCCTCCAACCTCCCCCTTCCAGTGTAACCCAAAACACCAAAGAAATCAGAGGTATGGCAGGCAAGGGCAAGACTGAATTTTTGTCTGTGCAATGTGGAGTTACTGAAATGAACTTAACAGCTCAGTGAGATAAATAGCACTGCTCTGGTTTTACAGTGGTACAGAAGAGATGAGGGTCTAACTCCCCTTTTGTTGTTTAACTGATTTTAACAAGAGGAATTGGAGAGGGGGAGAGAAGGGTTTCCAACTCTTTTCTGAGAGGGTATCTTTGAAGGGAAAATGCAATCTTCAAAAAGGAAGAAAATTGAAAGCTTTTCCTCAAGTTTCCTTTCATTTCTTATCTTCCTAAAATACATATATACAGTTTGTTCCAGGAAATGTCTGAAATGCCTTCTGGTAGCTTTTAAATAAACATGAAAATCTCCTTTTGAGTTCAAAGAATTTCAAATAATGACAAGGGAAGAGTTCTTGGATTGTAACACAGATGTAAACAAAGGTCACGAATCACTCTCAATTAAAATGCATTATCATTACTTTTTGACTTTTAGTCTGCTATCACATAACCGAATTAGACATGAGCAAAGCTCTAATGTGCCTCTACAGCAATTTTTTCCTGTACGCTAAAACCAACAGACCTCAGCTGCATTTCTCAGCTAGGATCTAATGTTTCTAGGTACATGTTACTGTTGCAGTTTCATTTGTCAGTAAAGCCTTATTTACTTGCTTCCTGTTATTAATTATGGGAAACAGGATCTCTTCAAACTGTAGGAGAGGCTCTTTTAACTCCTGTCTAGACTTTTCAAGACAAAATATTGACGAGCCCTTTAATGTTTGTGCGGAGACACAATCTGAGCAAAAAACCCCCATCGTTACCTCAAACAGCTTAAGACTCCTTATCACACACTCACCAAAAAAAAAAAAAAAAAAAAATCCTTTAAATCACTCAGGCTCACATCCTTATTGTTAGTCACTGAAGTAAGGTTTCCTTTCATAGTTGGATACTTTCTTCATCTGTCACACTGATTAATTAACAGCTCACAGTATGAGCCCTGAGCTTAAATAGCCTACTGAAACGAGGAGGAGAGATCAACGTTAATATTCCATAAAAAGCTGAAGAGGAAAAATGCTTTCCTTAGTATGAAGGGATCTGTCTTCTAATAATAAAAAAAATTAACTAATTTGTTTGGTTACGTTACATGAGGAGATAAAAGCACTCAGCTTGCGAAGGAAGACTGCAGTAGAGGATTAGAACAAAAGTTAGAGAAGACTTGAACATTTTAAATTAAACTGTTGGTCAGAAACAACCAGGTCTTAAACACCAGTGAAATTATTTTTGTCATCATTAAGAAAAGCCAGTTTATCAACACATAATGAACAAATCTATAAAAACACAGTACCATTGCCTATAAAGATATATGGGGAAAAGGCATGCAATTACATGAAATGGACAGTTGCTAAAACCTTAAAGCTAAAGCTGGTTCTAGCCAAAGCATTTGTTGTTTCTCTCACACACACCTCTTTCCCAAACTGTTACAGTCTGGCAATTATTTCAAGAGTTTGACTTTCAACAACTGCAAGTTCTCCCCCTTTTTTAAGCCCCACCAGTACTGCTGAGTGGGCAAAAATTACAGATGCAAGAAAAGCTGACAAATGAATGCAAGGCCCCTCCTTCAGTGCCTCGACAGTCAGAGTCCCTGCCAAAACATGCCTGAAAGCTAGTGAGGAGACAAAGACACAAAGATTCAATTTTTTCAGGGAAAATAAATTTCATGTAGAAACTGCTAGGGAGAAGAATAGCACACTGGCACGTGTAATCTCAAAAGCAAAGCAGGAACGAATGTTTTAAGAAAAAGTGAAATCATATTTGCTTCTTGAGTAAGCTCAACAAATGCTATTTAACACACAGTGCTTTTTAAACTACAAAGAGCTACAGGGGATAGGAGGGGGAAGCTCCCATAAAGTCAGAAAAATTTTCAGTCATGGAGAACCTTCAGTTTAACACGGTCAAAGCTAAGAGTTCACTGCCATTGCTCTAAATCATTTCCTGATAATGTCGTAGTACACACACAACCAAGACAAAGTAAATCCAGCTTTTTAGCTCCAATCTGTTTGACTATGTTAACTACTAAAAGATGCTTCCCCCAGGGTGTCATTAATAAAGTTGCAATGAGTTTAAAAGCCTGGCACCTAGGCATATCCAAGTTTTCAAGCTTTTCATAACAAGTTTACTACTTTTGGGTTGTTAAACTGTCGTGACTGGCACTCCTCACTGAGCTGGAACAGGTCTGCCTCTGAGCAGGAAGGGCAGCTGTGAGGTGAGCACAGGCAGGCAGAGAAGGAAGAAAAGCAACATGATTTCTCTTCAAAACTAGTCAGAAAGCTGGGGGAAAGTCCAATTGACAGTGGGAAGATTTGGGACAATTCAAGATTCTTGCTAATTTAAAAATAAAAGGGGTATTCAGGACAACATATAAGATTAGAAACTACTCTTTTGATTCCAGTCCTTTAGGACTCAGTGGCAAAAGAAGCTACCATTAAAAATAACATAAGCTCCCACCAGCCTAGCAATTTAGGAAGTAGAGGTGTAAAATGGAGTTTTAGTCATCAGAAAGGTTTTCAAAATGCTCCCAGCTCTGATAATTAGTGCTCATCAACATGTAGCATTCTTACAAACTCTCTGCTTGTAATGTACCTTTTCTTTGTCTTATGGGAGGCTGCTTCTACAAAGGCACTCAAATTCAGCCAAAGTCTTCCAGTCTTTCAGCAGAACACTAACGCAATATAAACAGAACATAGAAATCTTTACATAATAATCATTCTAAAAATGTGATTTAATGCCCTGCATCAACAGGTTTCTGATTGAGGATAAAACATGACTGCTGAGAGCACTCTAAGAAGCCAGGACCCTCTGGCTTGCAGGAACCACCATGGGCAGAGAGGCTAGCTCTCTGCTGGGCTCACCCTCGTATTCCTGTTCCTTCAGCCCATGAGGACGTGGCACAGTTCTCACTCTGAACCCAGGTGCTGCCTCACAGCCCTTACTCTCTCTTCCCCTTGTCTGTTCCCAAAGACTGCTCTGACAATAGACTTAGGAAAGAAAGGACTGGTAGTCCTTTGACTAACTAACAAATCCCCTTCAGGATATCAACACTGATTGTTACACAGGGATCAGGATGGTCCAGAGTAATTTACTTAAAAAAAAAAAACACAAAAAAAACCAAAAAAAAACCAACAACAACAAATCAACCAAAAAAACCCCAAAACCCAACCCTGTTCTCTGTGTTACACCTGAGCTGAAGTACCAGGAACATCAGAAAAAACCTTGAACATTACACATTTAGTTACAAATCCACGTTTATTTTTCATTAAATTTCCTCACATTCCTTTGGCTGCTCCCATTATCCTCCCACTTGCTAAGTCTAGGCATATTCTAACACTTCATAGCCAGTCAGTATCTAAATGGTTTTAGGGGTTTTTATGCATTTTACCATTCAAGCATCACTCAGTCCCTCCTAAATACCATCTTCCTCATGTATAGCTGTGTCCATTTGGTCTCCATTCTCAACCAGACCACACCACCATTACATTTGCATTTTGTTAGTACAAAGAGATCCTAGATGTTGTCTGACTTCAGAGATGAAATAAGTCTGCATCTCCCAGTCTGATCCATTTACTGGTACATTCCCCTCACTTCAAATTCTCAAAGACTGAATCCCAAACTCTTCTTCTACCCCACCCACCCCGAAAGCAGAACTGCTGCAACTTGTACACATAGATCAAGAGTAATATGATTGCCTGATTTCCAGGAATATTCCAAGAGAAAAGGAGATTTAGTTCTGAGGTCAAATTCTAGAATTGTTAACAGCAGAGCTATATTTTAAATAAATGGGCTGGAGTTAATGACTTAGGTAAGAGAAACAGAGCAGAGAATGAAATAAGAAACAAGATTTATGAATAGTTGCAAACATGCTTTATCTGGTAAACTCATTCTTCAGCATATCATTACAAATAATCTTTACAGCTCAAGTTATATCAGATTATAGAAAGAGTGCAGCAGTGAAAAACATTATCTTTTGATTTCACGTATGTTCTGTCATTCACCTAACACTGTTCAATCTGAATACTTCTAAAGATCACTCAAAAATCAAATATTAGCAGTATTTCAACCTATAGAAGCTGTTGGAAGTCAAAATGAAATCTTGCATCTTTGTCTAATGTCTGTCATTGCAACTGAGCTCATTTTAATGGCCACATGTCCAGGTAGTGTGTGGCACGGGGCTTGAAAAAGGAGACTTATGTTTTACTTGGCACTGGTACATAAGTCTTTAGCATAAAATTTATTAACATTAATGGACATTGTGTAATTAAAGCATTGTACTTTAATTCCCTGAGGGGTGATGGGGCTTTTTTCTTGTCCTATAAAATAGACAAATTTAAAGTGTGAGATTTTCCAAAGCTATTTGAAGAATTCAAACATGCATGTTCCTCTATTAATCATAATAGAGACAGCATAGCCAAACAAGATGGATCCAAAATACTCAAAATGTCTTCCACGAAACCACATGAAGATTAATACTAGACACCAGGTTTTTTGAGAATATGCTATATAATTACAGTATTGTGTAAGGCCACAAGTTCTTCAAAAAGTAACCATTAGACAACTGAAAAGTACAGATTTGAAAAAAATATTTTTAGATCTTATATGCCATACTTACTTGGTACTAAACTTGTTTAAAGGAGTCCAATTTAATAAAGTGGCTCTGAGAAGCAATTCAAGTATTTGTTACTTGAGCCCTGGCATTTTCTTTCCTGAATGCCAAGAATTTAGAAGGCTCTGAGAATCCCATCACCTAACTCACTGCACTTCAGGGATGGGGCAAGGCATTTATGTAGCTCCTTGTGCTTTTGAATATCACAGGCTGAGACTGGAATAATATTCAGAGCTAGTGAAAAAGTGCAGGAGTGGTGCAGGTTTCATTAGGACTGGTGCAGGTTTCATTAGGACTGGCATGTCACCAGTAAAGATCAGACTATTACCTAGACCTGCATTTCAGTAGTTATGCAGGATCAATTTTATGTAAGGAAATTAATTCAGAATTACTATAAAAAAACCCAACACACAGGTTTAGTATTTGATTTTTCAGAAACTGATCTTACCAACACTTGTCTGTAGCTCTGAAAAATAATCCCAGAGGTCATTTTCTGGAATTTTTTTTATTGTTTTATATGTCTGAATGATCTTACATGAAGAACAAGTCAGAACAGCATGGAAAAAATACCACTGATGTAACTATTTATGATGTTTAAACCATTGAAAATATAAGACTTATTGACAGCATTGTGTCACAGCTTAATATTCGGAATAATTTAATTTCATTTAGAGCTAGCTTGAAGCAAAACCTATTTTATCTGAAAATCCAAAGAAAAAGTTAGTACAGATCGTACACAACCACTAAGACCTTTATAGTGACACTAGTGATTTTTCCTTGGGGAATGTCAAGATCAGTTATTGACTGATCTATTGGACATATCCTAAACTACCAAACAAAATCCTTTATTTCTTTGTCTTCTAGACAAATCACCACAGAGTTGCAGACCAGCAATGATGGGAACTGAGGGCAATTTGACCACCATCATCTGTGTCTGTTCCCCAGAAGTCGATGAAACACAATCGGGTCTCTAAGGTACATCCCAGAGACTAGTTGCTGTGCCATTCAATTAGTAAATGATTAAAACAAGATGTTTTCTTCGATTACATTAAGGTACTAGCAGCAGTGAGGGCTATTACCTTCTATCAAAGAGTCTACCTTTCCAAATTATGTTGTTTATTAACACATCATTAACAATGTGCCACCTTCAGCCAAATGATCAGTGGTCTCAGGTACGAAGTAAAGATCATTACAGAACTCCACCACCTGCCTCATTTGAGCAAATCAAGTACATCTGAATCACAGACTGCACAGAAATCTTCCAATGCTAGTTTTCATCTTCAGCTTTGTGGTTTTTTGCCAAACCCATAAGCCGCCTTCTGAGGAATCAACAAAACCATTCAGAGATAGAGTTAAACAGACAAGTTTTTGAAACTAAAACATTTTTCTTTTCAAAAGAACAGGACCCCAGGTAAATGATGCCTTTTAATACAGCACATGAAAATTTCAATTATGGAAATCATTATTCTAGGCACTATGTGCCATTTTATATTCCCAGCAGGATTTTTTTCATCTCATCAAGAGTTTCCAAGGCTGTTTAGTGCTCCTGTATATGCAAAACACATTTAAGGGCCCCCAAGAAGATCTGTTAATTAAAAAGCCTAGTCAAGTGGTCAGACAGACTGGAACTTGAGGATTATAGGTAAGAGGGATGAAATGAAGGCTTGGAAATTATAATTTCTCTTTCTGTGGTAGCAGCCAAAGCAGCTGTTATAAACTGGGCAAATTAAAGATGTGGCTGACTAAGCCAGCAGTCTGGAAACAAGACATTGCAAAAACATAACAGCAAGTCATCTGCACCCCACTTTTAAAAAGCCAAAAGTGCTGACCATTTCTTTTTTACTCTCTCTTCCTGTTATTCTGATCTGTCACAAATATCCTCCAGCTGGTACCCTTCCAGCCCTTGTTCACCAGTTGTAGTTTCCCACCCCCCATCTTAGGGAGTTAATAGTAATTCCCAGGACTGTAGACAAGTGTTCCATAGTGGGAGTAGTTAGCACACAAGAAAGGACACGTGTAAAAGGAGAGCAGGTGAAATAACAGAGTTGAAGTTCTATTCTTTTTTTTTTGCATATGAGAGTTCATGTAAAAACAGTCTTCCCATACTGAACAATATTTATCATTCCTTGAGAGCTGTTTCATCTGCCCAGTACAATCAGCATCTAGGTACAGAAAGGTCTCCAATTATAAAAGACAGATTACTACCACGCGTTCCAGATACATTTATTAAGTGTCTTGTAATTGACTATTTTCAGGGAAAAAAGAAAAATAATCCAGCCCTTTTTCTTTCTACATTTTCTAGTCTCTAGATGAGATGAAAAACATTGTTTTGCACCAATATTTTTAAAAGGGTTAAAAATAGTTGTGCCATGAGCTAATGAGGCTATACATATTTTTCCATATCAGAAAGTGATGAAGGATCTATTAATTACTGTATAAGTAAGTTACTTAAAAAACCCCCCAAAAAAATCACAGAACAAGCCCTGTGTCTTTTCTCAACAGCAGATATGGACTTTCCATTAAAAGAAGAATAAACAGCTTTTAGGTCAGTGTTGCTGAGCTAGAATTTGTCTCAATTTATATTAACAAACTTGTGGCTTATTTTTGATCTTATTTTATACATCGTGAATGGATACCTCTCAGTCTATTTCCTCTATGTTTATTTGTATTCAAGACAAACTCATCATTTCAGGTTTGTGGTAGATGCATTTTTAAGTGTTGCCATTTCAGTCCTACACTAACGATGCTGTTAATAATGTTGCTGCATTGAAACATTGCATCTGATTTGAGGCACGCTTAAGCCCTTTGCAAACAATTATTCATTAAATACATTTGAAAACTGTTTATGAGATTCATACCATAAATCTTTAACGGACACAAAATTGATACAGGCAAGCTAAATACTCCATATTTTATCAGAAATTAGTTTTTGGTGGCATGGGGCCTTTGTCTGATGCCTTTACCTGAAACAAATCAATTGCCATTTTGCATTTTCCTACAAGTCTAAGAGCATGAGAGAACAGAAAAAGAATTCTAAAGGTTAAACCCCATATTCAGTACAGTCTCTCCCCCGCCCCTCTGTTATAGTGGGTATTTGAGGTTCTTAACATCTCCTCCCACACAGTTTCTCTGCTTCATAAGCAGAAAGCAGCTGCTGGTTCTTTCAAGTCTAGCAGTTAGTTGACATTTACCAATAGTTTATGGTTTTCATTCTACCTTAGCAAGGAAAAGAGCTAAGAATATCAGTTTTAAAGAGCGAATACTAAACCTTTATATTTCTAATTCCCTCCACCCCAAACTGGAAGGGCCAGCAGCCAAGGTTTTTTGTGGCCCTTAAGAAAGGGACAAAGAATGCTGTGAACCAGCACAGAGAATAGGACTAATGGGTCCTGACTTTACTGTTAGAATTCTTTCCCCCAGAAAACATCTCATTGCAAGTCTTGACCAGCAGAGCTGATTTAATTATTTCCCTTTCAATCCCGCTTTCTACAAAACCACTGTGTACAATGTTGGTTGCATATCTGACTTGACAAACTGGGCAGCATTACTTAGAAACTACCATAAAAAGAAAGAAAAGTCTTATTATTACACCTATGATATGATGCTTTGATAGTAGAGATGGGAGGAATGACCAAGGTCTAGGATATATCACAGAAAATGCTATTTTCCTGAGCAAGGAGAAAAAACCCAGCTGAAACATATACAAAGAAAATGTTAAGTCCTGCAAACACTGCATAGCACACTCATGTGAAAGGTTACCCCCTACAGTTTAACTCCCCCCTCCAGGCACAAGCAGACACAGGCTATGATACAGTGCTGACATGTGACTTCACTCCCAGATAAATGCATCGATATGAGTCTGTTTAAGGTTTGTCTTTCTGAAATTTATCTTGAAAATAATTAAAATTATGGTTTGTTAAATACATGAAATGATTATATCAAAATACAGAGGAAAAATGATACCGTCATGGCCACTATTTCAACAGTGGAATACTCTTTCTAAAATTATTTTCAGATTTTCAGGCATTTTAAAATCCTAATAAACAAAATGTAGTCCGAGATGGCTCTCTTTTAGGGCAAGTTTCTACACAAAGGGAATTGGGAAAACAGAAGTGATCTGATAAGTAAAATTTCCCCCAAATCAGGATGTAAAAACCACCATACTTGTAGTTAACAGCTTGCTAAAACCCCCAGCAAACGTAAACTCAGAAGTCAGTCAGATGGTAGTACTGTGTTAATCTCATGGACTTTTCCAGAGCAGAAATCTAGAGTACAAAAGCCTGATGATATTTGTAACAGTAAATAGTATCTGATGATATTTACCAACAAAGAGTTTTAAAAAAGGCAACATTAACAGGACTGCTGTAGATGCAAAAAGGAACTTGGAACATGCAATTACTAGATGGCTCCAAACTTTACCTAATGTGTTTAAAGCCACAAAAGTAAACCATCCCAGACAGCTCAGCACACAGATAGTGCAAGAAAATACCATACTGGTTTTTCCAGGTCTAGGTCAGGACACTTGAAGACATCTATGACTGAACACCGTGTCTTCTCGCTAAATCAAGGCTTCCATGACTGAACATCATAGAGGCAGTTATAAAAGTCATACTGGTTCACAACATCTGCAGGAACTCAGTGCAGCAGTTTGCACATGTGTTAAACAGGCAGCACTAAAAACTATAAATACAGGTCAAAGCAAAATGAAAATATACTTGAAACAAAGACTTTCACATCAATAACAGGAATAAAACATGGAGACAAGCTTTTCTGCAGGTCAGCAAGCTAAAAGCACTAAGAGAAAAAGCAGTTTGCAGCAACCCACACACAATAGATCCTGAGCATCACTTGCTTTTATCATGTACAGCACTTACGGGGCACTAGATTTTTCTAAACAGCATCCAAAGCATACTTTAAAGTCCATCCAACAAACATCTGAATGACAGAGCAGACAAGTATTTTAAAGAGATCAAACATACACCAATGGGTACCTCTTGTTCCCTTGAATTAAAAGTGAAGAGCAGCTTATCTGGAAAGCAGAATCTAATTAAAAATTATCTTTTCCAAAGAATAAAGGAGAAAAGCACCAATCTCTAAGCAAGGTGGAAACTCAGCTGGAGATAGACAGCAGCGTCTGTTTCTTTTTACAAAGTAATGTTTCAGAAACACATTCAAAACCACATTTAAGTGGTAAACATTAAAACATGAAGTACTAAAAATGAGGCTCATGGGAGCACCACCTTTCCTCCCCCACTAATAGAAGCTTTAGGGAAAATCAGATATACCTGTATTCAAGTACATAAGAAAAAAAAATGATCTGTAGCATCTTAGCACACGTGCTATTAGAAAGACATTTGACTGATTTCAATTAGCATTTGTACTTCAAAAGAGATGATGTAATAGTCAGAGCAGCTTGGGTTTTTCATGTTTTTGTATGAATGGAAAAGAGATTCAGGCACATCAGATTGATTATTTTATATTCTTCCATAGAGAGTCGTGTTGACTTTATGAAAAGGACTTTTTTTTTCCCCCCCTCAAACTTGTTTACTTCTGTTTGGTTTTATATTTTTTAAAGAAGACCTCACATTGTCAACATTTGCTCTAGTTTTCATTATGCATAAGTACAAGTGCACAGACAGCAAGATGTTTCTCTGCAATTCTCAGTGGAATAAAACCAAGAATTTTCCATTGCTCCAGAGCTCTTCAGCCACAGCATTTTCTTTAAATACACATACAGTTTCTTCAGTTTCATTACTAGGAGAAAACTATATCATTATTATATTTTTTCTTTACTAGACAACATGAACAATAGATCTATGCATTACTGTTAAGACTAGTTAAGAAAATATTCCTTCCTCAGAGAGATACAGAGATGTTTGAAATTTTATTATTAGACTAAAGAGAGGTATGTCTAAGTTATTTTAATTTTCTTTTGGGAAAAGGACCTTATGATAAAAGAAAGAGGAGGAGAAAAAGTAGGCAGCACGATCCTTTGCAGATAGATAGTCTGATCATTGAGACTTTCACACAAAGTATCAAAAACTCCGGTTTCCAGGCCCTTCTCCAACAACAACAAAGCTCTGACATTCCGGAGGCACACCAAAACACCAGGCCATCAACCCTTCTAGGGCAGCAAGGGGGCTTTTTTCACTCTCCTCACACAAAAGGCCTTCCCAAAAAAACTTATTGAAAAATATATTTCTTCAAAACCTCCTGCATTTTCCCCACAGAGTAAAAAAAAAAACAAACCATGAAGTTTTTAACCATATGTAGTTACTGTTTTGCATAGAACTGCAATTGCAGTTGCAATAGTTGAGAAACTAACAGAATGAGAAAAAAACCCCTCTCCTATAAAGTTCTAAAATACCTTTAATCATATTACAAGCTTAATGCATTATATTAATTTTTTAAATTAACACAGTTAGACTTTAAGATCAAACAGAGAAGAGAAAAAAGATTGTAATCCAACAAAAGCATGTTATAAAAACACTGTTCAAAACAGGTCAAGTATTTTCTTGTGCTTGAAGACTAACAAAGGGGTTTTTCCTTAAGGCAGTCATTAGGTGTTTTTATTTTTGTTACTCTTTTTTAAAAATGGTAAGATTTCTACCCCTCTATTAGATACACTCTAATCTGTATTCCTACGAATCAGTTTTTTTAAGACTTTTTTTTGCTGTTAGTTGTGATAGGATTGCTTTCTCTTTGCATTTTGCAGACCACAAGCCTCAGAAGATCACTGTGGAAGAAACACACTGGGCAAACCCATCCTGTTGATATGACACAAAGTACAGCCCAGTTTGGTATTCTTTCCACTCTGAAGGAGTCTCACATCAGGTAGTAGAAGCAAACTTATTTCTTTGCTGTTGAATGACTACTCTTTTCTTCCCAGACTTCCCCCCTTAGGCAAAATTTACGCTTTAATATTCTGGAGAACCTTTAAATTGGTGCTGTCCAAGGGCCATAATAAGATGTGGCCATTCCACACAGTCTGGGGGAAGAAGGGGACTGGTCACAGAGACCCCCACACCTTCCCTGTCAGAGCCAAGGAAAGTCCATTAGAACTGACAGGGCATGCAAAAAGCAGGAGAGAGGGGTAATTGTGTTTAAAAGCTATGTAGTTCCAGCCTCATTTAGGAAATGCCTCCAGGCTTGCTCAAGAGTTTAGCAATAAACATAGACAACAAAGAAAAGTGAGTGTTCAACTCTACATGCCCAGAAGGGAGAGAAGGTCCTTTTCTCCATATTCCTAAGCCCATGCTAGCCCCTCCAATCTTCCTCCCATGAAGTAGGATTCCAGGAATCATCTCCATTTTTCTTATCCTGAAGGCAGAACTGTATACTGTTAACAGTTTCTAGAATCTTGATTACAAATTTCTATTACAATAAAGCATCAGTGTCATCACCTGAAATCAAGAATCTGTCTTGCTAAATCTTGTTTAAAAAAGTCATTTTCGGCCTAAGCCAACTAGGAAAATAGAAATGGCCGCAGAGTTTCAGAACAGAAAAAAGTCACATTTGTTTTTTTTCTGCCACAAGTGGCAATTATAGTTGGTACCTGAGCAGCTTTCTGCTCTAACCAGCAGATCACTATGGCATTTAGGATAATTTAAATTATCTGTAATGATGAATTAAAGTTGGATAACCCACAACCAGAATATACCCACAGTATTTAATGGAGCAATTAAATGTGGAAAGAACCCAGGATCAGCTCCCAACCCTGTCATGAACACATTCAAGAAATTGGAACAGATGGACATTCGACCATAGTAGGACATATTCTGAAATAATAGCAAAAATATGGGAACAACCACAACTAAAGTTGTTCTCACATGCTTTGTTTTTACTGACTCCAAGGTTTTTTAAGCTTTTAGTGTCCTATAAAAACAGTCCTATGAAACAGCTGGAGAAACACTGAAGCTGAACATCTAGAAACACTTACATAGACAAGTTTATGCACAAACTGTGACCATGACTGCATGATTAAGGTGGAGGGTCTAGAGCCCAAGTCCATCCAGGAACAACTGAGGCAATTGGGGTTATGAAGTCTGGAGGTTCAGGGTAGAATTTATCACTCTCTACAACCACCTCATAGGAGGCTGTAGCAGAGTGTGTCTGAGTGTCAAGTGTACGTTTTTTCCCAAGTAACGAGTGATAGGAAAGAGAAAATGGCCACAAGTTGTACCAGGGGCCATTGAGATTTGATATTAGGAAAAAATTCTCCATCAAAAAGTCTGTCAAGCATTGGAAAAGAGTTCCCAGAGAAGTGATAAAGTCACCATTCCCTGCAGGTACTTAAAAGACATGTAGATGTGGTGCTCTTGGACAAGATTTGAGTAGAGGACCTGGCAGTGTTAGGTTTACTGTTGGACACAGATCTCACATGCCTTTTCCAACCTGAATTATTAAATGAATGACAGGTTCAAATCACTGTGTTACCATGTATGCTGCTTTAGATAATGGCTAATTCCTCCCTTACATGATATTTAAAATGTCATCATTATATTATCAAATCCAAGTGGTTCTTGCACTCACCTGGGTCATATGAATGCATTTAAAGACTGAAATCCATAATATAGTTTCCTTCCTAATGTATACACACGTTCCTATAGCCACAGTGAAAGTATTTCTACAGATACAACATTATCAGAGAGCCAAATTGTATCCTTGCTGTCCAACAATTACAGCACCACTCCATACAGAAAAAAAAGGAACATCTGGAATTCTGCTCTCATGAGGGCAGCTGGGACTGCACTGCTACATCAGGAAATGAACTGTGCTCAGGTTATAAAATATACTTGGGGCTTTTCACAGAAAACTAACAACCATCCTGGTATTGAAGAAGTTACTTGTGTACCAGGCATTTAGTAGGAAAAGTTTCTCAAAGCACATAGCATGCTTTTCTGACCCAGAGAAATAGTGCAGATTTTCTCTATATTTAAATCCCATTGAGCGTGGATTGCTCCCTTTCATTTCATAAATTATTTCCCAAGTAGAAAACTAGTGGGATAACTAAGACTGATTTTACCAAACCTGCCATGAAGAAGAGTTTTTTCACTGCCTCATAATCTGATCTAATTAAAAACAAGTTTGGGTAAGAGCTAGCTATTACTTCTCTCAAGTTCTGCTTTGGTTTCATGTTACTCCTCAGAGTTTGTGGCAAGAAGTGATAGAAACACTTATTAATTTCTCTTCAGACAAAACTGAAAATTACTGATTGCAGTAGCCAGGAATAGTGGCCCAAGCAAAATCTTTCTTTACTAATATTGTTGAGAAAGAAATAAACAGACAATTGCTTTCAGTTGGCCAACGTACCATTTTGCATTTCATTGACTGTTCTGATCAAGATTCCTTCCAAGATCAAAACATTCCTAAGATTTCTTTTTTGCACATATTTGCACAACATTTTGAAGGAACCTGAGTTGTTCTATGAATGCACAGGTTCAGTAGAAAGCCATCACAAGTTTGAAAGACCCTGTTTCTATACACTTGAGAGACACTAGATAAAGAAAATGCTCAATAAATTACTTCAGTTTAGAAACTTTGGATCTTAGCAAATACAAGATTAATAAGAATAAATTAATTATTCTTCTTCAATTCTATTTACCTTCAGTATTAAGTAGATCCATATCTGCTCCATATGCTTTGAATTTTAGCTATAATTTGTTTTTAAAGTGAGAAAAGAAAGGCATACTTAAATACACACATTTCCCACACTTCAAATTTGAGACTTCTGCTATAAAGAGAAGCAACTTTTCTGAAACACTGTACCTATCCCTTTAGCAACTTCTAATATTTAGTTATTTGTTCAGAGTATAAGTTGGCTTTAATTTTTGTCAACATTACATGAATCTTTTCAAAAGAGTCCATCCACTTAGCCAAAACTGGAAACAGCTAGTATTTACATGGTATAGTACCAGACTTACACACAGTGAACCAGTTTGAGGAGGGGAAAAAAGAGCCTAAGTGATATTTACAACAGCATTTGATCAGGATAAAGAAATAATGCAACTATTGTAACAGTCTCCTGCTAGAAGTGGTGGAGCACTTTAAACAAGTTTCACTTACACAGCATTTCTTCTCCTCCTTTGAAATGTGTTCTAAAAAAAGCTTCACAATTAACATATTGTATCCATTTTGCAAAGTTTTCAAAGATCTAGAACTGTTTCTGGAAAGGCTCATTCCAATTTGGCAAATAATTAGTGCATACATTACACCAAGGTGCATTAAATGTTTGGCATCTGTGAGGGTACAGAAACATGTACTTACACACAGTTAAGTTCAATAACCAAAACAAAGTCAGATATAATTTAAAATGGGGGAAAAAAAGAAAACGGAAAAAAAGAGAGCAAGGGAAAGGAGAAGAAGTCTAAACGGCAGAAAACATTACAACAGCCAAGTGGAAACAAATGAGATATTATAGCTGGGGTGCAGTCACAGGACTATGTGTAACTCTGTTACAGCTAAACACCAAGAGCTTCTGGTGAAACTAGTTCTGTGTGTGACTTTAGTAAAAAGTATAAAGAAGCATATTCAAAGGCCAACGAGTACAAAGAAAACATAGTCATGACTATTCACAATAGCGAATTCTGTACTGAATGTGTGGATGGGACATGAGTGAGGCAAATAGAAGCAGCCCCCCTTTGCCTGGGATCTTTGTAGTGACACAAGCCAAGCAATCTAAACAGAAAATGTCTGCCTGTGCTAGGAGGGGAAGACATAAAACACCACAAAAACAAACTGCTTTCCTCATGGAAGAATGGTAACTTCGGACAACATTTGGCACCACAAGTTCAAAGGGCTATTTCATCTGCATTGTAAGTACGGAACCAGAGATCTTACAGTATTCCTGTCTCCATGCTATTGTTTTCTGTGCCATTAATGGCATTTAAATTATAGACCTGCTGTAGCCATGTAGTCAAAACACCCCACCATCCAATGAGACACTGTATTATAATGTCAGCATGTCTGTGTTTTAGCTGTGCTTTCATATACTGTACTTCTCTTCAATCACCCTTTTTCTCTGCCAAATAGATACAAGAAGACAAGTCTATCTTTAGCTCCAGAAAAATTTCTTACTCAGGCAGCTGCAATACTTCATTCATCACATATCCAAGTCTCCTGTTTACAGCAATGAAATTTTTAGACGTACAAACAGTAGAGAGGCGGATAAAAACGATTCATGGAGAATTTGAAACGAAAATACAGGATATGGTTAGGGAGTCAGAAATAATATGCTTCAAGGCAAACCAACTTCTACATTACATCAGGTGGGATTTTTTGTTTCTTTTGGGTTATTTTGAGTATTTTTTATATGTACTTTCAGTAAAGTAATCCATATTTACTGAAATACTGTTTCCCAGAAGTATAATACTGTATGTATTGACCTTTACATACAGTTATTCACAATGACAAATATTGATTAAATAACTTATTCTTTGACACCATCTTAAAAGAAAATATATTGAGATTTCTAAACAATTTCATGACTAAATCTGAAACGCTTCTTTTTCTAAATTATACTGCTAAAAAAGCTAAACCAATCATAGCAAGTCACTAACCAGCTAGGTAGCAAATTCAGAATTTTAGCCAGCATTTAAAACTTTTTTCAATCTCAAAAGCCTTAAGCAAGCTGTTTCAAGGTCACAACACTCCTGGGGCAGGAAGGGGGATATCTGCTCCTGTGAGCTGGTCTGCTGCTTGTAGCCCTCAGACAGACAACTCCACTTAAGACAAAAGATTTAAATATGGAACAATCTTCAAGATCCCATGATTTCCTACGTTCTGCATGTGCAATTCATCATCTCAAGCACTCAGACCCTCAAAGTATTCACATAAAGAAAAAAACCACGATATTAAATTAGTCAGCTGATTTTATTCTGTATTGGCTTATTTTTAATGCCATATGTAAAACAGCAGTGGCTTTTGCTTATTAAAGTCATAGTCTCAGTTGAGGAAACTAAATATCAGGAATCCATGAAAACTTTTGTGCCAAGAATATCTAGGGCAACTGAATATATTTAACAGTTCAACTAAACTTTTAAAGTTGTTTCCACTGAGCAGGGGAAGACAAATCAGCCTACTATTTTCTTTCAAAATCTTGAAGTTATTTTTTCGAAATGAAAAAAGCTTTTCATATCTTAGTGACCTAGTGTAGTGGTTTGGTCCAAAATACTCATTACTGTTTATCTGCTGTGAGATAAGAATTAGGAGAAATGCAAAACAGGCACCAAACTTGAAAGAATATAAAGAAGTTTATTAACAGACCTAAAAGAAGA